>NC_091117.1:43462500-44062500 GCF_040183065.1 Periplaneta americana | reverse complement strand
CTCCATTGCATACATCCCCGACTAGCTACATGTTACATTAATCAGACTTCAGGGGTGCTATTCATAGACATTTCGCTAGCCCGCGCTACGAGCGTGCTAAACAGGATTAATATCATATCGCTAACACTGGTTTATGAATACGAAAAACGTTAGTTCCCTGATCATCCACCGAAAGCCCGCGCTAAGACTGTCTATGAATGGGGCCCCAGACGTATACAAGCAGTTGTTCGGAATCTGACACATATCGTCAAGTAAGATGTACTGCCTGATAATAGGTGTACAGTAAGGGCAAAAAAACCGGACCGACCCTTGTAGCTGATTTCAGAGCCTTGTTCACTCCAGAGCACGATAGACTGGTAACTAGGGGCCTTATTCATAGACATTTTTAGCGCGGGCTTCCGGTGGATGATCAACGTTTTTCGTATTCATAAACCAGTGTTAGCGATAGGATATGATTTGAATTCTGTGCTAGTAACCAGTGGATAGTCGGCACTAGCTTAGTACTCTCGTAGCGCGTGCTGCGAAATGTCTATGAATAGCACCCTAAGACTTTCGTGGTTCGAATCCTGCCTGGGAAGGACACTTTTTTTGTTCCTTATTCAAATTTATTCCCAATACTTCAAAACAAACAATCATTACAAGAAATCCATTCTTCAGAAAAGTATTGTACTAGTGACTTTGATTTATAACATTGTATTCTCAGGTGAACCCATTTTGTAAAGAGTAGGCCTACATCTTCAGTTCATTTTGCTCATTTATTCTTTAAGTGCCTTACTTTATATTCAATAATACTATTTAATTTGGATTAATTATAATAATACTGAATTGGGCGAACCGTCTATACTTATCTAGTTTATATTTGGATTAAACATTAACGTTTTCGGCACGTATGTGCCATTTTCAAATGCACGGAATTGCCTTATTAGATACACCTTATATGTGTGAAATATATGGTATGTACCCTTGATGATCTACCATCGTTTACAAAATAATATATAAATTAAATTAAAAACACTTGCTAATAATTAAAATCTATACTAATTTACATCTACAGTAAAAGTCCCATTGCTTTATGTGACAATATGGTTATCTTGAAGTTGTTATCACATGCAGTTCCTATATTTATTAAATGTTTTTTTGAGTTGCACTGTGTTGCACGTATTAAAATGTTAAAATTTGTTTGATATATATTAACACACCAAGGATTCATGTTGTTTCACTTACGCAAGTCGAAGCACTGTACCACGATGAAATGTTGCGTAATATCAGTTGCATTGATGCTTGTTATTGTGTTCCTTCGGTTTGCCAAGGTTGGATGTTACAAATTAATTCATCATTGTCACCATACGATTGTCAGTCAAGCCTTTTACACTGCGAACATAAAATGTTGTTGTTACGTGTGGATTAATTATATTTCTTAACCTATTCGAAGACAACATGGATAAACGCGATCGAAAATATACATCAAACCTCAATTTTTAAGATCAGTGCTGAGTACTGCATCTCATAGTTTCTCTGGTGTTTCTGAGAACCCTACACATTGTATTTGTGTATCTGTTGATCCATTAAATACAGTAGCTTTTCACTCCCGTGAACAAACTTCGACGGATATTTACACACATAAAAAATACTGTAGCACACAGAAAAATTACTTCTATCCCTCCAACGTATTTTTATCCACGGAATGTGTATTATATGTCTTTCTCATGTTAAATTTTTAACACGAGAAAGACATATAATACATATTCCGTGTGATATAGTGTTAAAAGTTGTGTAATAAAGATGTATGTTTATCCATATGGGAGAAATTAGCCTCACAAAATAAATTGCCATGTGTACGCAATTATAGACGCGTTAAGTGTAATATGGTCAAAAATCCCATCCTTGTAGGATGTATTTACAGACGACTGGAAAGCAAATAGCAACCTTTCTCTTGTTACAATGTTTCTATTGTCTTCCCAAACGAATCACCCTATGTATATAAAAAGAAGGTAGATTTGAAATTGGTCTTAAGTGTCTTCATATAATGAGGAATGTATATTAATAACACAGCATATCAACGCATGAAGGCTACTTTAATTAAAATATTTTCAAGTCATCGGACGTTGATTATGAAACTTCCTTCTACGACTATGACGTATAAAATATAAATAATGATGATAAAAAAAATTAATATCTGGGAAATAGGCTCCATGAACATCAGTGGTGTTGAAAAATGCTTTTGTCATGCCATCTTTCATTAACTATGGTCGTACTATACACAACTGCTAAACTGTACTTAACGTTGCTTGCAAACAGAGCTTGTGGTTTAGAATTATTCTGAAAAGGGCAAGCGTACTAGTACAATGCCAACTCTTATGTTCTGTGTTGCATTAGGTTCAAACGCAGCGGGTCGTGTTGATCAACCGTCGAGTCGTTAGGATTCACACGAATTAGCTCTTTTTAATTTGTACATCCACCTTTGAGCACCACAGGAGAAATAATTTCTTTCTTCTCAGAAACTAAAAACTTTATTGAATTGAGAACTGGTGTGATAAATGTTCACTATCTCTACTTTAACAAACAATAATGGCAATTAATAAAAAATACAAGTAATAATAAATTAATAATAATAATAATAATAATAATAATAATAATAATAATAATCCTTCGAAGGGGTGGAAAAATTCAAATATCTTGGAGCAACAGTAACAAATATAAATGACACTTGGGAGGAAATTAAACGCAGAATAAATATGGGAAATGCCTGTTATTATTCCGTTGAGAAGCTCTTATCATCCAGTCTGCTGTCCAAAAATCTGAAAGTTAGAATTTATAAAATAGTTATATTACCGGTTCTGTATGGTTGTGAAACTTGGACTCTCACTCTGAGAGAGGAACATAGGTTAAGGGTGTTTGAGAATAAGGTGCTTAGGAAAATATTTGGGGCTAAGCGGGATGAAGTTACAGGAGAATGGAGAAAGTTACACAACGCAAAACTGCACGCATTGTATTCTTCACCTGACATAATTAGGAACATTAACTCCAGACGTTTGAGATGGGCAGGGCATGTAGCACGTATGGGCGAATCCAGAAATGCATATAGAGTGTTAGTTGGGAGACCGGAGGGAAAAAGACCTTTAGGGAGGCCGAGACGTAGATGGGAGGATAATATTAAAATGGATTTGAGGTTGAGGGAGGTGGGATATGATGATAGAGACTGGATTAATCTTGCACAGGATAGGGACCGATGGCGGGCTTATGTGAGGGCGGCAATGAACCTTCGGGTTCCTTAAAAGCCATTTGTAAGTAATAATAATAATAATAATAATAATAATAATAATAATAATAATAATAATAATAATAATAGGGAGCATCCTAAATCAAATGAAGCACGATCACTTACAATAACATTTAAAGTAAATCTAATTTGTATCTTAACCATAAGTTCGAACTAAAACCCACGAGTATGATATATTCATACCTGCACAAGTACCTTTCAGCACTTCACTCATTTCGCTGACAACTCACTCACTGCACTGGAACTACGACACATTTCATTTATTCTACCCTGATTTCACTAACACTTCAAAAACATTTTACTGTTCAAATACTTTGCACTGCCACTATAAACTACAAAGCTTCACTGACATAAACACACTTCACTTACACAACACACTTCACTAACACAACACACTTCTTCACTGATACAACACTTCAATAACAAAATATCAATTATACCCTTAAATAAACTTTATAGTTACTGATAATTAAATATTCAAAGTGATCCCTAGGAAAAATATACTAGGAAAGTATTTCCCACCTAATTTCCATATTTTCCCATATATTTTTATGATTCCGTTTCTAATCTATTCTTAAATCTTAGCCTGCTCTTACTCAAACTTATTAAAATATTCCATTTTTCTTATGTAGGCCTATTATTATATTATTCTATTTGTATTGTGTATTTTGCCACATTTTGTTTTTATTTGTATTTCATCGTACACGTCAAAATTATAAATAAATAAATATGTATGTAAATAAGCAAATAAATAAACAAACATATATATAAATAAATAAATATGTAAATAAGCAAGTAAATAAATAAACACTCAAATAAATAAATAAGTGAAGGAGAATAATAGACGAAACTCAATACAGAACTTATTAACTTTAAACTCTCTTGAACTCACTTTAGTGAAAATTTGCTTTTTATATTATGTTGATGGAGTGGTTAATGCAGACTGTTCTGCATTCGTAAGTCTTTTTTTTTTTCTTATAGATTTACTTCAAGTTATTTTTATATGTTTGAGTTTATCTTCTGCCTTAGAGCCACTCGTTTTTAATAATAAGATTTCCTACTGAATTATATCAATTCATGTATACCATAAACATAGCTAGACTTTCTAGCTATGTGTTTAGCAACATTCAAATCCACTGCTTAATAAAATAGATAATTAACACGATGAAAGGGATTCTCACCCGTTTTCTATAAACGAAGGATTAAGTTATCCCTCATGGATAGTGAAAAAGTATGCCTAATCATTACATTTGTAGTCTGAAATGTTACCATTGTGTACTCCTGTAATGTAATAGTAATATGCGTTACAAGAGCGGTATGTTGAAGTTTTCATGTTCGAGGAAAAGTTTGAAAAAGCGAAACGCAGTTGAGCTTTTTTAATTTCCGAGAATTGAAAGAAAACATACCGCTCGTGTATCGTACATTATTTTGTGCGAAGATCGTTTATTACATACCTGAAAGAGGAATTTCTAATTAGTTGCAATGAAATCTCCATCTTGGTTTCTGTTCAATGACGGCAAATTTGCAAAACAAAAATATCTATCTTCAACATTGTTGCTTTGAAATGTTTTCTGTGTTTACTATACTCAAGCAGGCCGTGATATACGTTTGTCTTTTTTTTTTCCCCCAGTCTATAAATGCGAACTTAAAACAAACGGCTTCCTTAATGTTACATGCATCACGAAATGCAGTAACTTTAGTGGAGTTGTAGAGTTTACTTAATTTTTGCAAATATTTAAAAAGAATAATTAACAGTGCAATTTAGGTGAAATTGCAGTGGTAAGTTTCCAATTTATAATTATTACTATATTGAACGTCTCTAAAAATAATATGTTAAAAGCCTAAAGCAGTAAAATGAATATGTCACTTAAGCGATAAGAAGAGGGAAATTGTTATGTGTGTTCGGTTGGGAATACTGAATGTGGAATTTTAGACTTACCGCGGGTTGGTTTTGTGCGGAAACCAAGCAAATACGCACGATCTCGCACAAACAGTATTGTTAGAGAGAAAGTATCGGAGCAGATACAAATTCAATGGGCAGTCAAACTACAAACTTGTCTCCTTGTAATTTCAAAATGTATTGATTGGGCGAGAAGTGACAATATATCACAAAGTCGATCGCGTAGAACCGGGTTTGGAGATTGGAACATCCATTTCCAGTTTGTAATGGACTCCCACACCTCATTGTTGCGTTGGATGTCTTGTGACTCTCACACCCAAACAGGAAGATGTATCCAGCACCGGGTGGCATGACCCTCAATTGCATTGTTTGAGTTACAGTCCGCGGAGCTTTCTATAGATGAAGAATTACCTCATGTAAATTTGTGAGGAGGAGGACTTTCAAGGCAAGTTTTCTGTGAGATCCAGCTTCTGATCGCGATTGCAGACATTCGTTAAGGTGGGTGCTGGCGCTCGACTCGTTCAGATTTGTATCTGAAACCAACAGCTGGATACACTTCGTTAAATCCCAAGGAAACAATTAATGCCACATTAATTGATTAGAAACTGAAAGCATTTTGACTTATGTGGAGAAAGCATGAACGTCATCAACCAAGGAAGAAAATAAAATTGCTACCGAAATGGATACTTCGGTGGTCGTAGTAGTAGCATTAGTAGAAACAGTTTTACAGTAATAGCACAGTCTAGTATATAAAGTCACGAAGCTTGAGTTGTGAGGGTACTAGAAACAATAGACTGTGTAGGTACTATTTCGCATTGTCTGTGATGAGGCAATAGTAGCGATCCTATACCCCATTTCAGTTTGGTTGACAGGCTTTCCCCTCTTTACCATCCGTGAAGGGGAAGATGCTACTGTCCATCTTACTAACGTTCGACTAATTGACTTTGAACATAGTGAAAATCCTTATTATTGAAAATGTTTACCGGTAATCTATATTTCGAACATCTATACTAAGCGTTTGTATTTCATTTTATTGTTGTTTATATCAACTGGCACATTAAAAAGCTACTGACCGCAGATGTTTTCTTCACCACTAGTTGCTACTCTACAGCATACACAATGGGACAAGCTGCACTGTGTCACGCCCCTGACTTCATAATACAAACTAACATTCCTTAATTTAATTAATTTATTAGTTGAAAACATTGTAAGAATGATACTAAAATATACTCAAACATGTAATCGTCAAACATCTGTATCACTGTATTTTATATCCACTTATGTACTTTATTTAATATTTTATTTTCTTATGAGTAGGCCTACAACTTGGGGGGGTGCAGGTACAAAAGGTAACAGCTAACGGTCTGTTACTGATGGACTGAGGGCAAGTAGAAGGGGAAAGAAATGCCTTCGCATCCTCTCAACTTGTATGAAATGTCGTTTACTGGTTAGCATCTATCTATGGATGCATATTTCCTACGTATTGAGCTTCGTGACTGTATATACTAGACTGGTAATAGTAGCAATAATAGAGCAGTAATATTAATGGTGGTACTGGTAGTAAAGTAGAGAAGCTAGCTACGAACTCGAAGGTCCGAGGTTCGATCCCGGTTGGTAACGGAATTTTCTCGTTGCCAGACTTACAAAACGGCCTCTACATTCACTCAGCCTCCTATAAAATTGAGTACCGGATCTTTCCGGGGGTGAAAGGCGTGGGAGCGTGATGCCGATCATACCACCTCATTGTAGTGCAAAGGTCACGGAAAGCACTTATTTATTTATTTATTTATTTATTTATTTATTTATTTATTTATTTATTTATTTATTTATTCCTTATTTATTTATTTATTTATTTATCTATTTTGCTAATAATTGTAACATAAAATATAAATAAACAGAAAAAACTTTAGCTCGCCCCTGTAAGTTCACGGTGCGTCATGTTGTACTTGTACAAGAGCGCAGCCGTTCTGCTACCCAATAATTCACAGAATAGGAGTGCTAAGCACAATAAGCCTCAGGCTGCAGTGTAAGCCTTTGGGTCCCCCCTTCGTACAAAGTAAAAAAAAAATCGTTGACATGTAAAAGAAATAACATTGGACCCAATATAGAGCCCTGAGGATCACCAACATTAATGTGTACCTTCTCAGATCTATATTTATTAGTACATTTATTTGTTTTATGTAATATTTTAATATATTTATACCTATTTTCAAGATAAGAAGCAAACCACTTTAGTACTACACTACGAATACTGTATTTTTTAGTTTAGCAAGAAGAAAGTTGTGATTTACATAATCAAAAGCTCTCCTAAGATCTCAAATAATTCCAACGGGAGACTTGCCATTATCAAGAGAAAACCAAATTTCGTTATAAACACTAGAGCGATTGAAACCATTTTATCTATAGTGATTAGTTTAAGAATTATCTAAAATAAATAATGTTTTAATTTTTCAATCTTATGACTTATCAATTTAATATTAACATTTGTTAATACATGTTAAATATTAAAATAATAAATGAACGTTTTCGCCTTTTACGGCATCAGATACAATTTGCTTGTACGATATCTAAATTACAGTAACCTACATAGTGGAATTTTTTGTTTTCTGTTATAGTAAACCATCAAATTGGTGTTATAAAGATAAGTATTAATGACTCACGATTTATATGCATTTTACTTTTAGATATCGTTTGTATGTGTTTGCTTGATTAGCATTAAGTAATTTATTTAATTAAGTAATACGGAATAATCTCGATCCGTCTGTGCTTATCTGTTTAACAAATATTGGTTGTTATAATACTTGTCACATTAGTTTATTCAGTAATTGTGATATTGTAAAATTTTGACTTGTTCCACATCTTAAAGCTTCATTGCTCATGTAAGATCTATGGAATAAAATAAAATAAATGAATATAAAAAAAAACGTTTTTTATTCAAGCCGAAAACGTTAAAAACTGAATAAACTAATGTGACAAGTATTATAACAACCAATGTTTGTTAAACAGATAAGCACAGACGGATCCTGATTACTCCTAATGTTATTGTATTAGCTTATCGGTCCTCACTATGTCTTTTAAATTTAATTAAGTAACTTAATGTATTTAATAACTGACTTTATCTGAAAATCAAAACATGAATTCTAAATTAAGAATTATTTTCAGAAACTTTCACTTCAAAAGCAATTGTTACTTTAGTGCATGCCTGGGTGCTATTAACTCGATTGAGTCATTGCAGACCATCCCTTAACTCCTCACTCCATCTTCCCCGGCTGAGACAGTTATGTTTTGGTGCGGTACGTGAGGACAGGAAGTCAGTGACGGATATTATCACGCTTTTACGAACTTTCGGCTCTCGCTGGTCGCCTAAAATCCACCGCTGATGCACAGAGCCTTACTCTGCTTTTATTCGTAAGACGAGAGCAGGAGATGGGTGGGGGTTCTGCGTCCCTTTCACTTCTCCTGTTATGCCCAGGATTGTTTTAGTGATTAATTAAAAATTATTCTCACAAACTTTTATTTCAAAAGGAATTGTTACTTTAGTAATATGTTTAGGAATAATTGTATTAATAAAATTTCACTTCCGAAGCAATTATTGTTACTTCTGAGATTAAAAAAATTCTCTTCTCTTAAAAAAAAAGTGATCACAACATGTTTCGTGCACATGCACGTACAAAATAGCTACGACGAATCACCTCTGCCTGATGGCCTGCCTGTCATAATAGCCAACAACTTCAATTACAGCTGCAGAATTACAGTGCACTCATTGGCTTGTTATACAAGTACTCTTGCTGCTTAATTACACACACTTTTGCTGATGTAAACAATGCGCTATACTTCCTTGTTGCACTGACAACAGATAACCACGCCCCGAGGTGGTGCAGGGTCCTGATCTGGGGACGTTCCTTGCTCCTCTCGAACAGATGCACGTCGCGATTATGATGTTGCATTACTTCCTGCTACAGGGAGGGGACGGTGAAGTGGCTGAAGATTCCATTCGCTAAAAGATTCGCTTTCTTCATCTTCTTTAAAGATGTACTCACATTGCATGTAGACATTATTATTATTATTATTATTATTATTATTATTATTATTATTATTTAGTCAACTGTCCGAAGACAGGTTTGAACCTCTAAAGTGACACCAATAAGGCATCACTTATGAGGCAACTAAGCCAGAAGATAATGGGGTAGAGTGGCCAGTTCCTTTTCTCCTCCATTGCATACATCGCCGAGTAGATACATATATTACACTAATCAGACTTCAGAAGTCAGAAGTATACAAACTATTGTTCTTCCTTTGACACAAAAAGTGAGATATACTGCCTGATTATATATTTACGTTTCACCCAAAACCTCAATCAGAGATTATTATTATTATTATTATTATTATTATTACTATTATTATTGTTATTATTGGTATCATTATTGTTATTATTATTATAATTATCATTACTATTATTATTATTATTATTATTATTATTATTTTTATTGTTATTCTTTAGTCAACTACCCGAAGACAGGGTTGAACCTCAAAAGTAATACCAATAAGGAATCACCTATGAGACAACTAAGCTAGAAAATAATGGGGTAGAGTGACCAGTTCCTTTCTCCCTCCATTATCGCCGAGTAAATACATATATATTACACTAATCAGACTTCAGAAGTCAGAAGTATACAAACAATAATTGTTCTTCATCTGACACAAGAAGTGAGATATACTGTATACTGCCTCATTATATATTTACGATTCAGCCACAATCTCAATCAGAGATTATTATTATTATTATTATTATTATTATTATTATTATTATTATTATTATTATTACATTATCATTCGTGTTGTGATAGTTGCTTCACTATGAAAATTTTAATACGAAAAAAAAAATTCAATATCGTAAAGCATTTAGCCTTCATAGATTTTGAAAAATTATTCGAGGAGATATACAGGGTGGATGGTAACATCTGCACCAAAATTAAACTGATAATAAATCGTGAGGATAGATATGAAAAACCTAAATAAGTTTCTTTCTCTAACATTAACCGTTTCAGAGGAAATCGTTATGTATCTTTGAAGCATTTGGCAACATCACGGCTACTGCAATAACTACGTAACGCGGCCTGCACTCCTTACCTTCCCCTCCTCCTCTGCTGTACTCGGTGACTCGCGACAGTGCACTGCGTTGCAAGATTTATTTTTAAAATTTTCGCAATTATTTAATTTAAATTCACGGCTAAATGGTTTGATATGCAAGAAAAAAAAATTCAAGACATTAACTCTTCAAATTGTTTTTACTTGCTTGCTTGCTTGCTTGCTTGTATAGCAATCAGTCATTTCTCTCGGGCAATTACCGCAATAGAGCGCTGCAAACATTGGGCTAAGACTATATATTTGCTTAACGGTGCTTCATAGAAGAAAAAGTGTAATCAAAGTTTTGTTACATTTAACATGTAAAATCACCTCTTTAATTTTGGTGCATCGGTCTCCTTCCGCTCTGTAGAGAAAAACTTCTAGGGATACTAGCCCATGACAATGCACCCAGTGAAATTATCTCCTCAGTTATAGCCATAACGAAATTGCAATAAGAGCCGAATGTGAAACATCGAATTAGGCTCACGTAAGTCAAGGTGCCAGACAAGGCTGTGGCCTTTCTCCAGTCCTCTTTATTCTTAACACAAACCATAATATTATAAAATTATGGAGACAAGGTCATCATGCGGGAATACAATTGGCTCAAAATATTTGCCTTGATACATTACTCTTTGCAGACGACCAAGTTCTTACTGCTAAGTCCATACCTGTGGATTAACGGTTAGCCCGTCTAACCGTGGAACCAAGTGGTCCGCGGCATGCATTTTTGCCTCAGCAAGCAGGCACGCGTCTTCCCCTCTCAACGAGCCACCTGATTAGGCGTTGAGACAGAAATAACTGTGTGCGGCAGATATAGTAGAGTTCAGTTAGATTATTCCCAGAAAGTTAATATGGTCGTCTTTCCAGTGTTGCGAACTGTTTACTAGATATCACCTAAGCAGGTAAAATCACAATACCATGTATTGAAACAACAGCAATAATACTAATAATAATAATAATAATAATAATAATAATAATAATAATACTTACTTACTGGCGTTTAAGGAACCCGGAGGTTCATAGCCGCCCTCACATAAGCCCGCCATTGGTCCCTATCCTGAGCAAGATTAATCCAGTCTCTACCATCATATACCACCTCCCTCAAATCCATTTTAATATTATCTTCCCATCTACGTCTCGGCCTCCCCAAAGTCTTTTTCCCTCCGGCCTAACACTCTATATGCATTTCTGGATTCGCCCATACGTGCTACATGCCCTGCCCATCTCAAACGACTGGATTTAATGTTCCTAATAATGTCAGGTGAAGGATACAATGCGTGCAGCTCTGCGTTGTGTAACTTTCTCCATTCTCCTGTAACTTCATCCCTCTTAGCCCCATATATTTTCCTAAGAACCTTATTCTCAAACACTCTCAATCTCTGTTCCCCTTTATATTAATATAATAACAATAATGTGATAATGATAATAATAATAATAATAATAATAATAATATTTATGCTCGACCATGCCGAAATGTAGTAATTATACACCTGGTAGCAGTCCTTTAATGCATGTCATTAAAGTACACCTACGCATTAAAGTACAGGTGTTCAGCCAATGACAAGTCAGCTTACAGGTGTTCAGCCAATGACAAGTCAGCTTTGTACCGTTATAAAACCGCAAGTATCTATTATTCTCGGATATGCAATCGAAAGAGAATTAGCGAAAAGTCACGGAGGCTGGAAATCCAATACTGTCGCAGAAGGTTATGTTCTGTTACTATAATAATAATTAGAGTTAATTGTAAATAATATTCAAATAAATTCAATTTGTCATCTCGTTTTTTAATTTTAAATCAATTTTCAGGTTATATCAGAGTAATGTTCATCTTATTCTGTGCCAAGGTCAATGAAATTCGGTCTCGGATAAAATCAATACTTTCGCGTCTGCGCACATCTCACAATTCAGGTCAGTTCGCACATAATCATAATTTTGAATACTCGCTTGCGCTCGTTTTATAAACAATCATACTTGCGTCTTAATTACTACCATTATAGCTCGCTGCGTAATATACTATTATATTAGACTATATTATAATTATATATTATTATTAATTAATATAATTATAATATAAATATAAATATTGTTATTATTATCATTATTATTATTTTGTCTGGTATCATGAAACACATTGATTTAATAAGCAGTAAACCATTTCTTCCCAGTGCACATCATTGTATGGATAAGAAGAGGGAAGAAAAAGTGATACAAGAGAACGGAGATTAGAAATATGGTCGACCAACGAGTCTAACACTTTTTTCTCAAACATTAACAATATCAAGAATAATCCGTGACTAAAAAGGAAGTTAGCACTAAGTACACGTTACTAAATTAACCCATTTTAAAACAGCGGATTAGAAGCCAGGCGACAGTGATGAAGGCATGACGTCTACGAAACATGTACTGTAGTCATGATTCACAGTATAGAACATAAATCGATTCTGGAAGACTGCCATATATCGATATAACAGGAGTTCAGAAAGTTGCGACTGTGCCTTATAGGGTTGCTAGATGTAGAACACGACGAGTTTATTGTAAATCTGATAAATACTGTGTTCATTGTTGAAAACACAAGGAAAAAAAAAAAACAGGATCTCTTGTCCTGTGAACCGTGAAGTGAAAAAGTAACATTTCTTACACACGTGGTTCGTATTTTTAAAAAGGTTCATGGAAACAAACGAGCTAATCTGTTCCTTCTTTCCGCACGTTCTTAACTAAATGATCTATTAACGACATTCCAAAGGTCAGGTCCTTCAATTAAGTGGACCACCCGTGACTCATTCGCTCAGGTTTGATGTTGGGAGCTCGACAATTAAACTCGTGTTTAAACCTCGAAAGGTTTCCATTAAGTCCGCCTCACACGATCAGCAACGAGACAGTTTCCTGAATGTCAACAGTAATACGAGGCGCATCCAGAAAGTAAGTTTCCCTATTTAAAAAAAAAAGAGCACACACTTTCAGGAAAACATTTATTGGCAACAGGTACAGCAATGTTTCAGCTATTTTTCAACATAGCCACCATCAGAACTGAGACACTTGTCGTATTGTGGGATCAACTTTTGCATCCCTCTGTCGTAGATCACTGCCGCCTGTGAATGGAACCAGAGTGTGACAGACGTCTTCAGCTCTTCGTCGTTGCCAAAACGCTCACCGGAGGACAGGAATTTCTTGAGGAGAGAGAGACAGAGAGACAGAGAGAGACAGAGAGAGAAAGAGAGAGAGACAGAGAGACAAAGAAAGACAGAGACAGAGAGACAGAGAGAGACAGAGACAGAGAAGGATGAATTTCAATTGGCGCAATGCTTTGTGCATTAAAGAACTTTATCACCGACCGAACCTCGCAGGCGGCGGGAGAAGGAATAAGAGCTTCCATTTCGGAACACTGCTGCCACGCTACTGGCACCAGGCGGGACCTATCCGGCTGGCATATGATTGATACGTCATAGATCTGTTACGCATGCGCAATTGACACGGCTAATTACGTTTACTTTCAAGGGGAAAAAATCGGGAAACTTACTTTCTGGATGCGCCTCGTACTTAGGAATATGTATGATAAGAACTTTCTTGTGTTAAATTATAACGTACCTTGTTAACATGTTTCGACCTATGTTTGGTCATCTTCAAACTATACAAAGGAAACAAAAGACAGATCCAAAACCTACATCAACACATAAACAAAATACACCCAAAGCTACACTACACATTAGAAATTGAAAATAAAATCCAAAAATTTTCTAGACATCACAATAACAAAAGTAGACAACAAACACACATTCAAAGTATACACAAAACCCACAACAACAACAACAACAACAACAACAACAACACACATACACAACACATCCAACCACCCCACAAAACACAAACTAGCTGCATTCCGAACAATGGTACACAGACTACTCAACATACCAATTAACGAACAGGACTACAACGAAGAACTAAACACAATGAAATACAAAGCACAAGAAAACGGATACAACCCCAACATAATAGACAACATAATACGTAGGACAAAACAGAACCACAAAAAAACAGAAGAATACAACACAAACACAACAACACAAAAATACATCACACTAACATACGAAAACAAAAACACACATAAAATTGCAACCTCATTCAAGAAATTAAATTACAACATCGCATACAGAACAAATAACACTCTACAAAAACATCTCAACACACAAACAACACAAACAAATACAACCACACAGGCGTATACAAACTCAAATGTAACACCTGCAACAACTTCTACATAGAACAGACAGGCAGATCATTTCAAACACGTTACAAAGAACACATCACAGCCATAACAAAATTACAAAACACCTCCACACATGCAGAACACATCACAAATGCCAACCATACCTACAGAGGCATCAACACAGACATGGAAATGCTACACATCCAACCAAAAAGCCAGAAACTCAACACACTAGAACAATATGAAATATACAGACACATGAAAACACACCCCAATGATATTCTCAACACAATTCAATTTCAAAACACATACACTCTTTGACTCTACACTACGAACGCACCCTCACAGGAAACAAGAGGCTCCAAGACCAACAACGACCAATTCTGAAGATAACCCAAAATAGGTCGAAATATGTTAACAAGGTACGTTAAAATTTAACACAAGAAAGTTCTTATCATACATATTCCGAAGTGATACAGTGTTAAAAGTTGTGTAATCAAGATGTATGAGTAATATTTAATTAGCGTTCGTAGATGAGGCACACGGATATTAAAAATTCGAAACAATTACTGATTTGCTATACTGAAAGCTAAAGTACAGGACTCCTACAAAAAACCTTTCCGGTTTCGAACACATGTAATTTACGTTCTATGTTCTGAGGTGCATGAAAATTGTAAAATAACCTAC
The DNA here is from genome assembly GCF_040183065.1 of Periplaneta americana. NCBI lineage: Eukaryota > Metazoa > Arthropoda > Insecta > Blattodea > Blattidae > Periplaneta > Periplaneta americana. The sequence goes on along the minus strand of NC_091117.1, from coordinate 44,047,302 downwards.
TAAAAATATACCACTGCACTCGTCCACTTGCCTACGTCGTATCCCGGTTTCCTCCACCAGCTTTTATTCGCCAGCTAGTGGCTGGGCTGTCTTAGCTCTTTTCTGAAAACAGTAATTTCTGTTAGCAATTGGACGTCTACGTAATATTATACAACTGTTTAAAATAACTTAAATAAAAGGGCCTCGTTAAGTAATTAACTGTCACGTGATTTCCTCCTTTTCTACGACCCTACGACATAACCACTTAGACGGACAGTAGATAGTATGTCTGAGTAATTTTATCTTTTCGGATCGAGCAGAAGTGAAGATTGAATTTACAGTACGTAAGGTACTCTTTTATAGAGTAGGTACAGAATTATTTCAACATGAGTTACTAGTACGAAGAACGAAAGTGGTAATTGGGATTAGGTACAATAGTCTATAGTGCGATAATATGCACATTAGAACTGAAGCCTGTATCGAAATGAACGGCCACCATTTTAAAAATGTGTTTAAATATCCATATTATGATTATTTTTCAATTTAACTTCATTCTCTATATTGTACGCTAATGTGCTGTAGACAGTATAATCCTACACTGCAAAATGAATACTGTCCACCTGGACAGCTCAGTTCGTGAGTAAAAACACTCATTGTTAATACTGTACTGTATTTTGATTGAACAAAAACCTAATGAAAATGATCAAACTCAAAAGCGTTATATTTCCTAGTTTACGTAAATGGATGAACTACTTTTCTTCCCTCCTATACCTAGTAAAGTAATTTGTTTGTATATTACGCCAGTATCATCGAACTTCAGTCGTGGAAGAGGGTAGCAAACGCCGTTGATCCAGAGGTATAGGCAAGTTAATATTAAAAATGTTAGTAAAAATAAAATGATGTCCCTGTATTAATGTAACATGTAACATACTACAATATAATATAACAATAGTAGATAATATAATGCATAAAAACGTCACGGAGGAAGAATTAAAGCGAGATTCATAAACTGATGAATGTGGTGGACAAGCACTGTCACCTGTAATTTCCTTCAGCAGGCGGAAGTATGGGAGTCCAAGCATGAACGGAATGTTTCCGAGGGACACAAGTTATGAAACAGAAAAAAAAAAGTGTGGGAATCGTAGCGAGACGGCTGTTGCTGGAATTCATTGAATAACACTTCGCTTTGTGTGCAGTTATCCGCAAAATGTCCCACTCCTGTAAGAAAGAATTTTAACTGCTTTCAAATGAAGGATAGACGCGCTGTTACGAAAGTGACTGATGCTTCGGATTTACATGTCTCAGTTCAAATCCAGATTAGACCAAGTTGAATTTATTGTAAATAAGTTCCAAGGTAAGTTTCTCCGAGTATTGTAATAGTTAAACTGTTACCTTCTTCAGATTTTGCATTCATTCCTTTCCTTTTGACTGTAAACCTCATGATTCCATCAATGTAAGTACTTCCTGCCTGCAAACTTTTATTATTCCCGCACTCGTGCCGGTATGCACAACTGCGGTCAATCTTAACAGAGTCACAGACCAACTCTTCTCGACGCAATTACTCGACGGTTCTGATCTACTGGGGAATCGAGTAAGTGGGACGTAATGCGGCACGTTTTTGGTTTTGTTAAGGCTGGTTCACAATAAACCGGGAGCGGAAACGAGAACGGAAATATTGTTAAAAGAAATTTATTTAAATGTGAGCATTCACAATTAACTATTGTGAATGCTCACATTTAAATACATTAATTTTAACATTACTTCCGTTCTCGTTCTCGTTGTCGTTTCCGTTCCCGGTTTATTGTGAACCAGCCTTTACTAGGCCTATAAGGTCTATATTTAGCTTATCCAGTTGTATTCTCCCCAGTCATATAATCAGGTTTTATCGAAACATCTTTGTTTTTATTTGTAGTAGTTGATTTAGTCTTTATGCCTTTTTGGTTTTATATTTTCTGTGCACTACTAAAATACATTTAATATTTGTTACATTGTACCAACTGAATTTAGTTTTGTTACTGTGACACATTATATGCTATGTGTATAACTGTAGTCCTAGTTAGACCTCTTAAATAAATTGGCAATGTTTTTTTTCCACTTTTGTTATTTTATTTTTGGAGATAAGATCCTAGCATCGCGTGTTCAAATCCGGCCGAGGTTAGCTTCGAAGGAAGGGAAGTAAATTTGGGAGGCCCGTCTCCTAGATTTACGGCATATAAAATAATCTTGTCTCTGATATAAAAGTGCAGGCAATGTTTGTCGACCATTTCTTTCCCACGTTGAATTTTTACTTGAATAAACTCTGCTATTCGATGAGTTATTTGTAGTAATGTCACGAGAGGTCTGAGATTTCCCGACCAGCGAAGCGAGTGGATTTATCTGGGAAATCTCAGACTCGAGTGACATTTATTAGGGCTATTTCGTGAATAAAATAAAATTCGCTCACAAATTGTTAATAATTGTATATTTACGATACTTAACCTATTCAGATATTGGGAAAAGGAAATTGTACCAGAACAATGGAAGGAGTCCATAATTGTTTCTATTTTTAAAAAGGGGGACAAAACCAACTGTGGTAACTTTCGAGGAATATCACTTTTGTTGACGTCGTACAAAATTTTGTCCAATATTCTTTTGAGAAGATTAACTCCGAACGTAGATGAAATTATTGGGGATCATCAGTGCGGTTTTCGGCGTAATAGATCGACTATTGATCAGATTTTTTGTATTCGACAGATAATGGAGAAAAAATGGGAGTATAAGGGTACAGAACATCAGTTATTCATAGATTTCAAAAAGGCATATGACTCGGTTAAGAGGGAAGTATTATATGATATTTTTATTGAATTTGGTATTCCCAAGAAACTAGTTCGATTAATTAAAATGTGTCTCAGTGAAACATACAGCAGAGTCCGTATAGGTCAGTTTCTATCTGATGCTTTTCCAATTCACTGCGGGCTAAAGCAGGGAGATGCACTATCACCTTTACTTTTTAACTTCGCTCTAGAATATGCCATTAGGAAAGTTCAGGATAACAGGCAGGGTTTGGAATTGAACGGGTTACATCAGCTTCTTGTCTATGCGGATGACGTGAATATGTTAGGAGAAAATACACAAACGATTAGGGAAAACACGGAAATTTTACTTGAAGCAAGTAAAGCGATCGGTTTGGAAGTAAATCCCGAAAAGACAAAGTATACGATTATGTCTCGTGACCAGAATATTGTACGAAATGGAAATATAAAAGTTGGAGATTTATCCTTCGAAGAGGTGGAAAAATTCAAATATCTTGGAGCAACAGTAACAAATATAAATGCCACTCGGGAGGAAATTAAACGCAGAATAAATATAGGAAATGCGTGTTATTATTCGGTTGAGAAGCTCTTATCATCCAGTATGCTGTCCAAAAATCTGAAAGTTAGAATTTATAAAACAGTTATATTACCGGTTGTTCTGTATGGTTGTGAAACTTGGACTCTCACTCTGAGAGAGGAACATAGGTTAAGGGTGTTTGAAAATAAGGTGCTTAGGAAAATATTTGGGGCTAAGCGTGATGAAGTTACAGGAGAATGGAGAAAGTTACATAACACAGAACTGCACGATTGTATTCTTCACCTGACATAATTAGGAACATAAAATCCAGACGTTTGAGATGGGGAGGGCATGTAGCACGTATGGGCGAATCCAGAAATGCATATAGAGTGTTAATTGGGAGACCGGAGGGAAAAAGACCTTTAGGGAGGCCGAGACGTAGATGGGAGGATAATATTAAAATGGATTTAAGGGAGGTGGGGTATGATGATAGAGACTGGATTAATCTTGCACAGGATAGGGACCGCTGGCGGGCTTATGTGAGGGCGGCAATGAACCTTCGGGTTCCTTAAAAGCCATTTGTAAGTAAGTATTCAGATACTGTGAAGTTGAAATAGATTGAATATCGATTACTGCAATCTGTAATGCCAATTGCGAAAAGCGAAATACAGGATTAACAATGTTAATTACATGTACTGCACATGTACTCTTATTATTATAACAGAAATACGTTTTCATTATCTGCTGAAACCATAATATAATTTAAACATTTTATAATATAATTACAAGGAACCTGATTAATACATTAATTAAATGAAGAATAATGAAATAGATAAATAAATAAATAAATAAATAAATAATAAAGGAACGAACAACCCAGTGAATAAATAAATAAATAAACAAAAAAATAAGTAAATAAATAAGTAAAGCATGAATAAATTATAAAATTCCCATTAGGTTAATACCTCCCGAATTACAAATTCTGTATAAATATGAAACGAAATATTAATAATTTTGCAAAGTGCAAGCTGTCACCTATTTTTCAGTGGACTGTGAAGCCCATCGTTGAATAAGATTTGAAAAGTAACGTCAATGCCCGTTATGCTAAAGAACGTGAATTAAGGTCAGGTGTTGTGACGATTTTTACTCTCCTTTTCAACACTCGATGACGTTCTCCAGTCGTTGATAGTGTGCGTAACAACATCTTGACTGGAGCGTGCATTCCAGTCGCCAGCTCCTTCACGTGCCTTTCATTTGTTACACACAAGTGGGTGACGTGAGAAACAGATGTAGACATTGTTACGTACACGTGTACAAAAGATGTAACAACCGAGTCTCTTATTTGTCTAAGCCAGTGTCTTCACGCTTCTTACTTCGTAATGAAATTATTTAAAGCTGATTTTAAACTACAGCTATTATTCATACAGTGGGCGTCAAATCAAACTATAGAGAGGTAATCTGATTGAAATGCATGGATGATTGTATTTATTTTATTGGGTTATTTTACGACGCTGTATCAACATCTAGGTTATTTAGCGTCTGAATGATATGAAGGTGATAATGCCGGTGAAATGAGTCCGGGGTCCAACACCAGTTACCCAGCATTTGCTCATATTGGGTTGAGGGAAAACCCCGGAAAAAACCTCAACCAGGTAACTTGCCCCAACCGGAATTCGAACCCGGGCTACCTGGTTTCGCGACCAGACGTGCTAACCGTTACTCCACAGGTGTGGACTGGATGATTGTAAAAATGGGCCGAAGTTATCTGGTCATTAGTTTTGTATTAATGGTATTGAGGAGATTGAAGTTTATTCAATTTCGATGTTTGACGGTGATTTTGTTTCAAACATAATTTTGTGGCCGGGAGGAAAAAGGTCTTAAGTAAAAATTGCATACTTTTCAGGAGAGAAGTAGCAAGATTGAAATTGGTGTCAATTATAGTTTTTTAGGGGGAAAGGACGGTATTTTTTAAAACTTTTTGCTATTTGGTGTAAAATATTAATTTTTTGTATATAGAGAGCTCATACCTGTAGAAACTCAACCAAAAATAAATATTTTGAAAAAATATTTGGGGGCCTATATTTGAAAAAAATATATATACCCAATGCAGGATTTTACTAAAATCGATATGTCTAAACCATTTTTATCATCCCGTTTTTTGCAATGTGCTTGCAAAAGCATGCTCTACAAACTGTCTGTAACAGAATTTTGATATTAGTCCCTACGTTTGTAAAATAAACAATTAAAATTTAATAACAATTTTCTGATTTTCTTTCTTGAAAACAAACGGACGTAGTTTTAAAATGAAATCAATTAACAAAATTCTGTTACAGAGAAATGTTTCCTAATAGTCTAAAGAATGTGTGTTCTAAATTTCATGCATGTATCTTTAATAGTTCAGAAATTATATCCATTTTTGTCTGGCAATGTAGCAAAAAAAATGAAGTTACTGGAAACCGATAAAAGGGGGCGTGTGATTTAAAAATCCATAGCGCAGGAAGTTTAAAAATGACGTCTCAACATCCGATAAGGGCACAAATACTCACGAAATGTTATGCAATGCATTCCACACATATCATAGAGTATTTTAAAGAAAAAAAGAATTTTTGAAAATTCAATTTACCGGAAACAACAATAAAAGGGGTCGAGTGATTTAAAAATCCATAACGCAGAAGTTCAAAAATGGCGTCTGAACATCTGATAAGGGCACAAATACCCACAAAATATTATGCTATCCATTCCACATATATCACAGAGAATTTTAAAGAATTTTTTTTTAATTTACTCATTTCTCACCAAAAAAATACCATCCTTTCCCCTTAATTAAGAGGGTTTTTTTTCTCTAAAATAGACAATGTTGCTCATTTAACAACTTTCTTGATTATTTTCAAAATAACCGCATTTAAGCCCTTTTAAGACTAGAATCCAAACTGAGTAGAAGGTTTATTTAAAAATAAGATCTTTTCATGTCAAAATAAATGAGAAATGTAAATTATTAGGAATGCAAAATGGGTCTTGAACAATTATTATAGGACTGTTTTCCCTGGTACTTAACATTTTAAAAGGAAAGGGCATCAGTATGTGATAAAATTGCTAAAATACAAGTTAGACCTTTTTAATAGGGAAGCATGGAAAGTAAACATGTGATGGTCTGTAAGGAATAAAGTACTAAATATTCTTAAGTCCTTTATTCTGTGTGTGCTCGATTCAAAAAGTACTTAGGACATTTGGTAACGCTTTATAAATCCAGTCAAGAGTCTTATTTGACTTTAACCGTTTTACCAGATTGTAGAGAATTGTTTCCGCTTTCAGAATGTATAAAAATTTCGTTTTCACAAAAATTGACTTAAGACCTTTTTCTTCCCGACCACAATTATTTTATGATTATTGTGCAAGACAGTTTTAATGCTGAGAGCATGAGATTTTTATTATATTTTTACTCGTAATAACAAGTCAAGTTCCTATTTTATTTTACTTTTTATATTCTCTTATAGGCCTATTAATAACATACCTGAACTGCTACCGAACACGAGCGCTGCTCATTCGGTCCTCAAATTTTGTTAATACTACTGTATCTCCTTTTTTATATTGATTGTATTATGCTATTTCTATTTCTATTGTTATTATATTCTGTGTATTTAAATTTAAATTTAAATTTAAATAAATAAATAAATAAATATTCCCCTGATGAATAAGTGTAATTTATAATGTGGAATTCGTAATAATCGATTAAGTAAATCCTTCATCTACAGTGTGTATACAAATTACTCCTTTTTTTAATTGAACATATTCCTCACTATAGAGGCTCTTCTTCCGCCAGAACAAGTTGACATTACAGCCACGCTTCACTCTTTCCTTCCATTGTCCTACTTTTCACGTGCGATATTATTCTTCTCTAGTGTTAATATTATATTATATTATTCCATTGCAGCTGTAATTTAAATTTTAGTTCCTATTTTATTTTATTTATTTTTTATTATTGTCTATATTTCTATTATATTAATATTGTATTATATAATTTCTGTAACTGTAATTTTTATTTCATTTCCTATTTTATTTTATTTTACATTCTCTTATAGGCCTATTAATATTATATCTGAACTGCGACCGAACACGAGCGCTGCTCATTCGGTCTCAAATTTTTTAATACTACTGTATCTCCTTTATTATATTGATTGTATTATTTTATTTCTATTTCTCTTGTTTGTAATTATATTCTTTATTCTGTATATGTAAATTTAAATAAATAAATAAATAAATTAAATTTATTAATTCCCTTCATCGATCTCTATCTTGAGCATCATCATCATCATCTGTGACCCCAATATTTCTCATAGACTGCTGTATATTCTGTTTCCAGGAAGTCTGCGTCTTTTTCTTCTTCTTCTTCTTCTTCTTCTTCTTCTTCTTCCCTCCAACTTCCGTTCATACACCATCATAGGAATACGTGTCGCATCCATTCTGCATAAATTGTCCATACCATTCAAATCTTCTCTTCAACTTCCATAATTCTAAAAAATTACTTCTTAAAAATTTTATTTCAGCCGCTTCAATGTTTGTTTTATCTTTCTCTTTTCTTACTCTGGATTCACTTCTATACAATAGAGCTGGTATTGCAAGGATGTTAAAAATGTACGAATATCATTGTGTGTCTTGATTTTCAAAGTTCTGTGAATATTTTCACGCATCTTCTAAACTTATTTAACCTTTCATTTAAAACTATACCTTTTCATATTGGACACAACATCCTAAATATGTTAACTTGTTCTACTATTTTATTTTCATGTTAACTGATACAACGCTTTGGTGACTTGATCCACTATGTCTCAGAACATCGTGAACAATTAATCTGAGCCAAACGTGACTGGTGTCACCTACCGGCGAATGCTTGGATTTAACACTTGATCCATTACTGCTCGGAAAATATCCAACTTCAGATAATCATAAAATGAATTAAACTCATTTTATGAAAATTTATGACTTGATCCACTTTAGTACTGAACGCCTCATATATCGTCAATAATGCTATTTAATCACTTTCCAGCATGTGCACGATATAATTCAATATGAAAGATTTAATCCGCAAAGAGTTGGAGTTTATTTTTCAATTTACTCTATACTTCCAAAACCAACGTTCACTGCTGCAAACATATCGCCCTACAATCTCGCTAACTTTTCAACAAAAAGTAGTTAAATCTCTCCAAAGTTTGTTAAAATATCCCCAGAAATGTCGCTAAAATGAATAATAAATATCACTACATAAAAATGAGAAAAATATACATATGCGGAGAAAAATATCATTTCCTCGTCGTTACCTCTTCTGCGGAGTCTGGTATTGTTGACGGCTGTGATTGAGGTGGAAGGTGTGGGAACCAACGAGTTATTCTCTTTCTAACTCGTTGGTGGGAACAGCTGATTGTGAATACACTGCACTTGATCCAATCATTGACACTACACTTTCTGGCAAATTGTAAGTGTGGAAATTTTCACCTAAGAGTTTGACCACAATTTTTTTGTTAAATATAACACTTTTTAAATATATATTAAAATCAGCAAAAACTACGAACTCATTTATTTCACACGAACTGTCGGTACAAAATTCCGAAACTCATTTGCCTCGGGTCGGTTCGGCGTGGACAATCTCCGCGTTGCGGGGAAGAACCAAGATTACATTAGCTGCAGCTCGCGACTCGTCACGTGTCAATCAAAGTTGTCACCGTGTATGGGTGTTGGAGCAGTAGCATTCAGAGACAGACCTAACCCGTGAGAATCATTGCATCAGCATCTTTCACTCTGATCACTGAGTGATCACAAATACAATATGAGTTCAAGGCTTTTCACGTATGAATCATTATACCCGTGAAAATAATTGAATCAGTATCTTTCACCCTGATCACTGAGTGATCACAAATGCAATATGAGTTCAAGGCTTTTCACGTATGAATCATTATACCCGTGAAAATAATTGAATCAGCATCTTTCACTCTGATCACTGAGTGATCACAAATACAATATGAGTTCAAGGCTTTTCACGTATGAATCATTATACCCGTGAAAATAATTGAATCAGCATCTTTCACCCTGATCGCTGAGTGATCACAAATACGAGTTCAAGGCTTTTCACGTATGAATCATTATACCCGTGAAAATAATTGAATCAGCATCTTTCACCCAGATCACTGAGTGATCACAAATACAATATGAGCTCAAGGCTTTTCACGTATGAATCATTATACCCGTGAAAATAATTGAATCAGCATCTTTCACTCTGATCACTGAGTGATCACAAATACAATATGAGTTCAAGGCTTTTCACGTATGAATCATTATACCCGTGAAAATAATTGAATCAGCATCTTTCACCCTGATCGCTGAGTGATCACAAATACGAGTTCAAGGCTTTTCACGTATGAATCATTATACCCGTGAAAATAATTGAATCAGCATCTTTCACCCAGATCACTGAGTGATCACAAATACAATATGAGTTCAAGGCTTTTCACGTATGAATCATTATACCCGTGAAAATAATTGAATCAGCATCTTTCACCCAGATCACTGAGTGATCACAAATACAATATGAGTTCAAGGCTTTTCACGTATGAATCATTATACCCGTGAAAATAATTGAACCAGTATCTTTCACCCTGATCAATGAGTGATCACAAATACAATATGAGTTCAAGGCTTTTCACGTATGAATCATTATACCCGTGAAAATAATTGAATCAGCATCTTTCACCCTGATCACCGAGTGATCACAAATACAATATGAGTTCAAGGCTTTTCACGTATGAATCATTATACCCGTGAAAATAATTGAATCAGCATCTTTCACCCAGATCACTGAGTGATCACAAATACAATATGAGTTCAAGGCTTTTCACGTATGAATCATTATACCCGTGAAAATAATTGAACCAGTATCTTTCACCCTGATCACTGAGTGATCACAAATACAATATGAGTTCAAGGCTTTTCACGTATGAATCATTATACCCGTGAAAATAATTGAATCAGCATCTTTCACCCTGATCACTGAGTGATCACAAATACAATATGAGCTCAAGGCTTTTCACGTATGAATCATTATACCCGGTACTACTTAGTCATGCATTCATGCCTCGTCTGAAAGTAAGAAGTGCAAGACTTCAGTTGAATATTTTAACTTAAAAGAAAGGAAAAAGTGGAAGAATATAAAAATCAGCAGGAAAGTCGCTAATCGTATTTTACAAAATTTGTCGCCGAGACTGATTCAAAATTCCCTAGATTTAACGACTTATCGCTAAATATGGCAACACTGCCAACGTTTAAAAATGAAAATAAACCACAGCCTGCCTTTCACAAATAAATTTTGTTTCAACAATGAATAATTTTGAATATGTTTCTTTGCATTTAATTTGATGTGCTTCGTCAGATCCAGTGTGGCCAAATCAGCGGTTTTGTAACTAAATCTGGTGTTTTTAGGACTATGGTCAGCTACAGAATTTTACTGTCAGCGGCTAGCTATTTATTTGGCGTTTTTGTATGATTCCAGGTAGAGAGAGATATGTTTAAGGTTTTTTTTTTTTTGTAAATATGTTATAATTTTTTTTACATGTACTTGCGGACAATGTTAGCTAATCATAAACCAGAATTTAGTATAGTATTAACACACTTTTTCATTGTGCGAATATACAATATCAACATTTTATGTTAACTCGATTTGGTGCAACCACGTCCATTTCCTGCCTCCTGTACTGTTGTACAAATAAAGCATTCCGCATTCGTTAACCTCTTAATCTAATGTATGCAATGTTTTTGTAAATGAATTGATGTATTTAATCATAAAGAATAGATAATGAACTGAACTATTATTTTCATTCGTGATATATGATATATTATTTAATTTATCATTCCGCATTATAGTTTATGTAACACAGATATTTTTAAAACTTAAAACCAGACCCATTGTTGGCAGGCATGTCTCCAACTCAGTGTGAAATCAGATTTCGAACCGACTGGTGTGATTGTGAATGTGATTATTTCCGAAGCGTCCAGTATAATCTTGACCTACTTCATTCAATTTTGAAGCAATATGCCGCACAAAACTACATACGTTCAAAAGTTTAGAGATGTGTGAAAAAAAAATGTATTGAAAGATTGGGTGGAAGAAGTTACCGGTGATAGTTCGAAAGCTCGATGTAAATGGTATAAGGTGATATTAAATGCAAAATATCCAGATTTAATTACTCATGCTGATAATTATACATACAAAAAGAGTAACGTGTGTTTTTCTGTTGTTCGACAACATAATATTGCCATTCACAACAAGCTTCTGGGCAGAGGTGAGTGTTATTTCAATTTCCAGGGTATTATAAATATTATAATTTTTTTTAATTTGAAACCTAAAATTCTGCAGTTTCTGAACTATATAGTTTGTATTTCAAATTTGGAAATGATATGTTAAGAAAAATCTGGAGTTTTTTAACTACAGTTTAGCAGTTTTTTAAGCTTGTGCAGCGGTAAATGTAATTCAGAGTTGGCAACACTGGTCAGATCAACTTGATAACATCATTAATGTTTCCACTGTGAAGAAAGTGCGAAGGAAATCTTTATAATTCGCAAGTAAGAAACATGTATTTTGATTCCAGTAATTTATTGTTTTCTGCGTTGTAACATTTCATTTAAAACTAATTTAAACTAAACATGACCTGTATAATAGCTGCTCGTAAACTGTTTGTGGGAGTTGGGGGCGGCAAATTTTAACACGCCTAGGGGCGGCACTACACCTAAATCCGGTCCTACTTCGAAGTCATGCCAAAACACAATCTGTCATCATCCGAATGCTAAAGCGATGACTCGGATGTCTGGATTCGTAAATGTAATAATAATAATAATAATAATAATAATAATAATAATAATAATAATCATCATCATCATCATCATCATCATCATCATGAGTCTGTAAAGTAATAGACTTAGAGACCAAGTATTCATTTATGTTCTACCTTCATCAATTGAAAAATCGATCCAGACTCAGAATAGAGTTGGTTATGGTTAATTCATTTTACAAAGCTCTACGTGCGCAAAATTGATATCCAATCCTAGTTCCATAACGAATTGGACAGCAGCTTGTTTACCAGTACAGACAGTGATATATGAATAGGAAAACAGGCTAAAATTATAATTTACTACATATAACACTGCATGAATGTCGAAAGAAGTAGGCTACGTATATTAAATTCGTTATTTCTTTCTCCATTCCTTGTTCGTTCGTTGTTTGCTTTTAGTTTCGTACCCACAACTTCCTATTCTTTTTCTTCTCTTTTTTCTAAAAACTTAATAATTCTCATTATATGCATGTCTCAGATTATTATTATTATTATTATTATTATTATTATTATTATTGTGGCTAGTCAAATAGGGTTTATCATCTCCTTTAAAAAGGTGCAATTTGAAATTCAAAAGTGGGGTGGGGTGAAGGATGGCATAGAAAATTCAATCAGCAGTGGTTTCGAAATTCTTCCTCACAAATTAATCGACGTGCTTTCTTTCAAAATCTTGTCCCCTGATCATTTTAAATTACCTATTCAAAGTGAAAAGTTTTGAAATGAACATACGGCGTACAAATACATTACATAACGTTATTCAGCGATAAATTGGGAACCGATGTGTCCCTGTTGATTTTTATTTCGGTACCATTTTCTTTACTATATATTTTTCATCTTCATTATTATTTTCATTTAAATTCCTCTTTCTTTCACGCTCCGTTTTCTTTCTGTAATACTATTATGATATGATATGATATGATATGATATGATACGATACGATATGACATGATATATGATACGATAATTATGATATGCTATGATATGATATGATATAATTATGATATGATAATATGATGATATGATATGATATGATATGATATGATATGATATGATATGATATATGATATGATATGATAATTATGATATAATTATATGATAATATGATATGATATGATATGATATATGATATGATATGATAATTATGATATAATTATATGATAATATGATATGATATGATATGATATGATATGATATGATATGATATGATATAATATGATATGATATGATATATGTATTTATTCGTCAGCCAACTTCACAATTCATAGTCACGGTGGATTTTTACATTTCTGCTTTCCTATCCACCATCACTTTAATATCTACCCACATACCATCCCTGATCAGTGATTATTTCTAATATTCTATCATTTTTTTCGCCATTATCTTGTTTAGTTCTTATCATCTATTTGTATCCCATTGTTTTGTGTTAATATATTCATTTATTACGTTTTTCCCGTCTAATTCATATCCTTCCGTTATAAATGCATTGCTATCTATCCTTCCCTATCTCTTCTTTTTCATTTTCTCTTCTAACTAGTCTGTCTCCCTTCCTTTTTCCTCTTTTGTATTACATTTTGCATATTTTCTTTTCATTAGACCTAATTATTTGCATTATTATTTTTTTTTCTCGATTCTCAAATCTACCTACTCTTATTCCTTCTTCCCAGCTATTTTTCCTAAATTTTTGCATAAGTTTTCATTTCTCTATTTTACAAAACTTACATCATTTATAATTTCCATACTATTCCTCTTCTATATATATTTACATATCTAGCCCTTACTTTTCGTTTCTACTCCCTAATGCCCGCTTTTGTTGCTTCTTTCCGTAAACGTATATCTAGAATTCCACTATACTTTCAATAACCCTGCTGCAAATCCCAACTCCAATTTCCAATCCACTAAATTACGCTACTGATTTATCTCTCACTTCTCATTTGATTCAGGTGTTCATTCACTATTTTCTGTAATATTACTAGTGTTACTGTTAGTAGTGATATTGCTACAAAAAATAATAAAAAAGGAAACGAAACAAAAGCAAGCAAGAAGATGAGATATTGTGTTGGGCTATTTCGAAACTTAACACACTGACAAGGGAAAGAAAAGAGAGAGCTCAGAATAAAGTGCTTATGTTCATATAGGGATTAAAGAGATGCGGACTGAAAGAATAATGGAGAAAGTTACGTAACAATAGTCCTCACACCTGATACAGAGGCAGATGCTGTGATGGGCGGGATGCGTTGCATGTTTGGGAGAAACCAGAAATGCATGCAAACTTTTGGACAGCGAAGGCCGAATTAGAAGCGGAGAGAGACAGACAAGCAAATATTGAGAAGACTGGGAGGTGTGAACTTTCAGATTTCTTTTGAAATATAAAACAATCATCTTCATAGTTAAGCAATCACCATCTTTCTTGAAGTGCTAGGCACAACTCAGAACAGTAAGAATATGTACACTGACCTTCAAAGATATCTGACTCTACTAATCGATAATAATTTGTTGGTGTAAATGTGGCTTGTTTAGTTATTGCTTCTATGAATAGATGGCGAAAATAATAGTCACTCTTGCCAATTGTAGATAAATATACCCGCATCATAAAATTCAATTTTTTATCCCACTCTAGGCCTACTGATCACAGAACAACACATATCAATTATGAGAATAATCTATGCTTAATCTACATAATCATTTTTCCTGACACATTTTAACGGCCTCCAATAATGGAGCCACTTATTGAAATATAGCGAAACTTTTTCAAAGTTTATCAGTTTTTTATATTGTTTGCTTCTGACTTATTCCGTGGTTGGAAAGTTTCCACACGGTCATAAAATCATAGGACAGATATCTTTGAACGTCAGTGTACCAGAGAAAGATAATCACATGGTAAGCACAGCCCAAGAATTTTTCTTCACGAAATACAAAATAAAACAAAATAAATCTCACTTTTTCCGCTAGAATCGAACCATGTAGAAATAAAATTGTATTTAAAAGAGCTTTCACTAAGATAAAATACTCCACATTCTTACACATCTTTGTGAAGTATTTCCAACGGAAGGTTGATCTTTCAAAATGTATCTTGCGTTAATAATTACATACGCATTTATTTCACTTTCGCATTAAAAAAACTATTGTAAGGATATAAAACATAATTTCTATGTTTTCGTACAAATAGTATACACTTTTTCATCACTCTTAATGCCCAAAAATGGTTTTGTATGTGCCATCTATTTGTCTGTCTGTCCGTGTACAGCAGTTTCTCCTGAACTACTACTTCCGTTCAGATCCAGTATATACAAGTCAATTTATCCAGGAATGTATTACATGAAATATAATAATTTTTAGAAAAAAGAAATGTTTTTATTTGAAATCAAAACCCGAAAATGGCGATGACCATTAAATCAATTCTTAAAATTTTAAAATTCTGTTTCTCCCATAAGACGACGAGGTAAATGAAATGATTTGTTCATTACGTAGCTACACCTCTATGTTTTGCACAAATGCATATTTTCGGTTTTCCGTAGAAATATTTAGAATCCCTATAGCCTCGGACAGATATCACTTTTAGTGAAATACACCTCGTTGTTACAGTATTAACATCCCTTACCATAAATAAATATTACACGTGAATGGACTAAAGCGAAGTATGTTTATACAGTTATTCCTAAAATTAGACCTTTAAATGCCATGCAAGTGTGATAAAAATGAAATAATAGTCTATTATACGGCAGCGTGCGAAAAGTAGTCCTATTTCAACAGTAGTGCAAAAATTATTTTAACACTTACTTTCAACTGTTCGAGCAGATTTTAAAGTATTTCCCAGCAGATGTCACTCAGAAGCAATTGCAACAGAATAATGAAGCTGTGCAAACAATGCCAGGCCTATTGTTAAAAATGACTTTTTATTTAACAAACACATTCAAATTAAGTAAAAACTTCAACAATTAATTTATCGTATTGATAACTATGTGAAATAATTAAGAATTATTTCATTTATTTATTTAATGTGACAGGATTAATGGCATAAGGCCTTCTCTTCTATCCTATCAGATAGCATACACAAATAAAAAAAAAAATACAAACACTGACCAAAAAGTAATAAAAAATATGGATCTCCTGGGTTTGAACCGGGGACGTCTTGATCTGCAGTCGAACTGCACCACCATCTGCTTTGGATGTGATAATGTTTTACTATTAGAATGAGGGGGAATTCATCTGCAGAGAATTCGAGGGAATTGTCTCTATAACAATACAGACGAACGGCTGTCTAAAAAAATAGTATACGACATAAAAGTTAAAACTGCTGTTTACCAATACTTTGCATAAATTAGTGATAGTGGAGCTACTGTCGAGCAGTGTGTGTTCTGCGTAATGTGATCTTGTACAGTCGAAACTATATAAGGAACTGGCTAACCTACTCCATTATCTCCTGGCTCAGTTACCTCATGAGTAATACCTTATTGATGTTAATTATGAGGTTAAAACCTGTATTCGGAGTTGGTGAATAATAATAATAATAATAATAATAATAATAATAATAATAATAATAATAATAATATTTATATTTATAGAGCTTCCTCAAATTAGAGGCTGCCATTAGACAAAGCATACAAAACAAAAAAAGACCAAATAGATGATGAAAGATAACAGAGTAAGAAAAATGACAAACAAGTAAACAAACAAACAAACAAACAAACAGTGGTAGTTAACAGAATAAGCTAACAAGAAGAAGAATTATAATGGCGCATTAGTTTTTTCAGTACACTGAATTAGAGTCCATATAGGTGGTTCCGTAAGAGTTTGACCGACTCTCTAATTATGAGGATGGCCAGTACATTTAGTAAAAATTTGTGCAGTCCTAGGGTCTTACAGAATTCAGAAGAGAAGTTAGGTATCGTTCCTCTTGCTCCAAACATCAATCCCGTGACACTGATATCGTGAAGTTGGTATTTATCTTTATAATACGTAATGGTTGGAACGTAGATTGCTCGTTTCTCCTCGTGTAGAATAAGAATAATAATAATAATAATAATAGTAATAGTAATATAATAACAACAATAATAATATCATTGTCATTGTTATAATTATTTATGCCTTTTGAACAGATGAAAGGTTTAAAAAAAAACAACCTTAGTCCAAAAAATGCAAACTGAGATATCAAGCATAAGGTAAGAGATTGTAGCGATCATCTGCTGAATTAGTGTTAGAGTAAAAAAAAAACACCGTAGTCCTATGTTATAGGACTGGAAATTTTCAATAGTTTTCATAAAACAACTATAGTCCAAAAGACATTTTTTTTTGTGAAAACAGTCATTATCCAGGGCGATGGTAGTATTTACAAATATCCATTCATATCATCTTGAAACATTTATCCATCAAAATTTTAATTGGCAGTAGGGGCCTACTCCTTATATACGCGGCAAAAGCCACTTCAGAGAAAAATACTTTAACACGTGAATTTTTGTATTATTTATGGAGTCATCTTTAGGTGCAGAAGTAATCCCATGGAAAAGAAACAGGATATAATAAAGCAAAAGAAGATTAAAGGAGAGGCACACCAGCCCAAACAGATAATTTTTTCTTAAAACAACCATTGTCCACTGTTACTTGAATTTACACATGTATTTCTATGAGGCAATTTAAGTTATGAATGTACTTCAGTTTTCCCAAGTTTCTACAACATTTTAATAAATGGCATGATGAATTTCATTCTTGAAATGTCAACAACACCCATGCCAAATACTGGGTGTTCATTTTAAAGTGTGTCATGACGTCACTGTTGTGAATCAGCGATTTGAAGCGAGTTTAAGCTTTTATGTCAGAGAAGTTGCCTATTAATCAAGGCGTTCAATCTGAACTTGAGAACGTGTACGGTATAACTTGAATGTCGTAGCAACAGATGGCGGTCTGTAAAGTCTGTGTGCTACCATAACCTCTTTCGAACTGTGTTTTGCGCGGGCAAGTCGTACGCAGGGTATTTGTTATCATCGATTGCGTACGGCAAAATTCCACAACACAAATCAAAATGCTCCGTGTCCATGTTGACCGTCCAAGTTAATGTCAACAAATACGTAAGTAATCGTCTTAACCCTCTCCCCATATCCCGACAGTAAGAAAAAAAACTCACTTCAGTACGTGTTTCCAAACAGTTCACATTCTTGCCACTACTGGCGTTATCGTAAGTATCGGTAAGTAATCTTCAGAATGAACGCCGTACTTGCTAGGCAACTTCTCTCGCATTTAGGTAATACGCCTCTGCGGAAGTGTAGGAAGATTGAATTCTCTAGGCTCATCGGCTAGCCACATGACGACATACAGCGAGCCATGACACACTTTGAACTGAACACCCAGTAGTTTTGTGTTTCTTCTGAAAATTCATGTTTTTGGACTGTAGTTTTTTTTTTTTCAAAAAACCTTCAAATATAAATGGTAATAATTTTTGGAACATAGTAAAGAAAGTGAATTGTTCCGAATGTGTAGTAGAAAGTATATCTCCTTTCTGACGCTAATGTCTACATCAGTCTATTGCAAAAAAAATATTTAATAGGAAACACTAACTATTAGTCCTTTCAAGAAAGTCCAATAATTTATATTGGAAACTGCAAAAACAAAAAGGTGATGACAACGATGAAAAATATTTTATTTTCTAAACATTAGCGAAGAGTTTGCCGTCTCCACCTACAATTCTGGCGGACGAGAACTCGTATTTCAAATAATATTCCTTGTTTACTGTGTTACATAAACGCATTTTTCAATGTCACGCGTTGCGGTCCCACAAAGTCTTATTAACGTCATCCGAGGATTAAGCTGTCGCGCGACAGTTCCTGTACTTCCTTTTTCGTAACAAGGAACAGTGAAATGACAACCAAATGCACGTTGTGTATCTGCATGCCCCGTAACGGACACTGTTACGTGGGCCGTAGCATTTCTCACAAAAGCGCTTCCTTCCATTATAACCCGAGGTGGGTGCACCTCTATTGCCTAACTCAGTACTTCAGTACAAGTTAAAATTATTATAATAGCATTAATTAACATATATTTTCCATAATCTTCGGTCCACACAGTGGCGCCGACTTTGGGGGGGGGGGGCATGGTGTTTTTTGTCCCCTCAAAAATATTTTTCAGGGGGCAGAGTGTCATTTTGCCCCACCCCACCAAAGAATATTAAATTTGAATATTACATTTTTCATTTGCAACAACTTCTTGAGAAAAGTTACAAAACACTAAAACACTGGCGTTCTAATAAATAGTTGGAGCAGCAATAACCCACAAAGCATTGGAGATTGTACCACAGTCTAGTATGGACAGTCACGAAGCTCAATACGTAGCAAATATGCATCCATAGATAGTTGCTTACCACTAGGATCGCTAATATCGCCCCATTACAAACAATGTGAAATAGTACCGGCACAGTCTATTGTTTGTAGCACCTTCACAACTCAAGCTTCGTGACTGTATATCAGTAGTGTCAGAGTTGTAAGCTCCGAAACCGGTTGTGGTGCTAGAGACATCTAGTCGGAGCGTGAACTTGCTTATGTCTGTGAAAGCACCGGAGCTCGCAACGAGTTATAGTGGAGCGCTCCGCTCCGTTTAGGCTGTGTCTGACAACGCTGCTGTATATCCTAGACTGTGATTGTACTTTGTATTTGCAGGTTTCATGGTTCACACATAGATGGCAGTTACATTTATTGAGTCGAGAAAACAAGAAGATCCGAGCTTTACGAGTTTGTCACAGTTTCTGTACTCTTTGGTCTATTCGTGTTGCTCCTAGGATTCAATTCGAGACTGTTGTTAGTGTTGATTAGAACTGAAGAAAATAAAGCTACAAAACTTATTGAGCATTTCATGTAATAGTTATATTTGTGTATTAAATTATTTTAAAATGGTGTATACCCTTCAGGAGAGAACATAAATCATCTTCTTTTGATTAAATTTAGGAAATTACACAAAATAAGCTGTGGTTTCTTCCTACAATCAAGTGATAATAACAAAAATACAGGTTGCCAGGCGACGATGGAAAACAAAGGATGCGAAAACAAATGAATGAGGTGTATAAACAATTGAATGCTCTTTCATATTTAAGTATAAAAATATGGGGGTGCTTTTGAAATTTCAAAGTGGGGGAGGCTGGGGGTGGGGAGTGAAATCTAAAATGAAATTAAGCCTGGTTTCAGACTTCCCCCTCAATATCTAAAAATTGACGTGTTTTTTGTTTAAATTGAATTCCATTAAAGTCATTATTTATTTAGACTGAAACGTTTTGAAAGAGCCTATATATGGGAACATAATTACATAACAGTTGTCAGTCTGAAGTGATGCTAATATTCCTTTTATTGGAGATGTGTTCCTTTATTAAACATTTTAGTTATTAATTTTTTTACGCATTACACTCCACAAAATTCTTGGTACTTGAATCGTCCAAGACATGTTCAGCTACTAGGAGGTTACATAACATGGATTGTGGATTATAAGATACACATTATGAATCAATTTCATA
Organism: Periplaneta americana; assembly: GCF_040183065.1. Classification (NCBI taxonomy): domain Eukaryota; kingdom Metazoa; phylum Arthropoda; class Insecta; order Blattodea; family Blattidae; genus Periplaneta; species Periplaneta americana. The sequence goes on along the minus strand of NC_091117.1, from coordinate 44,026,653 downwards.
TTCCATAAATTATCGATAAGGCATCAAACACATCGAGAACCTAACGGGAATCTACACTTCAATCAAGAGTTGAAGGCCTTCCTAGAATAACGTCTTTTACAGTTTTTTCAGGGTACTGAAAATATATTTACTTCATACTGACATTGTTCAGATATTGTAAGGATAATATTGAACATTTTCTAATTATATTCTCAGTATTTCCATATAAATATTTCGCTCACAATCCAAATGACAGATCTTTATAAACAATCACAATAGGAAAACGTAAGTTAATCCAAAAAAGATGCAAAACATCAAACCTAAGTACAAACCAGATTTCCTGAAAAATATCTTATTCTAGTCACGTTATAGAAAACGATATATTAATAGCAGACAATAAGAACAGTTAGCAATACAGGGTGTACATAAAAGAATATAGCGATTTTAAAGGTGTTTAATGACACTTTAACTATGACAATAACAAAACTCATGTTAAATGAAAGAGTAACATCTCCAGTTTACATTATGAGTTCATAAGCGTTCAATATGAGTCCCGTTGGTTACACGACACATATCTAACCTGGAGTTTAATTACTCCAATACTTTAATCAGCATGTCTGGACTGACGGCAGCAACAGCTTCTCGAATCCTGTTTCTCAACTCGGGCAGCTTAGTAGGCAATGGAGGCACGTAGAGTTGGTCCTTTACTAAACCCCACAGGAAAAAAATCGCATGGGGTGAGATCCTGTTATCTTGGAGGCCACTGGAGATAAGCCCTGTCATCGGGTGCATGGCGACCAATCCAGCGGTCAGTGACATCATCATTCAACCAATCTCGTACAAGGTGATGCCAATATGGAGGTGCGCCATCCTGTTACCAAATGAAGTTATTTGGTTAATTCTGCTGCTGAACTATTCTTGGGGCATATCATCACTGGCATTGCAAGTTCGCAGCTAGTCTTCTTGACTTTTTAGAACTTCGTAAAAAAGAGTCCCGAACGCGCAGAACATTCTCCTCAGACACTCTTGGTCGTCCCACACTTTTACCTTTACACGGACAATCGGTCGTTGCCAACTGGTTATGCCATCGACGGATGTTGTTGGCATTTGGGAAATCACGATTAAACTGCCTACGAAATGCACGTTGAACTGTTACAACCGATTTACAACTCTCAAACTTCAAAACACAAAATGCTTTCTGTTGAGGAGTCGCCATCTTTCTTATTATCGCTGCCAAGGAAACAAAACAAAGGAAAGCTATCTGCGCATGCATACAACTAAAACTGTCTTCCTTCCTCTTTCATTTGACCCTGCAAATAACTTCCCACCCCTCATCTGAGTGATAATATAACGACTATAAACTGCTATATTCTTTTAAGTACACGGTGTATACTGGGTCATTCAAATGAAATGTGGCTATCGCTAGTGTAAATAAAGAATAAACTTAGTCCTTAATACTCGCCACTGTTAAAAACACGCACAATATTGTAAACTGCTTATTCTTGGAGTTAATTTACCATTGAACAGTCACGATAATGATTTTTGAAGAGTGATTGTGAGATGATTTGAGTTATAGTTAAGAAAATTATGTTTGATTATTATTTACTGTATAATTGATTGCAAAAGATAGGTATAATGGCTACTGAAGTACAAACGAGGAAGATGATTTGTAATTTATTATGGCTGAGAATAATAATAGTGCATTAGTGATTCTCGAATATTATTTATGACTGAATATCAGAGATTATGATTTATGAATAGGATTAACGAAGATGAATAAAACAATAGTTGGGGATAAAATGTTATAATGTTTATTCATGGGGATAGTGATTTACGAATAGTGATTGATAGGCATGTTAATTCATACCTCAAGGTAATATATGAGAAACTGGTGACTGTTAAGTTAACTGGTAATTGTCTACTGAGTAAAATTATTTATGAGAAAAGTGATCATAGAGAATAATATATTAACATGGCTGAAGGCAACAATTTACAAAAAAAAAATGTGAGATTTTAAGGTTTTGTTTAGTGAAGAGAGAATACGTGATTATTGCATAAAATGAATAATAAGCATTTAATGACGAATACTGCTGATAATAAAATAGTGAAACAATATATAAAATCCTCTTAAGATAACTTCTGGATTACTAAAGATAATAATTTACGATTATTGAAGAGAACAGTTCAGTTTGAAGATAATGTTTGATTAATTATTGATGTGACTGATAAAATTTATTGACAGCTGATAATACAAGGGGATTGATGGCTAATGGATATTAATAATTATTAAAGATAATGATTTACGATTACTGACTGATGTGGTTTATAACTGATGATTGCAGATAATATCTGAAGGTTGATGATTAATGGATATTATTTATTATATATAATTAATGAGTTTTAATTAGTATTTACTGTGATCTATAATTGATGATTCCAGATAATACATGAGAATTAATGATAAATGGATATTATTTATCATTAAATATAATGATTTATGATTAGTAATTGATGTGTGCATATAATACTTGAGAGTTGATGGATAATGGATATTACTGATTACTCATAATTATTTATGATTTGTGACTGGTGGGAGTTATATGTAATAAATTGATGATTGCACATAATATTTGAGGAGTGATGACTACTGAACATTACTGAATATTAAAGATAATGATTTATGACTAGTGATTGATGTTAGTGATAATTGATGACTGTATGTTATACTTGAGGAGTGATTATTATTTGAACATTACTGATCACTTAATATAATGATTTATATTTAGTTATTGATATGAGTGATAATAATTTTATGACTGCAGATAACACTTGAGGAGTGACGATTAATGAAAATTACTCATACAATGTAATCATTCATTACAAATGCTTGATGTGATTAATATCATTGATTGTTGCAGATAAATATTACTTGAGGAGTGGTGATTAATGGATATTATAGATTAAAAGAAAATGTTTTATGATAAATGCTTGGAGTGATAAGTGTCTGCACATAAAACATAGTGAGTGATGACTAACGGATGTTATTTATTTATTTATTTATTCATCCATCCATCCATCCATCCATCCAACTATCCATTTATTTATTTATTTATTTATTTATTTATTTATTTAATCTGACAGGATAAGTCCATAAAACCTTCTCGTCGATCCTACCAGATAGCACACACAAACAGAAAAAATACAATTACGTACTGGCAAAAATAATACAAATTAAATTAAAGCCGTATAGAGGGGTCAACAGGGTCAAAAACACTATAGACACTTATTAAACTAATGCAAGAAAAAAAATACGATGATAGTCATAATAATAATAATAATAATAATAATAATAATAATAATGATTGTTCAAGATAATGATTTACTATTAGTGCTTGATGTGATTGATAGGAATTGATGACTGTTTATAAAACTTGAAGATCGATTTTATTTTAGTCTGTTATTTAACGACGCTGTATCAACTACAAGGTTATTTAGCGTCGAAGAGATTGGTGATAACGAGATGGTATTTGGCGAGATGAGGCCGAGGATTCGCCACAGATTACCTGTAATTCGCCTTACAGTTGGGGAAAACCTCGGAAAAACCCAACCAGATAATCAGCCCAAGCGAGGATCGAACCCACGCCCGAGTGCAAGTTCAGACCGGCAGGGAAGCGCCTTAACCGACTAAGCCACGCCGGTGGCCTTGAAGATTGATGATTAATCAAATTATTGACTATAATTATTAATTAATTCATGATTATTGCTTCATGTGATTGAACATTGATGACTGGAGGTAATGCTTGAGGAGTGAAGATGGAAAGAAAATTATGTTTTATTTAATGACGCTCGCAACTGCAGAGGTTATATCAGAGTCGCCGGATGTGCAGAAATTTTGTCCCGCAGGAGTTCCTTTACATGCCAGTAAATCTACTGACATGAGCCTGTCGCATTTAAGCACACTTAAATGCCATCGACCTCGCCCGGGATCGAACCCGCAACCTTGGGCATAGAAGGCCAGCGCTATACAAACTCGCCAACCAGGCCGACGTGAAAATGGAAATCATTGATTATCAAAAATAATAATTTATTATAAGTTCTCCATTTGATTGGTAATAATTATTGCTGCAGATAATACTTGAGGATTGTATATAAATAGTATTATTGATCACTAAAGGTAATGATTTATGATTAGTGTTTGTATGATGGTGATGACTCTATACAAAACTCTAAGATTAGTAATAATAATTAATGTTATGTTATTGATTATTAATGATAATGATTCTTTACCAGCGTTTGATGTGATTTATTCATTTTTGATTTCGTGTAATACTTGATGATTGGTGATCGTTGAATACAGGTAATTATTAAAGAGCATTTTTGCAATAATTAATTACTGTCACATGATAACTGTACTCGAGGTCGTTGATTGATCATTAAAATTAATAAATGATTATAGGAAATAATGACATATGAATAACGATTTACGAGATTTCGTAACGGCAGTTGGTTGAAGGCTGATGATAATAAGAAAGGTCGTTGCTGTTTATTACATTTCATTATTGAAGTCATTGCAGATTGCTACTCGTAACCAGTTGCATATTAGAGTACTTGAATTATTACACAGATTGGACGGATTCGCTTTCAAAATCAATAAGTGTAACCTAACGCAACCCGCGACAGAATGAGTGGCTGCGCGGTGTAGCTTGTTACAGGTTGCGTTGTGCAACTTTCACTGCGGGCTGGTCTACTTTCCACCCAAGTCGCCCGTGCCTTCACACATTTCCACTATTCGATAATTATTAACATTCACGTCTCGCAATGTTTGCCAAATTGTTATAATTATCAATTAAGACGCAACTCGTCTCTGTCAAGGTTCCTGCAAGTTTAGTGTACGTAATGGGTCTTCCGTAGGCGTAAGTGCGCTTTAGTTTCGCCCTGTAATACAATTGAGAATAAATTAACACACATATACGTCGCAGTTTGTAGAACAACACTCAAACAGTAATTTAATACGTAATAGATTTACTTAAAACTGGCTCTGATTTTTACGTCTTCAGACATCCTCGTGGCGACTGATATTTATACTGGACGAACCGTAAGTAATGTCATTATTTTAGGTGTTATTCTTTGAGATATTTCAAACAAAATAGTTGAATGCAATTTTGCTTCCTTTTCGACATAAAAATTAACTTATATGAAACATTTCATAGCGTGTTTTCGGAAAGCCATTGATTCAATTCCCAATATGCTCAGTCAATTAAAGAGAGCATTGTATTATGATAGTAAATGTTTGAAATAATTTTAGTTTTGTCCTTTAAGGGGAGAGGATGGTATTTTTTGGTGAAAAATGAGTGAATTTGAAAAAAAAATAGATACTCTGTGATATGTGGGTATTTGTGCCCTTATCGGATGTTGAGTCGCCATTTTTAAACTCCCTGCGTTATGGATTTTTAAATCACTCGCCCACTTTTATTGTTGTTTCCGGTAAATTAAATTTAAAAAAAAAAATTCTTTAAAATATTATTTGACATGTGTGGAATGCATTGCATAACATTTTGTGGGTATTTGTGCCCTTATCGGATGTTGAGACGTCATTTTTAAACTTCCTGCGCTATGGATATTTAAATCACACGCCCACTTTTATCGGTTTCCAGTAACTTATTTATTTATTTTTTTTTTTGCTACATTGCCAGACAAAAATGGATATAATTTCTGAACTATTGAAGATAAATGCATGAAATTTAGAACACGCATTCTTTAGACTATTAGGAAACGTTTCTCTGTAACATAATTTTGTTAATTGATTTGATTTTAAATATACGTCCGTTTGTTTTCAAGAAAGAAAATCAGAAAATTGTTATTAAATTTTAATTGTTTATTTTACAAACGTAGGGACTAATATCAAATTCTGTTACAGACAGTTTGTAGAACATGCTTTTGCAAATACATTGCAAAAAAAAAGTTTGAATCTATCTTTAAAATGGTTTAGATATATCGGTTTTAGTACAATCCTGCATTGGGTATATATATATATATATATATATTTTTTTTTTTTTCAAATTTGGGCCCCCAAATAATTTTTTTTTCAAAATATTTTTATTTGGTTGAGTTCCTACAGCTATGAGCTCTCTATATACAAAAAATAATATTTTACACCAAAAAGGAAAAAAGTTTTAAAAAATACCATCCTCTCCCCTCAAATGAGCAGAAGTTTCATCCGAATAAACGTAACTTTTCGTTCTGCAAAGGAATTTTACAATGTTATATTTGCTCGGATCAAATTTCTGCACATTTAAAGAACAAAACTAAAATTCTTTCAATCATTTATTAACATAATACACTGCTCTCTTAAACTGACTGAGCATATTGGGAATTAAATCGAAGGCTTTCTCAAAACACACTATGCAATGTTTCATATAAAACAATTTCATCTCGAAAAAAGAAGCAAAACCCAGCAAAATTCTATTAAAAATTTTTGTATTAAATATTTCAATGAATGAATGAATAAGACCACTGTATCCCATAAAGGACTAGGGTCTCCTAAGAAAGGAGGAGCTCGCTTACAACTCACGTGGTGAGCTACTCCACGTAAATTGGGTGATTATACATGCTCTTTAAGTCTAACTACAGTGTTCGCTTAGCTAGTTTCACAGTTTATTGTTCTATTTGAGACTATGTCCTAGTTCCTTCCAAGCATATCTGCACCGAGCTCCTACAAGATGCTTGAAGAAGTCTGCCCATCTTCTTCGCGACCTGCCTTGGGTCTTCCTGCCTGTGTAGGAGAACCACAACCCCTGAAATTAATAGCATTACTTACAGTTCAACTTGTATATCGAAATCTTTTATACTATTTGCAGGATTTGTCCTTATAATAACTTATTATAACCTCAACATCTTTCAACAGCATCGACAGGTCTGTTATTGTTGTTAACCTTTTCTCTGATCTGCCGGTCGTTACTCCGGCTGGCGCGGCGATTATAAGTGATTCAATTATCATCATTGTTGTATGAATAGAGTCTGTGTGTCCCAAAAAATTCTAATATTACTGTTTTCTTTGTAGATATTTTGTTCCAAAGGATACCATTAAAAAATACCATGGCAAAAGCAACTAAAAAACGTGTCCTTGTGTATGAATCAGAGTGTTGGACTTTGAATGGTAGATGGAGGAAAAAGTTGGAGAGCATTGAGATCGGTGAGTTACGTCGAAGTATGAGAGTGTCTCGGTTGCAGCATGTAAGAAGTGATTTTATTAGAGCAGAGATGGAAGCAGAAGAAGGTGTAGTAAACAGGATTGAGGAACGGATATTGCAGTGGTACGGACATGCACAAAGAATGGAGGAGGAGAGATGGCCCAGACGGATAATTTATTGGTCCCCCACAGGAAGAAGGAAAAGAGGAAGGACTCGTTTAAGTTGGTGTGGTAGTGTGAAAAAAGTTACGATTAAATTCGTCTTAGAAGATGGACAGTGGAATGACAGACCCTTATGAAGGACAGGAATTAGAAGCAACCGCTGAAAAGTGGATAGCTGAATTAAGAAGAAGATACCTTGATCAAACTATTATGCACAGAAGAAAAATTAATAAAATACATATTATAATGAAGTAATACAAATTAAATACAAACTAAAGATAAAATGTGAGCATAATATGTCATTTAAAAGACAAAAACTTCACATTTTAAACATTAACAAACATGTAATGCTTTAACGTCTTGGCGTTTAGAGACCTCGGGGGAGGGGAACAGTAAATTTCGTACTATCACTTTTCAATTTATAAATCTGAATTATAAAATATTAATTACATAATAGTATTACTACCTAAATAAACTACTAAATAATCTACTTCATATGAATTGTACAATTTTGTAAAGCTTAACGAAAATATGTTTTTAAGTTGAATTAATTTGTTTACTATGATTGTACATGTTTGTATAGTTTGGCTGATGAATTGTATATGCTGTAAATTGAATAGTAGTCTGTATAGCTCAATTGATGTATTTTATATGCTGTAAATCGTATAGTAGTCTGTATAGCTTAACCGATGAATTGTTTATGATTATAAATTGAATTAATCTACTCGATATTAATTGTAGAAATTTGTATAGCTCAATGAAAGTATGCTTGTAAATTTAATTAATCTGCTTACTTTGTATTGTATATGTTTGTATAGTTTTGGCTGATGAATTTTATATGCTTTAAATTGAATAGTAATCTGTATAGCTCTATTGATGAATTGTTTGTTTGTGTTTGTAATTTGAAGTAATTTGCATGATATGTATTATCAATTTCTGTATATCACAACTGATAAAATTGTTTATGCCTTAAATTGAATTAACTTACTTGTTTTGTATTATACATAATATAGCTCAACTGATAAATAATCGTTTGCGTTTGTACAGTTAATAATCTAATTGGCTATGTATTGTATATTTTTAGTAGAGCCATCGATGTAGCTCAGTTGCCGGCCCGGATGGCTCAAGCGGTAGGGGCGCGGCATGTCCCTATCGCTTGGTCCGAAGGGTTGTGGGTTCGAGTCCCGCCTTGGGCATGGGTGTTGTGTTTGTATTTGTATTAGTATAAGTAAAATAAAGGAAAAATAAAATAGATAACTTTGTAAAAAAAAATACGCGCCACTGTTTCTAATGTAATATTCCGAGAAAGTTTTCCACCCACACAGTCAGTATGGACAGCTGTGGAGATCTATGTGCGCAATATCAGGGGGGGGGGGGAAAAAGTCGGCAGACTCGCTGGGCTGCTGATCCGGAGCTGCGTTCGGGCTTGGGTTGGATCCCCCTTTGTTCTCATTGAATGGTTTCTTCCGAGCTTTTCCCCAGCCGTGGGACTGAAGCCGGATGGTCTATGGCGAGTCCTCGGCCTCACTTCATTTCATCCCTCTGGTCTGATTAACTGGTTGTGTTTTTTCCGAGGTTTTCCCCAACCAAAAGGCAAATGCCGGGTAATCTTTCGGCGAATCCTCGGGCCTCACCACATCTCACTACATCTTGCCAAAATATTGTAAAAAATTGTAGGAAATTGTAAAATATTGTAGAAAATTACAAAATTGTAAAACTGTAAAAGTTGTAAAATACTGTAACAATTGCAAAAATCTGTAAAAATTGTAATCGTAATATTGTAAAATTTTGACTTGTTCCACATCTTAAAGCTTCATTGCTCATGTAAGATCTATAGAATATAATAAATAAAATAAAAAAAAAAACAATATGATGATAAAAGAATAAAGTGTTTGGGGTTATAATACGTTTTGAACATATTTTCTGAAAGATGAGGCGTTTAGCGACATTCGAAAAAAAAGCTCCTCAATTACAGTGTTTTACCGCAGTTCTGCCGGAACTTTTGTAATCAATTCTGAAAAACGGGGATGATAAATAGATATTCCACTGTATATTTCATGTGTAGGCTATTATTCCCCGATAAATTGTATCATAGATAAGCCTACTGAATATAGGCAACATTCGTACATGTTGGTGAAATCAATTAATGTGTAAACGAATATATGAACAGATAATCGAAATCCCTAAAACCATATTCTCGGAATCAGGGATACTCAAAACTTGTTTTTCCACGAAAATCACGAAGTGGATAAACTGTGGCACCACAATACTTTCTCTTTACAGTTCACTCTGCAAAATGAGAAAGTAAGACTATGAATGAGCATGATGTCACGATGAGGAATGGGGTCCAAGCAGCTGCGGTGAGATCTAAGGAGCACGGACCTCCGCGGAGGATGTGCAGAGTCATGGACCCACCCAGGACCAGGGCGTCAGGTCGCCCGTCCCGAACTTGACCGACAGTACAAGCCAGCGCGACCCGGTGCTCAACACCAAGTGAATGCCTTGCTCGGACTGGGAATGTCGCCGCCGTCTGGAGCCGGTTTGGGGCTGCGGTGACAGATCAACGTTCACAGAATGAAAAGTGGATCAGAGTTCAGTGCGCAGTGTAAGCAGCTCTAGGGAAAACTGGAATTTAAGGGGGGACGGAATTCTCTTTTGGGCGAACATTTTTATTTATTTCTTATTTGTTCGATTTATTATTTGATTTTACATTCTTAAGGGGAGGGGATGATATTTTTTGGTGAAAAATGAGTAAATTTTCAAAAAAAAAAATCTTTAAAATACTCTGTGATATGTGTGGAATGCATAGCATAACATTTTGTGGGTATTTTTGCCCTTATCGGGTGTTGAGTCGCCATTTTTAAACTTCCTGCGTTATGGATTTTTAAATCACTCGCCCAATTTTATTGTTGTTTCCGGTAAACTGAATTAAAAAAAAAAAATGTTTCTTTTTAATACCCTTTGATATATGTGGAATGCATTGCATAACATTTTGTGGGTATTTGTGCCCTTATCGGATGTTGAGACGTCATTTTTAAACTTCCTGCGCTATAGATTTTTAAACCACACGCCCGATTTTATCGGTTTCCAGTAACTTCATTTTTTTGCTACATTGCCAGACAAAAATGGATATAATTTCTGAACTATTAAAGATACATACATTAAATTTAGAACACACATTCTTTAGACTATTAGGAAACTTTTATCTGTAATAGAATTTTGTTAATTGATTTAATTTTTAAAATACGTCCGTTTGTTTGCAAGAAAGGAAATCAGAAAATTGTTATTAAATTTTAATTGTTTATTTTACACACGTAGGGACTAATATCAAAATTCTGTTACAGACAGTTTGTAGAACATGCTTTCGCAAATACATTGCAAAAAACTGTTTGAATCTATCTTTAAAAACGGTTTAGATATATCGGTTTTAGTACAATCCTGCATTGGGTATATTTTTTTAAAATATGGGCCCCCAAATAATTTTTTTCAAAATATTTTTATTTGGTTGAGTTGCCACAGCTATGAGCTCTCTACATACAAAAAAAATAATATTTTACACCAAATAGAAAAAAAATTGTAAAAAAATACCATCCGCTCCCCTTAAAATGGTATAACATACAGGATGATTCAGAATTTAAGTTACAGAAAAATGTAGTAGATAAAGGGTACTAAAACGAACATTTTCCATCCAGCAATGTGTGTCCTATCTCACACCGGTACTGCTCTACACTTGTTTTAGTGTTGTGGCTGTTTGCCATGTTGCGATTGTTTATTGTTACTATGCGAATTGATGCGCCATTGTCTCAGTCCACTTGTCATACCAAATCCCCTAAAGGGAGAAAATTATAGGGACTTCCTGGAAAACATTGTGCCCGTTTTATTGGAAAAGATACCGCCTGCAGTTCGCACCAGTATATGGTTCCAGCATGACGGAGCTCCTGCGCACTTCAATCTTGCGGCAAGGCAACAATAGACGGCAACATTTGGTGACAGATGGATCGGTTATTTTTATTTTATTGGGTTATTTTACGACGCTGTTTCAACATCTCAGGTTATTTAGCGTCTGAATGATATGAAGGTGATAATGCCGGTGAAATGAGTCCGGAGTCCAGCACCGATAGTTACCCAGCATTTGCTCGTATTGGGTTGAGGGAAAACCCCAGAAAAAACCGCAACCAGGTAACTTGCCCTGACCGGGATTCGAACCCGGGCCACCTGGTTTCACCGCCAGATGCGCTGACCGTTACTCCACAGGTGTGGGCTGGATTGGTTATCAAGGTCCCGTCCCATAGCCAGCATGATCGCCAGATCTTAATCTGGTTGACTTCTTCTTATGGGGACAACTGAAGATCCTAGTGTATGTCACACCTTTAGACCAGGTAGATGACCGGATTGTCGACGACTGTAACACCATAGTACTATACCTGACGTATATGAACGGATGCGACAGTCAATGTTTCGGCGATGTCAGTATTGTTTACAAGAAAGGGGGCGTCGGTTTCAAGCTCTTTTGTAATGCATAAGTTAAGTGTCATTGTCTGTTGTTTTTCATTGAAAGCTCAGTCAGCAGAGAGTTAAGCTATTGACCCTTATGAATAATTGCCTACCAGCCACAACACTAAAACAAGTGCAGCTCTGTACCGGTGTGAGATAGGACACGCATTGCTTAAAGAAAAATGTTTCTTTTAGTACTCTCTATCTGCCATAGTCTTCTGTAACATAAGTTCTGAAACACACTCTATATAACTACACCCAAATCATATTCACTGTAATTTTTATATTTTCTGGAAAGGGGTGTACAAGTTTAAATTTTAACGCTCGTGCATCACAAATGTAAGGATTTTGGACGGAACGTTATTTATTTTTCCATTTTATTCTTTGATTTTTCCTCTTTAACCACCTCCCTGATTAACCCGAGTTAACTCGGGTTGCTAACTTCTGTCAAAATTTATTAACCCGAGTTAACTCGTTTGAGTCCCATTTTCGTTGCTAAGGATTATTATCCCGAATATATACGTTTCCATCCAGAGGGACAAGAACATTACCCTCAGGTTGAAGGATAAAAAAGATGTGGTGCTTCTTAGCACAATAGACAGAGCTGAGATGGTCGTCATCAAGGATGATTTGAAGCCGAAAATGGTGGTCGACTATAACAACCCAATGGGAGGAGTCGACAAGTAGACCAGCACTAGGCAGCTGATCCTGTCCCGCGAAATAATGGAAAGCGATATTATAAAAATATCTTTTTTCATCTTCTCGAGTTGGCCCTGTGGAATTCCTACGTTTTGTATACGATATCTGAAGGCAATAAGACACCCTTGGACTATCGAATGGTGGTAATTCGTAAGATTTTCGAAAAATACACCCCGAATGTCCTATCGCTCAAGGCAGGATGGCCAGGAAAACCGCCCAACCCACTTCGGCTTACAGGTAGACATTTTCCAGAAGTTATTCCACGAACTCTGAAGAAGAACAACCAACCAGACAATGCTTCATGTGTAGTATTGCGAGAGACTCAAAATACAATCAAATTCGACACAGGAGCAGATACTACTATCCGGAATGCAATGTGCCACTGTGCATAATACCCTGCTTTCGAGTCTATCACACGACAAGCAACATTTAACGCCTTGATAACAGCACTGGTATTGTACCTCATAAATTAATCCATAAAAAACGTAAGTTGGTAATTAGTTAAGGAGAAAATCAAAGTGGGACAACTACCAGAGCTGGAATCAAGGTGCACGAGATAACTCGGGATAATAATTCAGGTATGAATGTATGTATATTTCATAGTGATTCTTTATGTATGTAAGACAATTAGTGATGTACAGTGATTCTGTAATATTAAATGACCTCTATACAAAAATAAAAAAATGATACTTTTTTTCACAAAATTGGTAAAATATATAGTAAGGGAAGAGGTTAAAATGGTACCTATATCAAATATGATTATACTAAAATTATATCCATGTTAACGTTTCGTTTTTCTGAGTTTAGGTGTAGTATACCTTATCTTCCATTAAGTTTAATTTTTACATACGAAACCAACATTTCTCAGCTTCTATTTAATCTAGAAGGCAGCTACAAGAATTGTTTTTTTTTTCTGGATGTTTTATACGTACCGAAACATTTTTTTTTTAAATACGTTTAATATTAGAAATGTTACATAGGGTAATGTACCAGTACTGAAAACCTTTGAAACAATATACGAATGGGGAAAAATTATTTGTCACTTAGAAAATGCATTACATAAAAATACTGTTTCAGCATAAAGTAAAGTTACGTGTTCGTAAGCTGTGAAATATCAACTTCCTAGTTCCAACAGTATTACAGAAAACTACTTTATACAAGACATAACATTGTCAAAATAGGTAATTCAGAGTCCCTTTAAGGTGGACATGGATCATGTCTGGAGGAGCTCGGCCTTTGGTTTCGAACAATAACACCAGATCAAAATCCTAATTATAATACCAACCCTGAGATAAATTACTGTATAACATTTTAAAAATTAATACATAAATGAGAATAAGGTTCTTAGGAAAATATTTGGAGCCAAAAAGGGATGAAGTGACAGGAGAATGGAGAAAGTTACACAACGCAGAACTGCACGAATTGTATTCTTCACCTGACATAATTAGGAACATTAATCCAGACGTTTCAGATGGGCAGGGCATGTAGCACGTATGGGCGAATCCAGATATGCCTATAGAGTGTTAGTTGGGAGGCCGGAAGGAAAAAGACCTTTAGGGAGGCCGAGACGTAGATGGGAAGATAATGTTAAAATGAATTTGAGGGAGATGGGATATGATGATAGAGACTGGATTAATGTTGCACAGGATAGGGCCCGATGGCGGGCTTATGTGAGGGCGGCAATGAACCTGCAGGTTCCTTAAAAGCCATTTGTAAGTACATAAATAAATAGTTAATAGATAAATAAGTACTGTAAATAAATAAATATAAATAAACAAGCAAATAAGCAAATAATTAAGAAAATTAATAAATACTATAGTATTAAAAACACTAAGCGACGTTGATAAGCGCAGGCATAACTGCGGATTTTTCAACAGTAATGTCACTAGAGGTTTTGATTTATCTACCCGAAAATCAAAACTCGAGTGAGATTGAATTGACTATTACACGATTTTGAAAAAGTATATAAAGATGAGACAGAAATAAAGTACTCTAATACAATAAAATAGCAGGCCTAATTGACTTACTAAAATTCTATTTCACTAATGTTAGCTTCACCAACAGTTTGAACTGAGCCCCCATTTTCAGTTGACTATCTATGTGGTAAAAAAAATGACGAGCGCAAAGCATGTTTTAGAATAGGCCTGCACAAGGTTTGTGCTCTCCGAGCCGGCTCAGCTCATGAGCGGAATGCATTATTAGCTGCGCTTTGTAAAAGGGTGGACTAGAAGAAGATATGGATCTCGTACAAAATAAACACAAAAGGAAGTACTATTACGAGTGCTTATGAAATGAATTACCGTTCAGTGTTTGCAATACTATCTTGGACTATTATTAATTAATAAAGAAATATTTATTTTACAGAAGTAATAGAAATTTTATAGCTACTTAAATGTACAATATCTTTTTGTTATAATTTTATATATCAGTACATCAAAACGAGGTTTTATGCTGTTGGCAGCTGAAAGGGACAGTAGCCTACTGATCATAATGAAACATCAGTTACAGATGTTCGATGTCTGCTTTTATTAAAGTTGATTATAGAAAACAGTTGCTCACAAATATAAATTTTGAGCCAAACATAGGAATCATTTTCACAGCCAGCCTGTGTAGTCGTGGATATTATTGCTAATGTTTAGTCTTGTAAAACTCAACCAGGCTAGTAGTATTATTCAAACGATCTTTACCCTTAAGTCACATTGAAGATCAATAAGTTCGAGCTATAAATCGTTAAATGTTAAATGCTATGTTCCGTCTTTTAGATTCCTCCATACTGTACTGTAGCAGTAGGTAAGCAATGTGAAACAGTTACTCAGAATATGCCTACACATTGCACTCCACTAGATAACTGAGTGGTTGTTTCCCTCTCCTCTACCTATACAAGTCTATGTCATTCTGACGTATCTTCCTCTCCGTTTCGGCGAGCGGTAAACACCGCTCTCCCGCTCCAAAGGAGCGCGCACGCTCGTTGAGCGCTGTTTGTGCAGGCCTGTTTTATAGTATCGTAAAGAATTTTCAGTTTTAAATGTTGGCAAACAAAGAAACAAATGCTAGGTAAGTGATAAAGTTGTAGAGATAAATAGCCATGATTGTTTAAAACATGTCATTTTGTACCGTTTTACTGGTCAAAAGTAGTACGACGTAGTAAAAGTGTAATAGTCAACGAAAAATTCCTGGCTTGAACGGGACTCGATTCCAGACCGCCTGCATTACAGGTTGAAAGACTGATCACTCAGCCACCTTAGAGATTATAAATCAATTAATGTAATCCCCTTTCTACAAATACAGTACAATCCCAGTTATCGCTTGACTGGTTGTTGCAAAGCAGTGTGCCAATCCGATCGCAAGGGGATTTGTCGTATATGTTCGTCACGGAATTTGCTTAAATACAAAGATAAGATCTGGCCGCCGCTAACAATGTCGTTGCTAGTGACAGTATCTTGTAATGAACTGATAATTACACAAGTAATGAACTGAATGCAACATTGCATACAGAAATGAAAGGAACTCCGCCTTTTGAAAGTCCTCTGGCGTTTTATTGTTTCACAATTGACGAAGTTTTACAGAGAACTGTGAGCTACAGATTGGGACCCCTGACCCGCGCCGATACGACGTCGTTGAGCAAGGACTGCGAACGACAGCCATGTCTATGCAGATCTTAACAGGCTGCGAACTTTCAAAAGCCTGTCACCACGATCAGGGGATATTTATTTACGTGATGAAAGTAGTTTCCCCTCCGACCGGAGTACAAATAAACACACATCTGCATAAAACATCGACAGCATTGCCACCTTTCAAATGCGAGGAAAATTAGTATACAAGTTGACATTTCCAAGGAGCCTTTCTAAAATTCGATTCTTATCAGTATAAAATTAAAACCTCTAGCTCCTCTGATTGAGGTTCTAGCTGATATGTACAGTAGTGGCAAAAAAAAAAAAAAAACCGGACCGACCCTTGTAGCTGATTTCAGATCCTTGTTCACTCCAGAGCACGATAGACTGGTAACTAAGACTTTCGTGGTTCGAATCCTGCCTGGGAAGGAAACTTTTTTTTTTGTGAGGTCTAGGCATGGCATAATTGCGCCCCGAAAAAATCAGGTAGCAGATGGGACATGGCATAGTTGCGCCCCGAAGAAATCAGGTAGCAGATGGGACATGGCATAGTTGCGCCCCGAAGAAATCAGGCAGCAGGATGGACATGGCATAGTTGCGCCCCGATGAGCATAGTACACACGAAAGTGGTTGTCATAAAATAAATAAATTACTTAAAAATATTACAGTGATAGCTGCATTGAAATCAGGTAGGCCTAGCGTATGATCAATTTTGCTATTTAAAATAACACACAATAAATGAACTGCATTTTTTGTTTCTACATCGATATCTTAACCCTACGGTACAGGTTTCGAAAATTGAAACTTAGAACCATTATCAATTATTAACTCTTCACCCTTTTCACTAAACTTAACATTCATTTTAAATTAACCTCACTATACGCCACAGACGGTGTGAAAATCACTAATAAAATGTCAAGGCTGCTAAGGCCCCATATTCCAACGGCTCACTCATTTGAATATGTCAGTTAATAAAGTACTGCCAACTTCATGGTGTTCATTTTAACGGTATCGATAATGAATATAAATCGAATAAGAAATCAATAAGGTTGGTTGATTACGAGGCTCGAGTTTCAGTAGTGTCTTTTTCTCTACCTATTTCATCGGGGCGCAACTATGCCATGACCTTTTCTCTACCTGAAGGGAACAGGGCGCAACTATGTTATGCCTTTTTCTCTACCCGATGGGAACGGGGCGCAACTATGCCATGCCTTTTTCTCTACCTGATGGGAACGGGGTGCAACTATGCCATGCCTTTTTCTCTACCTGAAGGGAACACGGCGCAACTATGCCATGCCTTTTTCTCTACCTGATGGAAACAGGGCGCAACTATGCCATGCCTTTTTCTCTACCCGATGGGAACGGGGCGCAACTATGCCCTGCCCATTCAAATTTATTCCCAATATTTTTCTATAGCTGGTAAAATTCATGTTCTGGGAATACCAAGTTAATTAAGTAGTAAAATATCGCTGGGTCCGTATCTCTAACTTGACGATATGTGTCAGAGGAAGAATAATTGTTTGTGTGCATCTGAAGTCTGACTAGTGTAATATGTAGCTAGTCGGCGATGTATGCAAATGAGGGGGAAAGGAACTGACGACCCTATCCCATTATCTCCTGGCCTAGTTGCCTCGTAAGTGATGCCTTCTTGGTATCGCTTGTGAGGTTCTGACCTATTTTCAGACAGTTGACTAAACAACAACACTTCGGTAGGAATGAAATTATACTCGCTATTGAAGTGTTGTATGGTAGGTTTATAATATATAGGCTACTCTATTGTAGTGAATTTTTTGCTTCGCTAGGCTTTTCGAAGGTCAGATCTCGGACAGATGATTACACTAATACTAATGGCTACGTGAATCAACGTCGGTTTAGTGTAAACACCAATTAAAATTTCCTTCTAATCTCTGGTTATGCATTTGACGGCATATAGGCCTACAACTTCGAAAGTCGAAAAAGTTATATATTTTTTTCTTTTTGTTGAATAGACTTTCCTCAATAATAGCGTAAAAAATATTTAAATAGTCTGTAATAGTTTTCAACGTATGACCTAAAACATGTGACTTTGTCAACCGAATTCATTTAAATATGGACAGAACTTCTCGTCTTCGATAAATTTGTCTCAAATTTTCCATAATTCAAATTTTCCAAATCCGTTTCCCTCGTAACTTACACACATTTTTCTGAGATAAATTTATCAAATTTTGCATGTAAATGTGTTTCATACTGCAGAACAAACTCGGCTTTTAACAATATTTTATAATTTCACGCTCTTTTTCATTAATAATATTCTTTATATAAAAATATAAATTTTACAATTTGGCAAAGAAATTCACAAGCAAATAGCTATTTCTTATTTATACATTCAACTAATAGAAGTATGGTTTGTTAACACATTCGTTATGAATAAAATTTAGAAGAGAGCATTAAAACATATTTTTGCACCGTAGTGTGTTTTCTCGTCATTACAGCAAACGGCCGCCACGATTGAAAGTTCATTTTACTGAATTCAGAGTTGCCAACCTAGATAAGTAGGTTGAAATTTCACACATAATTGCTCTAGGGTTGTAATAAAAATCACTGCTTTCTTTGTATGCTATAAAGTATGTAAAATTCATACGCAAAAGACAGTGTTAACGAATATACATTATATTAAACAAATCATTGAATTTGAAATGCATTGAATTTTATTTAAACAATTCAAACTTCACTTAACAAAAATAAATAAATATTATTCCAATTGAACACGAATATCTTAATCATCTATCAAATATCTTAATCATTTTTACTCCTTCACATTGAAGTCGATGGTGAAGTTCGTACGTTGGCCAGACTGCTAACATCAGTAGGCTGTTTATAGTGTAACTTACGTACTATATACTAAACAATTCAACTTCACTTAACAAAAATAAATAAAAATTATTCAAATTGAACACGAAATATTATTAGTACCTGAATCATTTTTACTTCTTCACACTGAAGTTGATGGCGAAGTTTGTACGTTGGCCAGAGTGCTAACATCAGTCAGCTGTTCATAGGGTAACGTACCTACTATATATTAAGATTTTTTAAAAATATTTTCAAAATATACTATCGTGCCAAAAATACTATATATTACACATTTTGTGAAGTGCATTACAAAATCTAGGAAACTGAAAAACTCGCTCTGCTCGATTTTAAAACTTTTCCTTGGTTTTGTAAAGCAGGCAATGAAATGTTTCATATAAAACGATATTGATCTCGGAAAGAAAAAAAAAACGAGCAAAATTATATTCAACTTGTTTTAAATATCTCAAAGAATAACCCCCTGAAATTAATGACTCTGCTTACGGTTCACCCTGTATATTCACTCCTTTGTACCAAAAATTAGTACTAATCACGTAGGCCTATATTATTCCTGCACAAGATGACTGATGGATATTGAATATGAACAAATTTCGTCCTATTTGTTGAAGAGAAATCGCCTGCGCACAGACAGAAAGGAAGACAGCATGATTAAAACTTCGTTTTGCACTAGGGATGCTGAAAATCGGTATATCAGTGAAAATCTGGGAATCTATTTCTTTCAGCATTATATTTATTTATTTATTTGTTTATGTCTATAACAGAGGCAAAGTCCCAATTGCAATAGACAGTACAGATATTTGTTTAAAACGAAGAATTGCAGATAACATGAAAAAGAGATAAAGTAGATAAAAATGCAAGATACAAATGTAAATACAAATTAAAAATTAAAAAACAGACAAATAGATACTACCTAAATAAAATACACATACAGACGTGGACAAATTATTAGCAAAATTGAAGATTTTTATTACATATTTTTACAAAACATGATTCTTCAGTTTAGACTACAGTTGACATTTTTGCGTATTTCGAAATTATTAGAAAAATTGAAGATTTGTATTGTATATTTTTTTACAAAATGTGACTCTTCAATTTGGACTACATTTGATATTTTTGCATATTTACAAATTATTAGCAAAACTGAAGATTTTTATTATATATTTTTACAAAATTTGACTCTTCAATTTAGACTACAGTTTACATTTTGGATATTTCCAAATTATTAGCAAACCTGAAGATTTTTATTTTATATTTTTACAAAATTTGACTCTTCAATTTAGACTGCAGTTGAAATTTTTGCATATTTATAAATTATTAGCAAAATATTAAGATTTTTGTTATATAATTTTTACAAAATTTGACTCTTCAATTTAAACTATAGTTGACATTTTTGCATATTTCTATCTATTGTAATGATAGAAATATGCAAAATTATCAACTGTAGTCTAAATTGAAAAGTCAAATTTTGTAAACAGAATTATTATAAAAATCGTCAATTTTGTTAATAATTTGTCCACGTCTGTATATAGAAATAAATAAAAAATACAAAATAAAAATAAATGAAAAATAGACAAGTACATACGAGTATATCACAGCCAAAAATATAAAATGTAGCTATAAATGACAAATTACAGAGTAACAAATAGATAGCAATATTATTTAAAATCAACTACCTTCAGTACATTAATAAGAAAATGTTTATATTTCATGTAAGAAATGCTGAACTCTAGATCCCATGTTTTACATATTTCATTGAAATTTGAACAAATTTTTAACGCTGGTGAATTTTGTCGTATAATGAGAAATTAAGAAGAATCTGTATCTTCCAGGCTGGGACAATTATGTAAAAAAAGATCTTAGATAGTAATATGAGGAAGAATTTGTTATCAAATGACAGGGATCTTCAAACGAATATCTGAATAATTAGATTCTCATACTAATGATCCTAGTAGAGGAAAGTTTTCACACCCCTTCTGTGTAGATTAAGAAAAACCTGGCCGAGCATCAGTATTCGCAAAATCCTGCTTAGCCGCTCTGGAATATGCGTATGTTTCTAAATTTAGTTCTCTTGTCTAACGCTTACACCAAATTACTGAGCCACGAGTACATTTCCTTCATAGACCAACCACTGATTGCCATTTATTAATTATACAACGCCTCTTCCTTGTATTTCAGATGTTGACTCTGTAACAAATAATAAATCACTTGATATATCTTGATAACTTCACTAAAATCCTCCTAGCAGAACGCAGTTCATTACGCATGCGTAGTAATAGTCCGTTCTTACCCATGTTACAATACATGTAATAAGAAAAATACTTGCGTGGTATTATGTCATTTACTCCTTCTTATTTCGTAGCTTAGATCAGCGCGCCTTTATGGGTATGGCAAACCATTAATACGCCCAGTTAATTATTGGTTATAGCCGATGTTTCTACCAAATTATATAATTGAAGTCCTTTGCCTCTCGACGCGTGAAAAAGTGTACTAAGCGGTTTCTATAACTCTTCGTGTAAGCGTAACTCAAAGCTGCGTTAGTAACTCAGTTGACAGAGAGCTGACTAACGACGACAGACCCGAGTTAAAATCCCGAAAATAACGGATTTGTATTTTCGATTAACAAAACCAAAGTTTTGAGTGTTTTTCTTAGGATTTATTTTTTTTATTTTATTGGGATATTTTACGACGCTGGATCAACGTCTAGGTTATTTAGCGTCTGAATGAAATGAAGGTGATAATGCCGGTGAAATGAGTCCGGGGTCCAGCACCGAAAGTTACCCAGCATTTGCTTGTGTTGGGTTGAGGGAAAACCCCGGAAAAAACCTCAACCAGATAATTTGCCCCAACCGGGAATCGAACCCGGACCACCTGGTTTCGCGGCCAGACGCGCTGACCGTTACTCCACAGGTGTGGACTTTTCTTAGGATTCTCCCCTGATTCCTCCTTCATACCATCAAATCTCTTCATAATAAATTACCCTTTAATTGATATGATATGATATGATATGATATGATATGATATGATATGATATGATATGATATGATATGATATGATATATGAAGAGTCCACTTCAAGAATGATGGATGTCATTAGGAAAACATTTTTCAGGAGAAGCAATTGAAAGTTTGAAATGCTTAGCGCTCAAAGCTTAACTGTGATTTTCCGATCACTACTGGACAATGACTATCAGTGTTAATGCCATATAACTCTCCATGTACATTCTATATGTCTTAAGCTATGCATTGACAGTCTTGGTTCATTTTCGACAAGAAAGTGACATCCATCATTCTTGCAGTGGACTCTTCATATGATATGATATGATATGATATGATATGATATGATATGATATGATATGATATGATATGATATGATATGATATGATATGATATGATATGATATGATATGATATGATATGATATGATATGATATATGAAATGATATATGACATGAGATGACATGGCATGGCATGACATGATATGATATGATATGATATATGAAATTATATGATATGACATGACATGACATGGCATGGCATGACATGATATATGATATATGAAATGATATGATATGACATGACATGACATGACATGACATGACATGGCATGGCATGATATGATATATGAAATGATATGATATGACATGAGATGACATGGCATGATATGATATGATATGATATATGATATGATATATGAAATGATATGATATGATATGACATGAGATGACATGACATGGCATGGCATGGCATGATATGATATGATATGATATGATATGATATGATATATGATATGATATGATATGATATGATATGATATGATATGATATGATATATGAAATGATATGAGATGACATGGCATGGCATGGCATGATATGATATGATATGATATGATATGATATGATATGATATATGATATATGATATGATATGATATATGAAATGATATGATATATGATATGATATGATATGATATGATATGATATGATATGATATGATATATGAAATGATATGATATGATATGATATGATATGATATGATATGATATGATATGATATGATATGATTCAATGTCACTCAACTGTTTGGTCCTGCTGGCCCTTCACATCCCTGTATTCGAGAGAGCATTCCCGTTCTTACACTATTTACATAAATTTTAAACGTACTTTACTTCATTTATTTCTCACTTTATTCATCTGACACTTCATATCTTTGCGTACAGTTAAAGCGTCGATGAATGTTACTCCTAGTATTTCATTTTTTTATGATTTAATTAGAAGTATTAATTTAATTTTCGGAAAATTTACATAAAAACTTAAATATGAATATAATATTATTGATGAGCGTAGACCAGAGACTATCCAGAGTGCACCGTTGCCGGTGGGTTTACATTACACTTCTAATGAATGATGACAGAATTGTTGGAACGTCACAGAAGGACTGGATTACCCGGTAAAACCACTATGTTTCTTGGACCATGGGCTTGCTTAAACAAGTTACAAATTCAATGTGGAACGACCGGGATTTGAACCTGATCTCCCTGACTTATAAGCCCAGTGAAAGTGATATAATTATGTCCAGAAAATATTACCTGAAGCCTTTTTATTTCATAATGTACCGCATCAATGTAAGTAAAGTTATATAAAAAGAGCTGTAGCAAGGAAATAAAGCGTTTTCGGACTAATGTTCATATAACATTATATTCATCCATTCTATGAAAGGAATACGCCCCTAGTTTTGACATACATTTTAGTTACACCCTGTATGTATATAAAAATGCATAAGGGTACAAAATTTCCCAATTATTTATAATAAATATGGTTTAAGGGGAATTAGTCATTATCGCATGCAAAATAATGGTAAAAATAGCCTATCTTCAAGCAGTCATAAATATAATACTATTTGTCAGAAGTCTTTCATTTTTGTTACGTATGTGTCTATGCATATTAAGCTTCAAAATGAAAAAAGAATGGATACTCTAGAGTAAATCTTTATCCTTAAATTAATTTTTTTTAATTAAGCACAATTTTTTTTTATAAATTCACTATATGTTTGTGATTAGGTACACTCTATTCACTTATTATAGCACATATTGAATTGAAAATTTGACCACTTACTGCTAATAGATACTAAAACATACCCCACTAAAATTATTCATGTATCTGTAATAGTATGGGCATAGGACTTATAGAAATCATCACCGTGAATAAATTTAAAACAAAATTGAAGATTAGTATAAGCCCTATGCCCATAGTATTACAGATATTTTAATAATTTTAGTAGGGTATGTTTTAGTATCTATTAGCATTAAGTGGCCAAAATTTTAATTCAATGCGTGCTATGATAAGTGAATAGAGTGTTCCTATTCACAGATATGCAGTGAATTTATAAAAAAAAATATGTTTAAATTTAACAATTAATTTAAGGGTAGGATTTACACTAGATTAACCATTCTTTTTTCGTTTTAAAGCTTAATATGTATACATATATCACTAAAAAAATGAAATAGCTGTGATAAATAGTATTACATTTATGACTGCTTGAAGATAGGCTATTTTTACCATTACTTTGCATGCGATAACGTCCAATTCCCCTTAAGTCAAAAAAGGATCTCAGATGAGTAGCATGAAATTCTAGAGCTGCTAAGTTACAAGGGTTAACAAACAATCTTTAGTTCACTGAGCAGCCCAATCCAGACTGCCCTCAATAATTGAATGTCACGCATTGTATTTTTATTTAATTCAGAAGTATTCAGAAGTAATTCAGTATAGCGCTAAATGCGCTGATCGATCAACAGATTGAAAAGCGTCACATTGTTGACAAGCAACACCGCCTATGACCTTAACAAAAAAACAAAAAACAAAACAAAACTAGATGCTAGAGAGTTAACAACAAATTTAGAAACTGATCATTTTACGTAAATATGCAACGCTTCATAGAACTAGGCCTATTTTTTATAACAATTAATTATTGTATTTTACATACTAATAGCGGAAAAAGACTATCTTTACTGTTTAAGACAGGAAGCACGACGAGTCTAATAAAACTCCAGCTTTACAACATCATAATTATCATAATTTTATGAGCGGGACGCGACAAACAGTGAAAGCTAAAGCGGATATAAATAAGTGATATATTCTGAGTGGAGCCTGAAAGCTTGTTCGCGAAATTACTCTTAAGCTGCTCTGAATTACATCTGAAGAAAGTCCATTATTCAATTGGCATGTCCGTATGATAAATCTGCTTACAGACGTCGTCTTGTAGTGGGTCCACTGCAGGATTCAACTCAGCAAATGGATTGCGATTTCTTACATACAAGCAGAGCAGGAAGTCCGTTAACATGATTTGTCAATCATTAATTTCTGCATAGCGACATTGTGAGGTTAGAGCTAACAATGGCTGCCAGTTTAGTTAAAAAGAAAAGACATTAGGATGGCACGAAATTTATTCTTCGGTGTCACACGTGTTTCTCTAATAATCATGCCTTTATTGTATTATGAATTACAGTGTATATTTGTACTTTTTTTTTTCGAGATATAACACTACGGACTATTTGCATACTATTCTTTGCACGATCATATATTTATAATTGCACTGGACTCAATGACTTGACTAGATTCGGTGACTAGATTGAAGTTAAGTGACCGACTGGATTGATCTGAACTGATGTGACTGACTGAACTGAACTGAACTCTTTGACTGGAATGGACTCAGTGACTGACAGTACTGCGCTTAACTCAGTGACTTGACTGATTCGATGACTTGATTGAAGTCAGTGACTGACAGGATTGGACTGACCTGAACTTCGTGACTGACTGGATTGGATTGAACTGAACTTTGTGATTAACTGGATTGGACTGAACTAAACTTTGTGACTGACTGGATTGGACTGAACTGAACTTTGTGACTGACTGGATTGGACTGAACTGAACTTTGTAACTGACTTGATTGAACTGAACTGAACTTTGTGACTGACTGGATTGAACTGAACTGAACTTTGTGACTGACTGGAATGAACTGAACTGAACTTTGTGACTGACTGGATTGGACTGAACTGAACTTTGTGACTGACTGGATTGGACTGAACTGAACTTTTGACTGACTGGACTGAATTGTGACTGGACTGGAATCAGTGACTTCATTGAAGCCAGTGACTGACTGGACTGAACTGAACTTTGTGACTGACTGGACTTGACTGAACTCTGTAACTGGACTGGACTCAGTGACTGACAGTAGAGCACTGGAGTCAGTGACTTGACTAGAGTGAATGACCGACTGGACTGAACTCTGTGACGAACTGAACTGGACTCAACTCTGTAACTGGACTGGAGTCTGTGACTAGCTAGACTGGACTAAACTCTGTTGGGGCCTACTGATTGGGCTGGACTGAACTCTGTGATTAAACTGGGATGGACTCAATTCTGTGATTGGACTGGGCTGGACTCAACTCTGTGACTGGACTGGAGTCTGTGACTAGCTGGACTGGACTAAACTCTGTTAGGGCCTACTGATTGGGCTGGACTGAACTCTGTGATTAAACTGGGATGGACTCAATTCTGTGATTGGACTGGGCTGGACTCAACTCTGTGACTGGACTGGAGTCTGTGACTAGCTGGACTGGACTAAACTCTGTTAGGGCCTACTGATTGGGCTTTACTGAACTCTGTGATCAACTGGGTTGGACTCAATTCTGTGACTGACTGGAGTATTTATTGACTGACTCACTGAATGAGTGAGTGGCTAGATCGGAAATTTATTTGACGAACTGACTGGTTGGATTAAAAGGCAAGTTCCTCCTTCATCCGTTCTAGACTTGGAAGAGTTCGTTAATAAAGTTTTGAAATGAAGACATTACATTAGTTCCCTGTGAAGGAAGTCCAACTAACTCTACACCACACGCGCGGCATAGAGGAAACTTGTTTGAAGAAAGTGTTCAAATGTTTTCGAGCACGTACGCCATTACCATCATCACAAATACATTAATTGCAACGTATTCGTGAGGGAATGACAGGGCACACTCAACCGTTGACTCCTGCGATATGCACTCAAGGGAAAACTTGTTGAATTATGAGCTGCCATTAGCTGTGATCAACAACTACAGCATGTCAGACTCGCAGAGTTTACGTGTTTACAATTTCGGACGGCTTGAGTCCATAATAAAGGGCCATAAAACTATTACAGTTTATCCCCTATGTTAAAGGAGTACATAGACGGAAATCTTCAAAACCGGCTCCTTTGACTCGTGTGGGAAGACATGGATGTAATACATTGCGAATCTTGTTCTGTGACTTAATGGCCAGTTTCTAAAATCTGGACGGTTTTACACAGGACCAGAATTTCTCTGAATTTCGTAACTCTTGTAAAAGTCACGTTGTTGCTGATAAGATTATTTCAGCTATACAACACCAAACTGCAAGAGAGTGAAAGGTCTAAATAAAATGTAACATCCTGGACCATCTTGTCTGCAGTTTGAATTCATGTAACAGTAACCTAATGCTTTAAGTTCGATACGTACTAAAAGGTCACAATGCAAGGATTTATACAACCAGGAAGTTTTTTTTAAAGAATCGACATACAATTATACGTGATTTATCATACTAACTCGAAAAGGAATTAACAAGATTATACGTATTTGCATTCGGAGTAATGACAAGTTACGTGAATTTAGTTAAGGATTTTGACAGGAAAATAAAATATAATAATAATAATAATAATAATAATAATAATAATAATAATAATAACAACAACAACTTAAAATGTCTTTTAAGGAACCCGCAGGTTCACTGCCACCCTCACATAAGCCCGCCATCGGTCCCTATCCTGTGCAATCTACGTCTCGGTCTCCCCAAAGACCTTTTTCCTTCCGGCCTCCCAACTAACACTCTATATACATTTCTATATGTCTTGCCCATCTCAAAGTCTGAATTTAAAGTTCCTAATTATGTCAGGTGAAGAATACAATGCTTGCAGTTCTGCGTTGCGTAACTTTCTCCATTCTCTTGTAACTTCATTCCTCTTAGCCTCAAATATTCTCCTAAGAACCTTATTTTCAAACACCCTTAATCTCTGTTCCTCTCTCAAAGTTTCACAACAATATAGAACAACCGGTAATATAACTATTTCATAAATTCTAACTTTCTGATTGTTTTACAGCAGACTAGATGACAAAAGCTTCTCAACCGAATATTAACAGGCATTTCCCATATTTATTCTGTGTTTAATTTCCTCCCGAGTATCATTTATATTTGTTACTGTTGCTCCAAGATATTTGAACTTCTCCACCTCTTCAAAAGATAAATTTCCAATTTTTATATTTCCATTTCGTACAATATTCTCGTCACGAGACATAATCATATAGGTACTTTGACTTTTCGGGATTTAGTTCCAAACCTATTGCTTTACTTGCTTCAAGTAAAATTTCCGTGTTTGTAGATTTTCTCCTAAAATAATCACGTCATCCGCATAGACAAGCAGCTGATGTAACCCGTTCAATTCCAAACCCTCTCTGTTAGCCTGAACTTTCCTAATGACATACTCTAGAACAAAGTTAAAAAGTAAAGGTGATAGTGCATCTCCTTGCTTTAGCCCGCAGCGAGTTGGAAAAGCATCACATAGAAACAGGCCTATAAGGACTCTGCTGTAAGTTTCACTGAGACACATTTTAATTAATCGAACTAGTTTCTTGGGAATACCAAATTCAATAAGAATATTACATAAAACTTCTCTCTTAACCGAGTCATATGCCTTTTTGAAATCTATGAATAACTGATGTACTGTACCCTTATACTCCCATTTTTTCTCCAATATCTGTAGAATACAAAAAATCTGATCAATAGTCGATCTATTACGCCTAAAACCACACTGATGGTTCCCAATAATTTCATCTATGTACGGAGTTGATCTTCTCAAAAGAATATTGGACTAATAATAATAATAATAATAATAATAATAATAATAATAGTCTAATAATAATAATAATAATAATAATAATAATAATAATAAAATTCATTCATAGTTCTCTGCCCAAAGGGAAGTCTTTCACTGCAAACCCGGCATTCTCCAGCCTTTCTATTTTTCATCTTCCTCTTAGTCTACATACAGAGCGTTCGCCAACGGGTGGGGCCAGGAAAGCGGCCTGCCTGCGGTGTCGCTTGCGAGAATCGTCTATCCGTAAGCTTCCGCTTTCTATACTATATTCAGTAGAGTTTTAATTTTAAAAGTTTAGCAGCAGTAAAGACTGATGTTTTTGAAACACTAACTTCCTGTGCAACACGTCTTAGATTTTTATTAGGAGAACGTTTAAATGATGCACTGATTTCATCAATTTTTTCTCCTGTCAGTACTCTTTGTTTTCGCTTAGGAATTGTAGCATTTATCGAGCCTGTTGTCCTTAATTTGTTAACAAGACGTCTAACAGTTTCTCTACCCTGAATTGGAGCACCCGGATATTTCACTTCAAATTGCCTACGCAGCTCTCTACATGACTCTGTTTTCACATATGCATCATACATAAAAACTCTCTGTTCAAGCGTGAATTTTGCGTTTTTCATTGTTAACAAATTTTACACACACGCTGAATATTTAAGCAACTGTGTCAAGAAACTGCACTGTACGTGTTAAATACTGCAACATCTGCCTCACAACTGATAACTTGTCGACCTTGATGTCCTTGATTGTCGAGCGTGTCTCAACAACTGCGCGCACAAAGCGGCGTATCAGTACATGCCGCTTTCCTGGCCTCACCCGTAGGCGAACGCTCTCTGTCCCGAACGTTTCTTCAGTTCACCATTCCTTCCAGTGTATATCCTTCAGCAGGCAGTTTCTTCTCAGGCAGTGACCCAGACAATTTCTTTTTTTTTTTTTTTCTCCTGATCAGTCTCAGCATTAATTTTTTTTTCACCTACCCTTTCTAGCACAGCTTCATTTCTAATTCTGTCTGTCCATTTCACACTGCTTCTAATCGCTTTTCTTCGTTTCGTCGTAATGTTCATGTTTCTGCCCCGTAAAATTCCACACTACACGCAATGCACTTCAGTATTATTTTTCTTACTCTTTTTTTTTTTTTTTTTTTTTGAAAATTGAAAACAAGTAACTTAACTTAAAACGACTTATCTTTTGTATTTCTATTTTTATGTAAACATTATTTTAACCTAATTTCATTGATTTTTAAAAGTGTACCAACTTTGTGTTGTATATTATGCGAGTGTTTCACGATTTTGTTTCTTATTATACGGTTTTAATAGCCTACACGTAGACTTTTGGTTTAGAGGAAGGGATTGACTACAAACCGATCGTCATGATTACAAACCTGAATCCCATCAAGTATTATTCTCTGATGGGTTCCGCCTGATGTTTTCAACTAGTTTTAATATCCACTGACCAGATCTGAATGAAGTTGTTGACCCCAGATTCACTTTCATAACATATCTCACTTCTATTGTACTTCATTTTCTAAGACGACACGCCCTGAAATGATGGATACCCTGACGCAGCATCCAATAGAATTTATTAAATGATCGTCTGATTGATTAACACCAGTTACTGACAGCCTAGTTATGTGGGAGTAGGAGTCAGTTGATTTGTGTTAATATACAGCGTGTATTCATAAACGTTTGACACACGTGAACATGGGATATTACTTTATTCTGTGAGTGTGCATGTATATGTGTGTGTGTGTGTGTGTAAATATACACAGGGCGTAACTGAACAAGTTATTCGATTGTAGGAGAAATAAACTCGGATAGGTTATATTTTAATTAAATTCATAGGATCTGAAACGTGATCTTCCTGATCGAAAGCAACGACTTATGAAGTTATATTTATTACCATAACAAGCCGTGTAAATAAGTTCAAACAAAAATATCTCAATGTTCTCACTACAGTATATATATATATATATATATATATATATATATATATATATATATATATATATATATATATTATTTATTTCGTTATTCTTTTGTCATATCGTTAAAGCTTAAATTCTGTTGCCCTACTTCACATAAGTTCGTACAGACATCATTGAGGCGTTCAGAGCTAAAGTGGATCAAGCCACAAATTTTCATAAATTCAAGTCTTATTTCCAAGCATTCGCCGGTAGGTGACACCAGTCACTTTTGGCTCAGATTTGTTCACGTTGTTCTGAGCCATAGTGGATCAAGTCGCCAAAGCGTTGCATCAGTTACCATCACAATTGTTTATATTTTATAAATCTAGAATTTCAGAATGATGCAATAAAATTATTGCCAGTGGAATTAGATAATGCACTAGAGCAAGTTAACTTTAAGTCCTATTATCTCAAAACTATGTCTCATAGACTAGATCCACTTTAACTCTGAATGCCTCATATAAGGAATTATCTGTCACAGATTGACTGCCTTTGCATGTTTTAGAAATTTGATTTCTTCAGAGCCTCTGACTGATCTTTATCCTTTGAATTTCAGTTGAAGTATATTTAACGGTACAGCATTCACGTTTGGAACTAATTATATTACATCTTGATACAGACTGGATGAAATATGGTCCGTGTACGCCACGTGATCTTAATTGCTGTTTCGCAGCGTTATTGTGCGCGTGATATTTGAGTTGTGCTCACACTCTAATGCTAGAACATTACAACTTCCGTTTCCGCTCTCAGACACGAGATACTCCACCCATGATATAAGAAATATGTCGTAACAAAGAGCACCAGACAATGACTGTCCTCTACCTAAGACTTCAACTTTTTATTAATCATGTAACTGGGAAAATATTTAAAGATTACTTTGACAGCGATTAAATCTAAACGAAAAGTGCATTTGACGGTTCCTAGTAAAACTGTGCGAAGCAATTCAAGAGAGAATCTAAACTACAACTTCAGGAATAAGATTAAAAGCCTTCTAGAATAATCAGACGCAAATAAAATTGAGAAACCATAGTCATTCAAGTGTATGACTGCGAAATTTGGACCTCTTAAAAAGAGGGCATCAAAAGTATTATGAGGAGGTCCGTTCCAAACCATATTAAGTCCACTGATGTAATTTTTCAGGAGAAGAAAAACTATTTATGTGCCAACTAAGGAAGGTAAATGAAAAAACTAAAAATTGCACTGAACAACATGAATACAACCAAAACCAGTCATTTTTAATTGTAGGCCTGGCATTGTTTGAGTCGCTTTAAAGATCGGATGCGATATATAATTATTATCGCCGCGCTCTCATGGTTAACATTCGGCAGATCTTTGAGCGGCCTCGTGCAGAACATTCGGCAGGTCTTTGAAATTTAATTGCATTATTGTTTTCAATTTCATATGTCGCCGCTCCAATCATCGCCTCAATTTCAATATTGCAACCAGTAAGCTGCTTTCATTATTAAATTACACCGACTTGTCTAATCCACGTGGACTAAAACCGAGGTTGCAATGTCTTGTGCTGAGGACGAACATTAAGGTATGTAATTAAAAATTATTATTAAAGAGTTATTATTAAGAGTTAAGAATGTCAACGTACTCTTATATTAAATAATAATAATAATAATAATAATAATAATAATAATAATAATAATAATAGTCATTTGACAATATAACAAACTAGTTCTTATTCTTATCGAGGAAGTAGACGTGACAAGCGTCACGCTTACCTACAGAGCAACAATCGGTCGGCAAAATTATGTTTTAAAAGCACACCGCACGTTATTGTATGATGCCGACATGTTAACCATGAGAGCGCAGCGATACCGTATGGTATCCGGTGGGGAACAATCGACAAAAAAATTGGAAGTCAGTGTTAAAAATGCTTTTCGCACTATATAGTGTTAAAAGTACTTTTCCAGTACTACTTATAATGGTCAATTTTTACACGCTTGCCTATCGTTGAAGTAGCTACTTTTAGGAATCTGTCTAAAAATATATACATTATAATTATGTCATTTTAACACACTATTTCAAACTACCACTTGGTTGAAAATAAAAGAATTTCAATACTACATTATACTTAAAAAAAACCAGCAATCATCAGTAACATTTTCTTCCTTTTTGCGGCTTGAAGTTGCAGAAACTACAAAACTACGTACGTTAATTGTATGTTATCAGTACCACAATAATTACTTTGAAAGTACAACCTGAAGCTTTTTTGCATTTACACAACCTTTTGAACGTGTAAGATGATTGCTTTTGTTGTAAAAACTAGTTTTAAATCTTCGGTCAGGAACTTAAAAAACAAATAAATAGATAAGTTAATCTGTTATTAGGTAATGAATTTCGAATTTAGTGAACCACTAAACTATACAGCATTGCTTAAGTGACATTAAATATCTTACTGCTATCGATCCATTAGCCACTTCATTGTATATTTCGCAGAGACAACGTATCGTCGTCGGTTGTAATTATTCAACTTACATTATACTACACATTCACTCGTTTATTGACATTTTATTTATTAGTAACTGTCTTCCAATGAAGATAGCCCAAAAGGACTCATTATATCTTAGTTCACTGGTTGTCAAACTTATTAGCATTGCGGAATCCTTTTCCATATATCAGTATTTTCATAGACCCCTTCTAAATCGTCAATGGAATGATGGGTCGGTACTATTTGGGTTTAATATTCAGTGAATATGAGTAGAGATATTTCTGTTATATTTTCCAAAATTGAATCAATATTAACGGTAGGTCTAATTTAAATTAAACAAAACACATTGTGATAATATTCTGAAGAAACTAGATGTGGTCTTCATTTGTATCTTACAGCAAAGTCAATATAAAAACAGTAATATTGTTGTATTGAAAAAGAAATAAAGTATAATTTAAGTCTCTGAAGTTGTTTGAAGTGTTTTTGTGCTTAATAGTAATTTACAGTATAAGAGAGTAAAATTGGATTTTATGCGCGAGTAGAAAGTTTAGGGCCCGAGGCGAAGCCGAGAGTGATAATTTCCACGAGCGCATAAAATCTGTTTACTCTCGTGTGTTATTTAATATTTTATTCATTACTGGTATCTATTTGTTCACGTCGTACAAAATTTTGTCCAATATTCTTTTGAGAAGATTAACTCCATATGTAGATGAAATTATTGAGGATCATCAGTGTGGTTTTAGGCGTAATAGATCAATTATTGACCAGATATTTTGTATTCGACAGATAATGCAGAAAAAATGGGGGTATAAGGGTACAGTACATCAGTTATTCATAGATTTCAAAAAGGCATATGACTCGGTTAAGAGAGAAGTTTTATATGATATTCTTATCGAATTTGATATTTCCAAGAAACTAGTTCGATTGATTAAAATGTGTCTCAGTGAAATGTACAGCAGAGTTCGTATAGGTCAGTTTCTGTCAGATGCGTTTCCAATTCACTCCGGGCTAAAGCAAGGAGACGCACTATCACTTTCACTTTTTAACTTTGCTCTAGAGTATGCCATTAGGAAAGTCCAGGATAACAGACAGGGTTTGGAATTGAACGGGTTACATCAGCTGCTTGTCTATGCGGATGACGTGAATATGTTAGGAGAAAATCCACAAACGATTAGGGAAAACACGGGAATTTTACTGGAAGCAAGTAAAGATATAGGTTTGGAAGTAAATCCCGTAAAGACAAAGTATATGATTATGTCTCGTGACGATAATATTGTACGAAATGGAAATATAAAAATTGGAAATTTATCTTTTGAAGAGGTGGAGAAGTTCAAATATCTGAGAGCAACACTAACAAATATAAATGATACTCGGGAGGAAATTAAACACAGAATAAATATGGGAAATGCCTGTTACTATTCGGTTGAGAAACTTTTATAATAGAGTCTACGGTCGAAAAATCTGAAAGTTAGAATTTATAAAACAGTTATATTACCGGTTGTTCTGTATGGTTGTGAAACTTGGACTCTCACTTTGGGAGAGGAACAGAGATTAAGAGTGTTTGAGAATAAAGCGCTTAGGAAAATATTTGGGCTAAGAGGGATGAAGTTACAAGAGAATGGAGAAAGTTACACAACACATAAGTGCACGCATTGTATTCTTCACCTGACATAATTAGGAACATTAAATACAGACGTTTGAGATGGGCAGGGCATGTAGCAAGTATGGGCGAATCTAGAAATGCATATAGTGTGTTAGTTGGGAGGCCGGAGGGAAAAAGACCTTTATGGAGGCCGAGATGTAGATGGGAAGATAATATTAAAATGGATTTGAGGGAGGCGGGATATGATGATAGAGAATGGATTAATCTTGCTCAGGATAGGGACCAATTGTGGGCTTATGTGAGGGCGGCAATGAACCTCCGGGTTCCTTAAAGGGCAGTAAGTAACTAAGTAGGCATTTTCTTTGTAATGTATTGTTTGTGAAGAAGTTATAAATGAATGAATGCATGGATTTTGTGGTTGCTAATGTGTTGGTTGTCATGGAAAAAGTTTTTAATTCACTGCTGTGAATAAAGTCATTGTTAGGTTGCTAAGGACGATGAAAATAAAGATCAGTTTAGATACGAGTTATGGATAAATTATTTTTATATTTAGACTCAATGTCAGTTATCTTTAATTTCAAATTTGTCGCCGCATTTGTTTTGTTTCTTTTAACAAGTTTTGATACACGAAAGGGTAGAAATTGCCTGCTCATATATGTAGTGGCACACTGCATTAAACGTTTCAAGGCTCGTTCTGAGAGTTCATGTTGCGCCTGAGCTTTCAGCCAAACATGAAAAGGTGACATTCATTCAAACGTTTTTTCTAAGCAGTGTCAGAAGGTAACTGAACAAGCTAATCGTCCTCCTTTTCAGTGAGGTTACAATTATACTGTGGTGAGGTTGTGAGTCTCCATACTGATAAAGGAAATTTGAATCCACGTATTGTTAGAATTAGGAATCTGAAAATAATCTCTGTTGTCACGCCAGGAGAAGGCGGCTGAAGTACTTAGACGGGGCGGAGGAGAAACCGTCGCGCATGCGCACCGCGCTGTTCACTGCAATATTCCTGTTTCACAAACATCTACTACATGTGTCTATGAGTCTTTGGGACTTTGTGAAAATAATAGTGGGGTTTTTACTGTAGTGTTTTATTAGTTTCAACAAGACAATTGTTTCAGTATACCACAAATCTTGTATTGCTTTAGTTATCCTTTGCTTTTCGTGTTAATAGTGTTGATAATAATATAGTTACTAGAATTTATGTTATTGTATACTGTTATTTAGGTTTATAGCAGTTTTTTGTTTATTGTAAATATGTCGACAAAGAGGAAACAAGGATTGACAATCTATAGCGAAGAAAGGAATATTATTAGAAGTGCAAAATAATTCTGTGATGAAGAAAAACAACAACAGTGCCTTTGCATTCCTCTTACGAAACCTACAGAAAAGGTAGAAAAGTACTCTAATCTATCCACAAGAACAATACAGCGTATAAGGAATGAAATGAAAGACTGCACAGAAGAAAGTACGTTGTCGATACCTGAGGGAGAAAAAAAATGTAAACGTCCAGACTACCGAAACGCAAATGTAGATGACTTCGACGGGAGATTGACAAAAAAGATATAATTGAGAATTTTTATTTGAAAAAGAAAGAGGGCCACCGGCGTAGCTCAGGAGGTAGCGCGTTTGCCTGCTGATCTGCAGTTGTGCTCGGGAGTGTGTTGGATTCCCGTTTGCGCTGACTACCTAGTTGGGTTTTTTCCGAGGTTTTGCCAAGCGGAAGGCGAATGTCAGGCAATCTATGGCGAATCCTTGGTTTCATTTCGCCAAATACCATCTCGCCTTCATCAATTCATTCGACACTGAAGAAGCTAGTTATTACAGTGTCGTTAAATAACAAGTAAAAAAATAGTACCAAGCTGCAACAAACGTCTACCCTTTTACAAGAGAAAATTGATTTGAAATGAAAGACAACATTAAGACGAATTCTGAAGAAAAAGGATTTCAGGTGGAAGAAGTGTGCAGCAAAAAAAAATTGAGGAAAACACTGTAAATTAGAATACGTGGAGTTATCTACAGCAAATAAGAAAGCTTAGGAAAGTGGAAAAACCGATTTTGTATCTGGACGAAATGCGGATAGATAGGCCTACCAATTTAACGTTTCCCAAGTTCTGGCACGATAAAAATGTTACGGGAGTTTTGACTACCGTAAATGTGTCCAGAACACTCATTGTTGTTCATCAGGATGGGGGCGGTTGGGCTAATGGCTTTGTTGAGAGATTCGAATTAATATACACGGCTGGAACATAAACAGACGATTATCATGGACAGATCATACTCCAGAAATTTTGAAAAATGTGATAATGATAGTCATAGCGACAGCACCGAAGATGCGGAATCTTTTATGTCTGACTCCGTTCCCGTGTAGCCAAGTAAGTGGATTGAAGTTTTCAGGTCAGAGTGTAGCGTAAAGTTCCCCCGTCCCGCCTATCTACTCCCCGCGCCAACTCGTAGCGCGAAGACAGTACATCATCGTCCGTTTTATGATTACGTTTAAGTTAGCGATCCGTTATCATTATACACAGATTAAACTTTATATAAAAGTTTGTAGTTTTATGTTTAAAATTACAGTCTCATATTCTTTAATAGCTTCAATAACATAGGTACAAGAATTAATTTGTAAGTAGCAATAACGATCAATGTTCTTGAAACATTATTGCTACTCAAAAAGTCCTCTAACAGTCTTTGAATAATATACAAAGACTGTCGACAACAATTGAAGTCGAATTTATAAATTATACCAACAAAACCAATGCGCTTCTGACAAATAAAAAAAATAATTCTGAACGAAGACTTCCAAAGGTTCGCGGACACTGACCCCCCCTCTCTCTCTCTCTCCCTCTCATTTTTGTACTGCCGCCTGAGGTTCCATTGTGTTTACCACTCCTATTCTGTGAATGATTGGGTAGCCGAACTGCCGCGCTCTTGTACAAGTACCGTGAACTTAACACGGTCTATGGATGATGATGATGATGATGATGATGATGATGATGATGATATGTGAATTAATGATGGCGAAATGAGTCCGAGGTCCAATGCCGAAAGTTACCCAGCAATTCTACTTCATTTGATTGAGAGAACACACCGGAAAAAACACCAACCAGGATTTGAACCTGGGCCCGCTCGTATCACGGTCAGACATCATAAACGTTAGTTCACAGCGGTAGACGACCATTGCCTTAGTCAATATACAAAAAAATTATGGAAATAGTAATTAACAGAATAAAAAATCCACTGAAAGAATACAAATGAAAACACAATCAATAGAGGTTAACATTTTTATTATTGATTACTAAATATTGTTTTCAGCCATAATGCAATAGCATTAGGAAGAGTTATGAGAAGGTTAAAAATGTCGTCTAAAGTTTTGAAGTCATAGAGAATTATAAATTTAAATGTAAGTGAGGTTATGTATGTTATTCTTTTTAAAGTCGAATAACGTTTCGTATGGACGAGCCTCTGATAGACACAAAAATGTAAGTCACGCTAGCTCGTAAGAATGTTAAATGCCAAAACTCAGTATCCGTAAAAGATAGACAACACAAACCTATACAGAGTGCTCAACTTTTTTATCCCTATGACGTAGAAGTCTGCCGCCTGGGATTGGAACCAGTGTGTGACAGCCGTCTGCACCTCTCTCTTCATCCCACGGTATGACAGATGTCCCAATTCTGGTGGGGAATATATTGAAAAAAATAGCTCAGTAATTGATTTGTTCCAATAAATCTTTCCATGAAATTGTGTTTTCTTTCTGTAAACGGCCCCGAGCAAACTTACTTTCTGGACGACGCTCGTAATTGCGTTCGAGTGGCCAAAATTTGCATAATCACTTGTTTTTATATTATTAACATGATGGAAAAAAAATAACTTTTTTATCTGCCCCCATCAGAATGTTTTCTTGTTAGACAAGAGCTTAGATTGTTGTGGTGGTGGTAGTGGTAGTGATAGTGGTAGTAGTAGTAGTAGTAGTAGTAGTAGTGGTAGTAGTAGTGGTAGTAGTAGTAGTAGTAGTAGTAGTAGTAGTAGTAGTAGTAGTAT
Organism: Periplaneta americana; assembly: GCF_040183065.1. Classification (NCBI taxonomy): domain Eukaryota; kingdom Metazoa; phylum Arthropoda; class Insecta; order Blattodea; family Blattidae; genus Periplaneta; species Periplaneta americana. The sequence continues at coordinate 43,987,711 of NC_091117.1, read as the reverse complement.
CACCACAAGTCACTGAAATATTCTGCTGTTAAAAGCTTGTCCATATTTTGAACCACCAGCAGACATGTAGAAGTAAGCCGTACTCTTTGGTTGTGTTCTTATCGAGGTGCTCAAGGAAATTAGAAACAAGCCAAGAACCCAAATGAGAACAAAGTGGGTCTTTAATTTCTTTCCAGGAATCGAACTTGTATCCTCTCAATTTTTAACCGGAAGCGCTACCACTCCAGTCAAAACAGATGACTGAAATCGTTTACAGCTCCGAATATTTCTTTGAACAAAAACCGTGCCAAATATATGATATTATTTGTAGTCAGTGGCACTTTCGAATGTGTCGTGTGCCGGCAGTTGCGTGGATCTGTCAAACGGGTGTCGTGCTTCAATGGAAATCGGGAGCAGCGGCATTATGCATGAGGAAACGTTTCGTTTGGACCCCCGAGGTTTCCGACACGGAGCTGCTTGCTTCCTGGCAGACGTGTGGAGCCCCGAAGGAACATAACCGATCCTGCAGGTTCGGGAAGGATGTGATAATAGCCCAATTAATAAAGCGCTCAGCAGTATATCTTTATTACATACCACTCTATATTGACTACAAGAAGCACTGTCAGCTGTTTGAGAGACGTTTCTACTGTTTGTGTTTAGTCAATTGCCGAAGACAGGTCTGAACCTCATAAGTGACACCAATAAGACTACACTCATGAGGCAACTAAGTCAAGAGATAATGAGGTATGATGGCCATTGCATACATTGCTGACTAGTAGGCCTAACATATTAAATTAATGAGACTTCAGATGTTTACAAACAATTGGAGAGTTCCAAAAAATGCAAATTTGATTATTAATAAGCACATGGTGAGCATATTGTAGCGGCCATCTACTGAATTAGTTGTTAGGGGTAAAAAAAACGCCATTTTCTTTGATTTTCACAAAACAACCATAGTCCAAAGGCTTTTTTTTTTGTGAAAACAGTCATGGTACGACGATGGTAGCATTTACAAATATCCCATTCATATCTTCTTGAAACACTTACTTACTTACAAATGGTTTTTAAGGAACCCGCAGGTTCATTGGCGACCCCACATAAAACCGCCATCGGTCCCTATCCTGTGCAAGATTAATCCAGTCTCTATCATCACATCCTACCTCCCTCAAATCCATTTTAATATTATCGTCCCATCTACGTCTCGGCCTCCCCAAAGGCCTTTTTCCTTCCGGTCTCCCAACTAACACACTACATGCATTTCTGGAATCGCCCATACGTGCTATATGCCCTGACCATCTCAAACGTCTGGATTTAATGTTCCTAATTATGTCAGGCGAAGAATTCAATGCTTGCAGTTCTGCGTTGTGTAACTTTCTCCATTCTCAGTAACTTAATCCCTCTTAGCCCCAAATATTTTCCTAAGCACCTTATTCTCAAACACCCTTAACCTCTGTTCCTCTCTCAAAGTGAGAGTCCATGTTTCACAACCATACAGAACAACTGGCAATGTAACTCCTTTATAAATTTTAACTTTCAGATTTTTTTTGAGCAGACTGGATAACAAAAGGTTCCCAACCGAATAATAGTAGGCATTTTCCATATTTATTCCGCGTTTAATTTCCTCCCGAGTGCCATTTGTATTTGTTACTGTTGCTCCAACTTTTCAAAGGATAAATTTCCAATTTTTATATTTCCATTTCGTACTATGTTCTGGTCACGAGACATAATCATATACTTTGTCTTTTTGGACTTTAATTCCAAATCTATCTTTTTATTTGCTTCAAGTAAAATTCCCGTGTTTTCACTATCAGTTTGTGATGAGTGAAAACGCAACGGACAATGTTGAAAGCTTGGTGGAAAATTTGATAGATATTTTGACTATGATAAGAATATACAAAGGAAAATAAGTTCGTAAAGGTTATCTTTTTTGGCATGAGTGTAAAGTTTGTGAAACGAGGCTTTGCACTCGTACCAAATATATAACTTTACGACTAAACTCAGAACCATTAAGAAGTAAGTATCCATGAAAGGCAGCCTGTTTTATTCATGTTCACGATTTCATGGCCGTCTAAACCGGTCATATAATCACTAAAGCGGTTAGGAACAGTTGAATGATAAATTTTGTTATGAGTACTACATGTGACTTCAGAATAATAAGGGTTAAAATGTAAATATGAATGTTAGGCTAAATTTGTTATTTATTTGTGTTACGTGTAATATTTAATGAATAACAGATCGAGGTAATGCATTAATTCCTTACCGAATGAAGTTTTACATTGAATAATATCTTTTTTGGCCATGAGTAAAATGACTAGCAGTGCCTAAAGCGATTACTTACTTTTTTGCGCACTAGTGTTGTAAAGACTCACTTTAGGCACAGATAACAATGCTTAAAATCCAACTTTATGCACTATCATAGAAAAAATAATTTTTTAACAACGAGAACGTTAAGTGACAAGACCGGAAAAAACTATTAAAACTATATTTTACAAAATAGAATAACTTTAATCAACTCGCTCTTTCATTAATAATTGCTTAAGTGTTTGTAAGAAACAGAGTGTAATTTGCATGACACTGTTTATTCTTTCTGTCTCTTACAAGACTGAATATCATATACTGTACTTCGCTCATCTTGAAACATTAAATTGTCTTATTAGCCGCTTGTAGAATTCAATTTGGTGTTGTCTTGATTGCAGTTTACAGCGTGACTAATCTGATTCGTACTTCATAAAAGTCGACTGTCTGTATGCAATTAAACCCATACGTCTAGCAACGAACTTCAGTCCAGTATGACGTGTGGATTCGCGATAAATTACGAATGTGTTTGTCTGCGTATGAAATTAGTGTTTCTTGCCTCCTGGTCTTGGAGATTTCTTACCTTGTGCCGCGCCAGGTCAATGGCCAGATTTATCCATTTTTCATACGGGGCTTACCCCTCCAAAGCCAATATCCTCGTAGGAATTTCTCTCCAACATATTCAATTCGGCCTGTTTCTTAGTAGGCCTAAGGGAGTCAATTCAAATCAGAGCGACTGAGCTGTGATGAACGACTATAGCTGGACAAACTGATAGATAATTCTTACTAACGTATCTTTCTAATCTCAAAAGCTACAATGGTGAGAGATAGTAGCATAAAATGCAAGCAATACAACGATTCAAAGAGGATGGAGGGGAAAAGAAATGCCTGAAGCGAGGATGATGAAATCAGTAACCGACCAATCAAAGAGAAAAATGAAGGAGAAAAGTCTTAACTTCTAGCCTATGGACCAGTGATGTCAAAGCAAGCGCATTTTTCTGACCTTGACGTCGTGCGCGGGCATTAAGCGCTAGGTATGCTAGGAGGAATAAGCAGCCTGTTGGATTAAGAAAACAGTGGTGCACAAACTTCGAACGGAACGTGAAATTTTATGTCGTTATTTTATATGGCTTCTTTCTGTTTATTATTTTCTATATTGTCTGTAAAACAAAAGTACAAACACCTATTTCTTAGCCTAATATTGCAGTTGTGTTTTAAACGTTAATAACGTAATAAAGAGTAAAGAAGGAATATTCACACAAATTCCATAATAACTACAACTATACTGTACTAAGTGAATTAAACACACCATCCATAAAGAAAGTGTTATCCCAAAGAAAGACACTGAATATGACATAAGTTGAAAGTGATATTGATGGTATCTTTAGCCTTATAAAAGTAATCAAAACAATATTATAGTACAAAGCAAAGTTGTCTAGGTATATGTTTTAACTGTAACTAATATTACATAATAAAACTCTTATCGCATTATGCTTTTAGGTGATATTGGTGCGCAACTTTCTGTTATCAGAATATTAAATTATCTCGAAATCTGCCGAAGCTATAGAGCTGATGTTTTACCAACACATAGACACATATTTTTGTTTGTGTTGTAACAGTATTTGCTTTGTTAATTCATTTCCTTACAAACATTATCCATGCGAATATTTTCAAAAATTTTAATACACTATCTTCAGTAATACGTATTTACGATATCTTAGATTTACGAAAACATTGTTTTAGTACCTGTAAGGCTACTAAACAAACATATCTGAAAATTTCACTTTTCTGTAAAAAAAAAGTTGAGAAAATATTCCTTTTGAATAAAAAAGCAAACTTGTGAAAAATGAACATTAAAATTAAAACTTATAATGCACTTATACTTCTCAGACAAATGTAAAAATTAACATGGATACAGTTAACAATGATCTTCAACTAATTAATTAGTGCCTACTTATTTATTCAGTCATTTCTTGTCGTTGTTGTAAGACTCCCTTCAACTTAAACATTATATATATATATATATATATGTTAATATATATATATATATGTTATTTATACTTCCAACTGCCTATTACACAATATGCTCTGTCTTTGTGGCAGCCTGTTAATACAGGGAACTGTTATCGTTTAGATAAATAAATAAAAAAAATAAGTTCTCTTCCCTTTATCTATTGAATCAGTGCTGGCCATCCCTGTATATAGCTCGACTAAGCGGCATATACCACCTTTTTCGTCTGTCTTTTTCCTTACTGCTGTAAAGCGCTCAGGCTCTCCTGGGCTCTAAAGCGCGCGCTTGCTCCTATGGGCATCAGTTGACATCACTGCTATAGACCGATAGGTTTGTTTAATTGTTTGTTTTTATTTTTTTCTGGTGGCGCTAATGCTTTCTTATGTTGTATGCATGGTTTTGTTTTGTTTACTAAATAGCGACATCGAAACAAAACAAAACACTTTCCGCGATGGAATTTGCGTGAATAGGGGCTCTGGTGACACTACAGAGAAATTGTTTGGATGGTCGCCCAGGAGTCAGGCTCGAGAGGAGTATGGAAAACAGCCGCTAGGGAGTGTTTAAAATATCGTACCGTGGAAGTATTTAGTGGTGAAATTGATTGTGAGCGTGAATGCGTGGGATGAGTGGGACTGGTCAAACTGCACCCAGCGGCGGAACACGGACCTCTGCATCACCGAGACCGAAAACAGAGCCAATCCATTTAAAAGCAGGATTCCGACAAGTGAAGAGTCTCTTATTGTAATATAAGTATTGTTCACAGTTCTTACAGAGTATTGCTTATTACAAATTGTGATATTTAGAAAACTAATGCGAGAATTCGACATTGTGGACAACCTTAGGCAAAGCCAAGCTGATGACGGTTTCTCACTATATGGCCGAAATTCGAGGTTCAGCATTGACACAAAGCGGCTGTGGACATTTTAAACTTACTTTTCCATGTACAGTATTTAGGCTTCGCCTGCCACTCTTCTTCCGACATTGTTGTATTACCACTGTTTTATCAACAGTAATCTCACTAGACGTTTTGATTTATCTAGAGAAAATCAAAACTCGAGTGGGATTTAATTGACTATTACACGATTAGAAGAAAATATATAAAGATTACAAGTAACGAAGTACTCCAATACAATAAAATATTAATTGACTTACGAAAATACAACTGTCTTCAAATGTATTATTGTACCATCTCAGCATTACAAATATTACGCTAGATGCATGCTAGATGGCAGTAGTGTCATTATACAGACACTGTTATGATTACTATTCAATAAATCTTAATATTAAACAATCTCTGATACGTGACTATCCATAATATCATATAGCAGAAGTTCTTTTTATCCTCTCAGAGCAGAAGCTATAACATAACCTAACTAATATATACAAGTGTTAGAAAAGTTTTAATTAACGACGATGACATAAAAAATAAACATGAATAATTTTAAAAGGAATAATTATTGAATGTACAATTTTCAAATTTGAATGTGGTTGGTGGTTCAATTGATGCTATATTGGACGTGTGCGTAATAGAAGTGGAACTCGTTGATTTAGGCCTACATGGTGTATTTAACTTATTCAGAATTTCCGAATGAATAATTTTAAAAGGAATAATTATTGAATGTACAATTTTCAAATTTGAATGTGGTTGGTAGTTCAATTGATGTTATATTGGACGTGTGCATAATAGAAGTGGAACTCGTTGATTTACGCCTACATGGTGTATTCAACTTATTCAGGATTTCCGAATGGTGCTCTTCATTTATTTGTAAATCAGATTTCAGAAGATGAATATGTATGATAAGTGATTTTTATTAATTCTTGTTCTTGAATGCCAATGCGAGTCATATTTGAAACTGCTGTGCATCCACTGGAGTGGTTTGTAATTTTATATATATTTTTGTCGTCCAGACCAGCGCAGTTTCAAATGTTGGCAAACAAAGAAGCAAATGCTAGGGACGCGATAGAATTAAACAAATGCTAGGGACGCGATAAAATTAAACAAATGCTAGGGACGCGATAAAATTGTGCGATAAGCAGCCATGATTGGTTGAAATACGTCCTTTCGTACCGTTTTATTGGTCAAAAGTAGTATGACGTAGTAAGAGTGTAATAGTCATGGAAAAGCGTCACAGTAACTTCTTTATTTTGAGACAAGTTAAATTAAATGCTATAGAAAACAAATAAAACAATTAAAATACAAACACGAAAGGTGCCTGATAAAAATAATATATAATAAGTTAGAAATAAATAATTAGAACAAAGAACGAAAAGAAGAAAGAAAAATGATGACAAAACAAAAGAATGAAGGAAGAGGGATTTTAAAGACAAGGAAAGGAAGAGACAATGAAACGAAGGAAAAGTTAATGAAAGGAAAAAAGAAAGAAAAAGAAATGGAACGAAAAGAGAAATAAAAGAGTACGCAGAATGAATGAAAGTAACCGTAAATGAGAAAGAAATGTAAGTGAACGAAGAAAGATAGAAATAACGATAGAAGGTAAGAAATAATGAAAAGGGGGGACGAAGACAGAAAGGAAAGTGAACGGAAAAGAAAGATAAAGGAAAGAGGAAAGAGAATGAAGAAAAAGGAAAGAAAGAAAAAAAGAACGAAGAAATGAAGAAAAGAAAACAAAGAATATGGGCCTAACGTCATGAGCAAGCAGATGGTTCGTTGCTCCACAAGGTCGTCTGTGATGATGGTTGGCCTCCCACTGCGCTCCTTGTCATGCACATTTTGGCGTTGCTGAAAATTGTTTGCTTGCCCATAGACCTGGCACAGCTGACGATGAATTTCAATCGGCGCTATGTCCTGTGCATTCAAAAACTTTATCACTGACCGCACTTCACGCGGCGGGAGCTGGAATAGGAACGTCCATCTTCAACCAATGCAACGAATCTACTGAGAGCACTCGGGAAGTTCCGCTAGCGCATGCGCCATGCCAAGACATTAGTCTATCACGTACAGACCGATTATTTAGTCCTGACAGTTCAGCGACGCGAAAGAGGGGAAGTAATCGAAGGAGTGGGGAGAGTTCCGGAGTAGAGATGTTAAAAAAATGTTATGTTTTATTTAACGACGCTCGCAACTGCAGAGGTTATATCAGCGTCGCCGGATGTGCCGGAATTTTCTCCCGCAGGAGTTCTTTTACATACCAGTAAATCTACTGACATGAGCCTGTCGCATTTAAGCACACTTAAATGCCATCGACCTGGCCCGGGATCGAACCCGCAACCTTGGGCATAGAAGGCCAGCCGGAGTAGAGATAAGGGCGAGCAGTCGGTAAGGGAAGCGAGTGAATAAACCAAATACCCCTTGGCGTAACTAAATGGACGCGCACATCTCCGGCGACTGTCAGGACTAAACAATCGTACTGTATACGCAGTCGCTTCGTGCAACATATAATTTGCTAGCTGTGGGACGAGTGGGAAAGTTACTTTATGGACGCGCCTTGTATTTTCCTAAGAACCTTAGTTTAAAACACCCTTAATCTCTGTTTTCTCTCAAAGTGAGAGTCTAAGTTTCACAACCATACAGAACAACTGGTAATATGACTGTTTTATAAATTCTAACTTTCAGATTTTTTGACAGCAGATTAGATGACAAAAGCTTCTCAACCGAATTATAACACACATTTCCCATATTTATTCTGCGTTTAATCTCCTCCCGAGTGTCATTTATAATATTGTTACTGTTGCTCCAAGATATTTGAATTTTTCCACCTCTCCGAAGAATAAATCCCCAATTTTTATATTTCCATTTCGTACAATATTCTGGTCACGAGACATAATCGTATACTTTGTCCTTTCGGGATTTAGTTCCAAACCTATCGCTTTACTTGCTTCAAGTAAAATTTCCGTGTTTTTCCTAACCGTTTGTGGATTTTCTCCTAACATATTCACGTCATCCGCATAAACAAAAAGCTGATGAAATAGGACAAAAAAGCCCACTGCTGTGGAGTAACGATTAGCATGCCTGACCATGAAACGAGCGGGCCCGGGTTCAAATCCTTGTTGAGTTTTTTCGGGGTTTTCGCTCAACCCATTAAGAGCACATGCTGGGTAACTTTCCGTGCTGGACCTTGGACTTATTTCGCCGGCACTATCATCTTCATTTGACTCAGACGTTAGATAATCATGACAGTTGATACAGCATCGTAAAATAAACACATTACAAAAAAGGAAAATATAACAGAGGAGAAAAAGAAGGAAAGAGAGAATCAAATGAAGAAAGGAAAAGTAAACGAAGAAATAAGAAATGAAGACAAAGTGAAAAATAAAAAATGAAACTAAGAAAGAAACAAACAAACAAAGAAGAAGCAAAGAAAGTGAGAGAGAAGTAATGGACAGACTGACAGACTGACAGACTAGATATACAAGCAATTTAGACAACCAATAAGAACGGTAGGCAAGCAGATGAAGACGCACAAGACAGAATATAATTGTTACTAAAATAACGTAATAAAAAGTAGTCCTAACTGAAAGTAGTAACAATTTGTCTTGCAATGTTGCTCTTTATGTAAGCATATCCACTGAAATAGTCCCACATAAACAATTAGCACTACCACGATCTCGCGCCCTCCCAGCCAGCAGCAGCCCACGTACCGCATTCCATCGTGATAACTGGAGGTGAAGACGGGACAGTCGAAACTGGATTGCTCCTCCCTTATGCCACAGATCCATCCAACTTTCGAGAGCAGCTAAATGTGACTCTTACTACAACACGAATATCGACTGTCCTTTCATTTCCTGGCCAGTTGCGTAATATGTGTAACAGCCATTCGTCACTGAATTTCTGTATTCCTTAGGCTTTCCTACTCGACACAAACCTAACTTATATAACAAGTTTAATTAGATTAGGGAAAGAGGCAAGGCTTGTTGGACCTCAAAGCAACAGGTTCTGCAAAGCAGAAAAAAGCGAAAGGCTTCATTTGCAATCTTCGAAGTCTTAAAAATATCCTTACGTCGGTTAATCCTAGCTACGTCACTTGCACTGTGTTTAGAGGCACCGAATGCTGTAGGTTTTGAACTCGTATAAATCTATACTACTAATAAATCTGTACCCAAAACTTTTCCGGTAATTTTCGATTTTCCAAAAAATAATTGGTGTTAACATGTACAGGGTGCGTCAGAAAGAACGGATGGATTTCACATGGCAAGAAAATTGTAAAGATTCATCAAATCAAAAATTTATTGTTATCAACATATTCACCAATACATGCAGTTTATTTATGTAAAACAACATTATCCATATGATGTCCTTGGCTTCCAATACAGGCATCGAGGCGTTTTCTGATGTTCGCCATCACTTTCACAGTCATAGCTGGTGCAATTGCCACGATTTCTTCACGAATCGCTGTCTTCAGTTCGTCCAGTGTATGTGATCGATGTTTACAAACTTACGCCTTCAAATGGTCCCAAAGAAAGAAGTCGCAGGGCGCGAGATCTTACCGTAGCCTCGGACAATCTCAGTGCAATAGAATTTCGTCCAGGTGATTTCTTCTTTAATGTTGAACCTGTGATACGAAATGAAGCCTCCCACCGCAAAATTGTATTCCGAGTTGGAATCCTAGCGTGACATCCGATGTCGAAATGAGTCCTGAGAGGCGATCACAGACTCTTCATTTTTCAAAAATGTCTCTACGATGAAAGCACGTTGTACACCAGACCAACACCATATTCTAAACTGAAACTGCATTCTATGGCTGACCCAACAGTCGTGGTCCCCCTCACTATATCTCTCTCCTCGTTGCGTATCGATAGTTTGAAATCCATCCGTTCTTTCTGACGCACCCTTTATAATTAACCGTCCTGAAACCGAAAATCGCTTTTTTATTTTTGTTTGTATGTATGTCTGTCTGTCTGTCTGGATGTTTTTTACCTTTTCACGCGATAATGGCCGAACTGATTTATATGAAAATTGGAATATAAATTAAGTTCGTTGTAACTTAGATTTCAGGCTATATGGTATTCAAAATACTTGATTTAAAAGGGGGATTATGAGGGGTCTTGAATTAAATAAATCGAAATATTTCCCTTATTATTAATTTTCGTGAAAAATGTTACATAACAAAAGTTTTTTTAAATTATTTCCGATAAGTTTTATTTAATGAAAAATTTTGATAGGACTGATATGAGATAAATGAGTTTTAAAATTTATATAACAACGCCATCTAAGGTACTGTAATGAAATAAAAAACAAATGACTTCATCTATAAGGGGCCTTGGACAACAACAAAACGAAAGCTATTAAAACATAGCCTACAGAGAATGTCTCTGTGTTTCTATGAAGTAATATCGATTAAAGGATATACAAGACTTTTAAAATAACAATGTAATACATTTTCATCGCCGCCTCAGATTATAGCGTTGTTGTTCCTGCAACAACTCCTATGTGCAAAATATAAAATTTTTGAGTAGGAAGAAAAAACACATTTATTCATTCCATGGCAATGGTATATAGGAGATCGTGAATTCTTATATTTTCGAAAGAAAGAAATATAAATTACATATCACTATATATGCTGTATCACTATTTAAGTTATTAGAAGGGTTCAGAACCATAGTGGGCCAAGCGCCATTTACTGAAGACGTAGAAAACAAGGGTTAAAATTAAGTTATTACCATAATTCAATGTAAACATACAGCAAGTAATGTAAAGTATACACATTAAATCTAAATGATGTCAATCTTCATTAAACTATGCTTGCATGTAATAACAATTAAGAAACATGTTAAAGGAATTGTCATTGCACCAAATGAGTGATATCTGGCCCAAAATGATCGCATTTTAATTATTTGGATGCAATTTAAATTAAGTAACATATTAAATGATTTATCCTTCTATCAAACATGAATGTTCCCTGGATCAAACGTCCTATTTTAATTATGTAATTACTTTATATTTATTTCTAACGGGTGCAGCGGAGCGCACGGGTACGGCTAATATGTTCCTAATTCCTGAACTTCTTTTACGCCACATGACATAATTGAATACGACGCCATGTTCGACGAGAGGTTTTTCGAAGAAAATCTTCTGTTATATTCCTGAATGCTTCTCTCACAGCAACCCACAGTAGATTAATTGCAAAAATTAAAATATTAAGAACATTAAAATGTCACAGGTGACTTATGACCCTACCTATACATTACCAGTGGAAAATGCATAATATTATAATAGGATCGCAACAACATTAACAGGGCAGAATTTAGAAATCGCTGCCTCAATACTACAATTAGGCAACTGCAAATTTCACAATTTTACTGGAAGCTGATTCATTCATTCATTCATAATGTCCTGCTCAGGGGCAGATCTTTCACTGCAAACCCAGCATTCTCCAATCTTTCCTATTTTCTGCCTTCCTCTTTGTCTCCACATACGATCCATATATATATATATATATATATATATATATATATATATCTTAATGTCGTCTATCATCTGATAATATCTTCTTCTGCCACGAAATCTTCTCCCGTTCACCATTCCTTCCAGTGCATCCTTCAGTAGGCAGTTTCTTCTCAACCAGTGACCCAACCAATTCCTTTTTCTCTTCCTGATCAGTTTCAGCATCATTCTTTCTTCATCCACACTTTCCAACACAGCTTCGTTTCTTACTCTGTCTGTTCATTTCACACGCTCCATCTTTCTCCATATCCACATTTGAAATGCTTCTATTTGCTTCTCTTCACTTCGTCGTAATGTCCATGTTTCTGCTCCATACAATGCTACATTCCACTCAAAGCACTTCACTAGTCTCGTCCTTAGTTCTTTCTCCAGAGATCCGCAGAAGATGCTCCTTTTTTTTATTAAAAGCTTCCTTTGCCATTGCTATTCTCCTTTTGATTTCTTGGCTTCTTGAACGTTTATTTTGAAATATTTATGTAGAATTATAAAACCGATGACCAATTGTTTAGATACATTTGGAACTTCTTTTTGGAGTGCATATTGTAAAATTGAAGTTTCAAAAATATCAAATAAAAATTAGGGCCTAATTAAGATACCTACTTCTAGCACAAAGTTATATTTATAGCTATAATCTAGAAGATAACTGCAATCATATTACGGAATTTAAGGGTACAATTTATGATGTTATTGTGTTACAGCCATAAATAAATCAGTATTTCTCCTTGAATGAAAGTGTTATGTATCAAATTTTATTGTCAAACGGATTTCATAGATATCTATCCCAGGACAGAAGTTATACTGTGTAGATGAAAGAGTTACATTACATTATTCTATTAATTAATGCAAGACTAACAGTTTTACCCTTCAGTTACTCTAAACTTACTTCTTGTAGCATGACATCTTTACTCATTCAACCCTTCAATTAATTATGAATTTAAAAAACGGAAATACAAAAAAGAATATAATAAGTAACTTCGTTAATAAATTTTGCAAACTATGCATCTTAACACAAATATCACAATTTCTGACATAAAAATTTAACTAAACTTCTATTCAATTTCACTTCATAATCATCAGTCATCATCATCATCATCATCATCATCATCTTCTTCTTCTTCTTCTTCTTCTTCTATTTATTCCGCTCCTCCTCCTCTGACACATAGTCCTGTGTCTCATCACTGTAACTCTTTTCCAAGAACAGAAGAATCATTTTAAAAAGAGACAGCAAGTCGTCATACTTAGCATTTGAAATTAGAATGCTGGTTCAATTTCGAGGTTTCAAGTTTGCCTAGATGTCACTGTGTCATCGCTTATTTCATCCGAAGTGCATGGACGAACATTTTTCATCATAGTTCTCTTGAATCCCAGTACAAGTGGACTGACCTTCGTGAAGTGTAACGAACACATGTTCTGCCATCTAAATGAGTTTTCATTATCATATTTCTTCCTAATGTTCAAGTTGTCTTCCTCAAACTGCTTCCAGTTTTTAATGTCTTCAGTTAATAAATCTGATCTCAAGCTCATGATGTACCCATGTGAACATAAAAAATAGATTGTTGTAACATTATTAATTTAAAAGCTGCATTTGTAGTTTGGTTATGGCTGTGATATGTTCCTTGTAACGTATTTGAAATGATCTTCCAATCTTCCAATGTAAAAGTCGTTGCAACTATTGCATGATAGTTTGTATACACCTAGTAAGTTCTACATTTGTGTGTTTTGTCTGTGTGTCAAAATGTTTTTGTATGCAATGTTGTACATTAGTTTCTTGAAAGATGATGCAATCTTATATGTTCTTGTTTCGTATGTCAGTGTGGTGTATTTTTTTTTTTTTTTTTTGTTCTTGTGTTTGTGTTATTTTCTTGCTTTCGTTTAGTCTTTCTTATGATGTTGTCTATTATTTGGACTTTTGAATTTAAAGGAATCCTGCAAACCTTCTTTTCTGTTTAAGAAATTTGTTAACACATACATGGGATTTCAGAAACACTGCGGGATCTAAACCAAGCTCAAAAAAACCTGATCGATGTTGTTAGATCCTGGAAACAAACAAGATTCAGTAATGCTGTTAGCTAATGAATGCTATCTGAATCGAAAGTAATGTGAAATAGGCTACATATAAAATCTTGCCACCTATCATTTTAAACACAAAATACGTGCTTAACACTTTAATCGCTATGTAAAGAACAGAAAACCTGGAATGTAAGTGCATGAACCAACCACGAGATTGAGCGTTATAGTATAAACACGTCAAGCCATGACACCACACGTCAAAATATAATTGTGCGGAATGTTGCTACCAGCCAGTACTGTACATTAATTACTATTTTCTGCTCCGGCAGACACGATGTAGAATTATTACGTTGTCAAATCAGGTATTGTATATATTTACTGTTCCTACAAATGTGTAACATTTTCTCGGAGGAATTTTTCACTTAAAATAATGCCAACTTTTAACTATTATTTTATTTTCACTTTCTCTTTAATCCTCAATAAGAAAGAACCTTCTGTCGTAGAGATTAAGGCGAAATAAATGATCACAGCTGAGCATTGATGCCAAATGGACGCCACAAATTTCGGATTTCACCTGTTAACATAAACATAATATTATTTATATTTCTAATGAAGAGTCATTACTATGAGCACTGATGCCAAATGGACGCCACAAATTTCGGATTTCACCTGTCAACATAAACATAATATTATTGATATTTCTAATGAAGAGTCATTACTATGAGCACTGATGCCAAATGGACGCCACAAATTTCGGATTTCACCTGTCAACATAAACACAATATTATTGATATTTCTAATGAAGAGTCATTACTATGAGCACTGATGCCAAATGGACGCCACAAATTTCGGATTTCACCTGTTAACATAAACACAATATTATTGATATTTCTAATGAAGAGTCATTACTATGAGCACTGATGCCAAATGGACGCCACAAATTTCGGATTTCACCTGTTAACATAAACACAATAGTATTGATATTTCTAATGAAGAGTCATTACTATGAGCACTGATGCCAAATGGACGCCACAAATTTCGGATTTCACCTGTTAACATAAACACAATATTATTGATATTTCTAATGAAGAGTCATTACTATGAGCACTGATGCCAAATGGACGCCACAAATTTCGGATTTCACCTGTTAACATAAACACAATATTATTGATATTTCTAATGAAGAGTCATTACTATGAGCACTGATGCCAAATGGACGCCACAAATTTCGGATTTCACCTGTCAACATAAACATAATATTATTGTTATTTCTAATGAAGAGTCATTACTATGAGCACTGATGCCAAATGGACGCCACAAATTTCGGATTTCACCTGTCAACATAAACATAATATTATTGATATTTCTAATGAAGAGTCATTACTATGAGCACTGATGCCAAATGGACGCCACAAATTTCGGATTTCACCTGTCAACATAAACATAATATTATTGTTATTTCTAATGAAGAGTCATTACTATGAGCACTGATGCCAAATGGACGCCACAAATTTCGGATTTCACCTGTCAACATAAACATAATATTATTGATATTTCTAATGAAGAGTCATTACTATGAGCACTGATGCCAAATGGACGCCACAAATTTCGGATTTCACCTGTCAACATAAACATAATATTATTGATATTTCTAATGAAGAGTCATTACTATGAGCACTGATGCCAAATGGACGCCACAAATTTCGGATTTCACCTGTCAACATAAACATAATATTATTGATATTTCTAATGAAGAGTCATTACTATGAGCACTGATGCCAAATGGACGCCACAAATTTCGGATTTCACCTGTCAACATAAACATAATATTATTGATATTTCTAATGAAGAGTCATTACTATGAGCACTGATGCCAAATGGACGCCACAAATTTCGGATTTCACCTGTCAACATAAACATAATATTATTGATATTTCTAATGAAGAGTCATTACTATGAGCACTGATGCCAAATGGACGCCACAAATTTCGGATTTCACCTGTTAACATAAACACAATATTATTGATATTTCTAATGAAGAGTCATTACTATGAGCACTGATGCCAAATGGACGCCACAAATTTCGGATTTCACCTGTTAACATAAACACAATATTATTGATATTTCTAATGAAGAGTCATTACTATGAGCACTGATGCCAAATGGACGCTACAAATTTCGGATTTCACCTGTTAACATAAACACAATATTATTGATATTTCTAATGAAGAGTCATTACTATTCTATTGTTTAGCAACGGCTCAAAATCCACGAAAAGAGGCTAAAAATTAAACGCTATGTACCCTATACAATACTATCCATGTATTTGTATTTATACTGTGGTGTAGGAAGTTTAAGGACACCTTATAATTCTTATAACATGCTGGCCTGGCCTTACATTATTAGAGAAACTAACAATGTTTTCAACTGTTGATTAACAATATAAAAGACTAATATATGCATTTTCGCTAATTTATATGATAACTGTTAGTCCTTATAGAGAATTTATAAATTTTGGAATACATAAAATAAAATAATCTTAAATTTTCAGTACTAAAGTTGAAAATGAATGAGTAACTAATTGGTGCATGATACTAAATGTTGCTGGATGTTGTAGGATATATTACTCTTTTAAATTATTAAAGCTCGAACATTTGTAAAAAAACTTTCCTTGTGAATGACCTAGCAGTCTAAGGCAGCGGTAACCAAAACTCGAACTGCAGTGATTACATGCGACAGACAGCCTATGAAGTAAGAAGACGGAGGAAAGGTTCTTGGCATGAAAACTACAACCAGTGGTACTAACATCCTGATCAAGCCCGCGGATAAAAATCTCAAGCTTTGCTGTATCAGTAAAGTCACTGCTGTCATCAAGAGCCAGTGAATAACATACGATTTTTCTTGCTTCTTTTTTTAACCTTCCTCTTGAATATAATCAGGAATTTTCTAAATTCTTCTCTCGATACTTGGTCGAGAAATTCGTAGTTTTTTTTTTTTTTTTTTTTTTTTTTTTTTTTTTTTTTTTTTTTTTTTTCCATGTACTGGCGTTTAACAGTTCCTTGGCACATAATATTGAATCAGTTTTTCTACAATATTATTATTAAATGAATAACTAATAAATAGTTACCCTCTTCTAAAGATTAAGAAGATTAAAATTGAGATAAAACTTAATAATTGTATCCTTCTAGGGGGAAGATCTAAAAATATCAATATTCATGCACGTACACAAGAATAATGGAAATGACATACTTAGTGGTCCGTAATAATAATAATAATAATAATAATAATAATAATACATTATTCAGCGTGGTAATTAATGTTTCTATATACTCCTAATTGAACCGTTGAGGAAAGTAAACATGTACACATTTTGTCCGACAGAACAACAAAGAAGTTCTCCTTCTCACGCTTTACAAAACCGCCTCTTATTGCTTATAGAGAAAGAGTTTGTAGAGCGACATGATGCCGCCACTATTTGCTTTCAATACGTGAGTGAAATACACAGCAATGTACAGGAAACTCCTCGTACCCGTTTGAATATCTGTGATTACACGATGTAATCACGACACCCGCTTTGGTCACCGCTGTTCTAAGGTTTGAAGAATTGGAAAATTTTGTTATTATTCGGTTCATCTGTAATTGCTAAATGGAGGCAGTTATACGAGACTCTACAGACAGCACGGCTCCCCTCTTGGCGCATGCGCTCTGCTTTGTTGATGGGTGGGAGGGAAGAGTCAAATGTGTTTTCGCGCGGATTCTGACTAAGTGGTATTTTTGTACTTGTTTTGCTGTGTTTCTGTTATAATAGAAAGTTTTAGTATTTTTATGTTTGTTTGTTTTATTATGTATGCTTGCGTTTGTGGTGAAAACTTTGGGAACGGTACAGTAATTTAAAAAATAGAAAGTTTTATTACCTGTTTTTTGTTTTACTACATTTGCTTACTATGCTTGCGTTTGTGGTGAAAATTTTGCGTAATTGAGATTTGTTTTATTTCACGTATTGTTATGGTTCCACGCAGTTTTTGTTTATATAATATAATATAAATTATTGACATTAGGCCTACATATTTTATGTTTCGTTTCGCAGTACATCGTGATTTGATTTTGGTGTTTGTGCAGTTAACTTTATGAGTTTATATTACATATTATGTATTAGGGCCTATAGGTAATAGGCTCTAGACTAGTGAATTTTTATTATCCGATGCATTGAACATAATTACAATTAAAAAAATGATATAGATATGAGTGTGGAAAGAAGTGAGCTTCTGTATGGAGGCACGTGTTGTATAGGCTTAATGGGGCTATTGTATTTTATCACGCACCGTACCATATCACCACAAAACTAAAGACTAAGAAATCGTGTTGTGAATGATTAGTTCTTTTACATGAACATTTTAAATCCAGCTTTGAAAACTACGGCGTCATTCCAAGGTACGTGCTGTATTTTGTTATTTTAGAAAATAAGCATGACCATGATTCCTATTTTAACATTTACAGTATATATGACGTAAGTTCGCTTACAGTAAACATAAACACTTAGATACTGTTAGTACCAAGAATTATTTTATTTGTCATTGCAAAATAGATTTAACTTTAAATATCTCTAAATTTATTTCGCTATATGCAAACCTAATACCAAACACCTACTTCCCACAGCATTGCACTTCTGAAACATCTTTCTTCACTCTCTTCCACCAACAAATTGCAAGATTTAAATTCCCGGTAATAAAGCAAACTTTAGTGCGCATGCGCCAGCCGAGAGCCGGTGCTGTCCGTAGAGTCTCGTGGCAGTTATAGCTGTGGCCTATGAGGTTTGCACAGCTGCGTTCCCCCTATCACTGTAATCCCAAGGAACGCAGCTCCATTCATTGTTGTATGAAGATTTAGGTCTTATGGAATGAAGGAACGATTATGAAGTAATTAAAGAGAATGCTCCGATTTGATAAATTTAAATGTGGAGAATAGGAAGACATACAAAAGGAAATATGAAAATTTTACTTCAAATTCCAAACATCCTTACAATTCCAACCATGCACACATTAAATACTGCCAAGAGAATTAACGTTTCATGTAATTATACGGATCGGTGGGTTTCTTCGTCACTTTCTGTTTCTAACATTTATGTTGATTGCTTATACTTACTATTCTGAAATTCAGCCGTAACAGATACTTCACATTCTTTGCACACCACTTGATTGTGTCCCATATACTCCCCATATCAAACTCTTATAATTTCCTTATATCCATTTATTAACCGGTTTTGCACTTTGAGACTGTAAAATTATGTATTCCTTGAGATCTTTCTACAGGGCATATTGAATATAGACATCTCGGTGAAACGTTTTACATAAGAAGTCAAGATAAATTTATTTCGCACTGGAATCTGATTGCTGACATGCTTCTGCCAGTTGATTCTCGCCATATCCTGACACGTCTGATATCCAGTCCAAGAACAACGTCGAACTAAGTGAAAGATTACCCGTCTGAAAAGAATCACATGGTAATTATAGAAAAGGATCCCGTCTAATGCGCGGGTGGTTTCGACTTCTGTTCCGACTTGCACGAAGTAACCCTTCAAGTAGCGAGAAGAACCAGCTGCTCACAATTCCTTGTCACGACTCCACGCCTCATACGCTGTTATGAATTTAATCTCAACATATCCTATACAAGATATTACATATATAACATACTTTTAATGTACTTTCATATTTCTGATATCTATGTGCCTGAAACTATGTAAAATAAGTAACAGGGATTTCAGGACATCCTAATTTATTTATTTATTTATTTATTTATTTATTATTTTGCTAATAATTGTAACATAAAATATAATATATACAGATAAACTTTAGCTCGCCCCTGAAAGAATAGAACTGGTGCTCAGGGGTGGATTCCTGAATTGAAATTAATAATTATACAATACAATTTGTCTTATGTCTACTATGCAATTATAGTATATCAATTTAAATTTACAATTTTTCAATTTTTATAAAATCCATAGAAGCTTTTTAAATTTAATACTAGAACTATTAGAAATGACAAGATTAGGATATTTAAATATAAATTTGTTATATATTCTTGGGCCTAAATTACTACTATGATTAAATACTGTAACAGTGTTGCATTTTGGTTCAAACAATCTTAAAGAATTCATACCTTTTGTTTCATAACTATGAGAATACAATTCAATATTATTTCGATTTTTATGTATGAATTTTATTAATAAAATATAATAAATTTGTCTTACGTTAAATACATTAAAGTCTAAAAAACAAATTTTGAGATGGAAAATCAATAGGGTTATGAAGACATATTTTAATTACTTTCCTCTGTAATAAATAAAGTAGATTAAAATTGGATTTAAATTAGCTACCCCATCCTATAATTCCATACATAATTACCGATTGAAATAATGACTGCGTCTTTACAATAATTACGATAATGGTATTAGATAAATAAAATTTGCTGTAACATTTAAGTGTTTCTAATGTTATGTGATGAACATGAAATATGTTCTCAGCAACTACAGTCGATCCCCCAATAATAATTTTATTTATTTACTTATTAATTTATTTATTTACTTATTTACTCACTCAATATTTATTTATTTAGTTATTAATTTATTTGTTTACTTATTAATTAATTTATTTACTTATTTACTCACTCACTCAATATTTATTTATTTATTTGTTCACTTTTCAATTTTTTATATACTTATTTCCTCACTCAATATTTATTTATTTACTTATTAATTTTTATTTACTTATTTACCCACTTAATATTTATTTATTTACGCATTTATGTATCTGCCTGCCTGCCTGTCTGTCTGTCTGTCTGTCTGTCTGTCTGTCTGTCTGTCTGTCTGTCTGTCTGTCTATCTATCTATCTATCTATCTATCTATCTATCTATCTATCTATCTATCTATCTATCTATCTATCTATCTATCTATCTATCTATCTATCTATCTATCTATCTATCTATCTACCTACCTATCTATCTATTTTGCAGGCCAACCAGCAAACTCCCGGCTTGACGTTCACATGCCTGGGTAGAGGTGGACGATCATCCAAGTACAGCAGTAATGAAGTTGTTAGGTTGTTAAGTTGTTATAATAGAAACACATAGTTGTAGAGAGATCGGACACCTGGAATTGTTTCTGATCCACTGCAATACAGGAATGTTTTCGTCGACATAAGCCTCAGTTATATTACACGAACAAAACGTTCAAGAACTATCGAAATAGGAATCGATTATTAATTCGGCGAGAGTACACATGTGTTTGCTTTCCAATTATTACGACACTAAATATATATATATATATATATATATATATATATATATATAATTTCAACTGGTAATAGAAATTACGGGAAAACGGCTGAACGGATTTTAATAAATGACCCCTCATTTTGATGCTTGGAACCCAAAGTTTGTAAGAAAAATAGTAGTTTTCAGAGAAATGTAAATTTTTCTACATCGTTTTTCTATTTTCCAAAATTCATCTTTCGTCAGTTTTGAGAACTATTTAATTGCATTTCAGAATAAAACAAAACACCCACTACAATAAACAATATACTACTACACAGGATTGCTGACATAGTTATAGTTCAGATGGCTCAGATTATTTCACATCATAATGCCAATATGTCGATATTCATTTGTGCAATTTTCTGATAACACATGAAATAGTAATATGCGTTACAAGAGCGGTATGTTGACGTTTTCATGTTCGAGGAAAAGATTGAAACAGCAAAACGAAGTTGAGCTTTTTTAATTTCCGAGAACATGAAAACAAACATACCGCTCGGGTATCGTACATTATTTTGTGCGAAGATCGTTTATTACATACCTGAAAGACGAATTTCTAATTAGTTGCAATGAAATCTCCATGTTGGTTTCTGTTTAATGACGGAAACTTCGGAAAACCAAAATATCTTTCTTCTACATTGTTGCTATAAAATGTATTCTGTGTTTACTATACTCCAGCAGGCCGTGATATACGTCTGTCTTTTTTTCCCCCAGTCTATAAATGCGAACTTAAAGCAAACGGTAAGGTTATGCAATGATTTATTTTTCATTTTAATATTTTAACAATATTATTTATATAACATATTGCAGTAATAACATCAGCATCTGGAATCTTGTTTATTTTTTCACGGCTTCCTTAATGTTACTTGTATCAGGAATGCAATACGTTTCGTTGAGCAGTAGAGTTTACTTAATTTTTGCAAATATTTAAAAACAATAATTAACATTGCAATTTAGGTGAAATTGCAGTGGTAAGTTTCCAATTTATAATTATTACTATGTTAAACGTCTCTAAAATAATATGTTAAAAGCCTAAAGCAGTAAAATTAATGTCGCGCTTAAGCGGTAAGAAGAGGGAAATTGTTATGTGTGTTACGTTGGGAATACTGAATGTGGTATTTCACACTTACCGCGTATTGGTTCTGTGCGGAAAACAAGCAAATACGCACAATGTCGCACAAAATAATTTACAGATCTGATTCTCTGTTCTGTAGTTTTCCAAGTATAACTATGTGTTGGATATTAAGACCTACAAAACTTAAGAATGTTTGATGACATTATTACCATTAAAAATGAATTATTATTATAGTTAATGCAACACATAATGCTATACTGATGATATGAAAGTGAAACCATTTAGGTATTTATGTAAGTAGAAGCAGAGAAAGAATATTTTATATTAGATCTTCATTTCTATATAATTTATTGAGTAACGGCTATATATATGTTTCTGAAAACTATAAAACTTACGTAAGGTAACAAAAATGAAATACTTTTATAGTTATTAATCAAGTGGTGTGGGTCTTTTTCATATATTTAATGTATTTAAATGTCTGATTCTGTAATTTTCCTTGGTAGTAATTGAGTCATGCTTCCTATTTTAGGTGCGTCATAAAAACTACAACAAAATTGTCACTAGCGATTTCGCATTGAAACTCCAGAACTGAAGACGGATGGATTCAAGGAAAAGTATATGGCATAAAAAAACATTCAGAGGGAGTATGTTTCACTATTATGGAAGAAAATAACTTTCAAAATGTCTGGTATTCTTCATTGAAAATAAAACTGAACAATTTTTATTTGAACTTCTTATGTACTTAGTTTGCAGTATTTGCTGCTCAAGTCATTAGTTAACATAAAATATTACTATAGGTTATATGCAAACTTTAGGTGAATTTTAGTAACTCTGAAATATTTCTTGAACATTCGCCATTTCATTTACATTTGACTTTAGTTTAGTTTCTCCAGCACTAATTAGTTCATACATAGGGTACTTTATCTCTGATTTCTTTTTTCTGAAGTTTTCTCAAGTCTATTTTGGTTGCCACATTTTTTCATATTACATTAAATTCTACCATATTTTCAGAAGGCCAGTAGCCAAATGCAACATATACGACTAATGCTTAAACTCTGCTTCATACATAAATTTGGCAAGATAATAATTATGAAGATGAGTATATTATTCTGATTGTGGTGATAACTTTGTCAACTCCGCGATCTCAAAACGCTTAGCTATAATTTTCAGATATCTACAATAGATGATATAAGGTCACAACATTTAATAAGGAATAATGTTGAGCAAGACAGTGAACCATGTGTTGTCTGTTATGAAGAAGGTAAAGTGAGAGTTAGCGTTGGACCAACTTAGAGCTATGTACTCTGATAACATGTTTATCTTGCGTAATAGCAACAACGACATTTGACAAAATGAAAATGTTTAGAAACAAACATGGTGCACCCAAGTGTGTACTATGCGGGCTCAACCCCCCAAATAAAAAGAAACTCAAAAACGAGAAAGGAAGGAAGAAGTAGAAGGGTTTTTAATATTTTGAAAAGTGTGCTTTTTTACATTCAATTTTATATAGGTTACTATGTGGATAAACTTCTACAACGTATTTATTTTAAGAGCTTGAACTTTCCATAATGTTCGATGTTCTGTGACTTATTTGGAGCTTCCCTTGTGGTACCAACCATTCCCACCAGCCAATTGCATTCAGTGTCGCTGTCTGTACTTGTCTAACCATCATCGCTTTTCCTTAAGGATTCAGTTTTACAACTTTCATTTGTCTCTATGACACTGATGATGAACAGTTTCCCCAACCCAAACCACATTAAATAAATAAATAAATAAATAAATAAATAAACATTTCTGGGTGTGCCGCTGAAAACAAATGGAGAATGGTAGACCTAAATAAGAACTTAGCATTTGCAATATAAACAATTTATGTATATTGATTATAGACTTACAAAACTGTAAAAATATAAAACAATCATTATATTAAAAAAAACATAGGGTGGTTCAATGTCCTGCTGATTTTGTTAGCTGGAGGTTGGAGAGGGTCCGGTATACATAGGAGCTCTCTGTAGTAGCCTATAATTATCTAGAAACAAAGACAATGTGCTACGAAATATGTTACCGTACGTATTAGTATGAATCTTAGAAGAAATAGGCTACATATCTTTGGAAGGCAACTAGTTGAAGACTACAGCTTTAGATTGGTAGTTCAAAGTATTTTTTTTTTCTTTTAATTCTTCATTTTATCATTCCATAAAGTTAACCAATTCAATTTTCTGTCTTTTTTTTGAGTATGTCTACTGTGACTGAGTGTTAAAGTTTATACTCTTGGGTTATATTTTATCGTTTTATATTATGATACTTTATCATGAAATTTGTAGCTCTGTCAGTTCTTTAAATCTTATAGCGCGAATGAGTGAGTGAGTGAATGTAGTGGCAGTGTGTTTTTAAATTGTTTTTCATTTCCTTCTCCTTATTCCTTTTACATAATAATTCTTTTCTGAGTTTTTGGTACCTGTCAAGTTTTGTATCTATGTAAAGTGCTCTCATTTTACGAGGAAAGTAGATGACAGCGGAATCTCGGCGTACACTTTCTTATTGATTACTTAATACACAAGCAACAGTCACACACACGTTCCGGTGCAATTCTCAGAAGCACCTAACTGCAGGGATGTTTTGTAGAACTGGCTTCCCACGCTGCGGTCGGAAGAGCACGAAGTCTGCTGGCGGCGGAATGATGCGAACTTTCCTTGTAAAATGAGAGCACTGTGTCTTCAATACTTATGGGTTATTTCTGTTATTGGAAGTCGAAACTAAAAATGTGTTTAAAATGTAATGTATTATTGTATATTTTATTTCTCAAGGAAATTTTATCACTGAATGTAATCATTTTGCCTTGCTTTGTGCTTAAATTTAATTATATATAACTCATTGTACAGAATGTTTCCTTCGTGCTCGTGTGGATGAAGAGATTGCATTCCAATTATTTTGAGATGTGAAGTAAAAACTTGAACTCTACAACTCGAGCAACGACGAACAAATGTGATAATAGCGTATGTTAAGTTAGGATATATACTGAGTGATTTGTATTATCATGGAGTGTAAGGAAATTAATATATTAACCAGGATTTGCAGAATATTCGGTCGTTAAAGTAATATTTAATTGTTCTTAAGATACTGGAAAACTTGTTTTTTTTTGTAAAAATAGTTATAATTCGATATTGGTATGGTATCAAGTGAACGAATTTATTTTTTTACTTTGTGAATAATACGCTGCTGGAAACAATTAGGGCACCAGTCTGTCTTCATTTCACTTTTTCTTCATTACCCTTTTTTGTATTTTAAAAATAAATAAATAAAAAAATAAATATTTTTTCTTCTCTACTGTCTTCAGTGTTCCACATTTCTTTCCATTTGCCTTTATTTGGTCAGTTTTTACATCTCCATGATTTTGAAAGCGATTCCCTAATTTTTTGAGCAGTATTCCTATAAGAAATTCTGTTCTGCTGGTAAGGCACATAACTGTAAATATTAATGTCACCCTCACCAGATTTTGAGTGCATGATCACGAATGGAAACTCTGTGGTTCATATATTTAGAAAATCCAAAAAGAAAATGCATTTGAAATTGTTTTCTTCAATCAACACTTAACGACCTGTTACTTTCTGTACAAAAGCGAATCATAAATCCTCTTCTTCTTCTTCTTCTTCTTCTTCTTCTTCTTCTTCTTCTTCTTCTTCTTTTTATTTGCATTATAAATATCATCATCATCATCATCATCTTTATCTCTTACTTTTCATTTTCTACTACTCTGTAACCTAGCCTACTTCATATATTTCTTATATTTTAACCCACTTATTTATCTTCATTTTATTCTTTTTCTTTGTCGTAATCATAATCATCATCATCATCATCATCATTATTTTCTTATATAATAATAATTATATATATAATACTATTTTTCCTCATCTTTATTTGTTTTATCAACAGTAATCTCACTAGAGGTTTTGATTTATCTAGAGAAAATCAAAACTCGAGTCGGATTTAATTGACTATTACACGATTAGAAGAAAGTATATAAAGATTATAAGTAACAAAGTACTCCAATACAATAAAATATTAATTGACTTACGCAAATAAACCTTTCTTCAAATGTATTATTGCACCATTACGCTAGATAGCAGTTGGGCCAACTATGGAATCTTCAGTAAACTCTGTAGACGGTTACTAGTCAAGAAGGGTTTGATGATTCAGTTTCGTTTTTATTAAAACATTTGCATTCCACTTCAATCATCCGGATCCCAGTAATCAACGTCACTTGACAGATGATTTTCAATAAATCTCAGTATTAAACAATCTCTGATACGTGACTATCCATAATATCATATAGCAGAAGCTATAACATAACCTAAACAATATACACAAGTGTTAGAAAAGTTTTAATTAACGACGATGACATAAAAAATAAACATGAATAATTTTAAAAGGAATAATTTTTTAATGTACAATTTTCAAATTTGAATGTGGTTGGTGGTTCAATCGATGTTATATTTGACGTGTGCGTAATAGAAGTGGAACTCGTTGATTTAGGCCTACATGGTGTATTCAACTTATTCAGGATTTCCGAATGAATAATTTTAAAAGGAATAATTATTGAATGTACAATTTTCAAATTGGAATGTGGTTGGTGGTTCAATTGATGTTATATTGGACGTGTGCGTAATAGAAGTGGAACTCGTTGATTTAGGCCTACATGGTGTATTCAACCCATTCAGGATTTCCGAATGGTGCTCTTCATTTATTTGCAAACAGGATTTCAGAAGATGCATAGGTATGATCAGTGATTTTTTTATTAATTCTTGTTCTTGAATGCCAATGCGAATCATATTTGAAACTGCTGTGCATCGACTGGAGTGGTTTGTAATTTTATATATATATATATATATATATATATATATATATATTTTGACGTCCAGACCAGCGCATTTCAAATGTTGGCAAACAAAGAAAGAAATGCTAGGGACGCGATAAAATTAAACAAATGCTAGGGACGCGATAAAATTGTGCGATAAGCAGCCATGATTGGTTGAAATACGTCCTTTCGTACCGTTTTATTGGTCAAAAGTAGTATGACGTAGTAAGAGTGTGATAGTGAACTTAATTTTTCTTTATCTCCTTAGCCATTATCTTTCTCCTCTTTATCATCATCTTTATCATCACCATTACTACTACCTTGTTATACACTATAATCACCACCATCATCTTCAAACAATGGGACTCTGACCAATTCCAGTCTCTCTTGTGAGAATTCTATACATACACTAAACCGAGCCCCTACAGCCGAGGCTGCGCAGAAGTTTAGAGTAGGGACAAATTGAAGCTTGCGTCCGCCGCCATGCTTTGGGAGAAGCACCGGCTAGCAGACGGCTGCACTATACAATGCTGAATGTTTAATGTATATGTTTGGTGTCTCTTATAAATCAATCTGAATGAAGAAATGAAAAAAATCTTATTAATATTTAAAGCGACCACGTTAAAAACATAATCAAGCTTAGTTTGACATGAAACGAAAGAAAACTGTAACAATTTGATACTGTAACTAAAGATGTTGTATAGTTATTTGACAACAGAAATACAAATGCATATTGTAGTAATAGTTCAGATGAAAAGAAAATTATTAGTATTAACTATTATTAACAAAACACTGCCTGTGTAAGACGTTACTTTGATGTGGACGAGAAATGAACATTATTATTATTTATCCGCTTCCATATCCATAATATAGACCTACACCTATAAAATAGAAACACGTACCTAATGTTTTAGTTTGAAATTTAAGTAGGCCTACCGTGCAATATCTTATTATCACAGCTGTAGTATGAAATAAACGTCACATGCATGAATTAGTCAATTAGTCATATACGATAATAGAACTCAGGCCTAGTGTACAGAACATCTTGCCTATTGATTTATTATTATTATTATTATTATTATTATTATTATTATTATTATTGTCTCCGTTAAATATTGTCTTACAACATTTTTATGTAAAGTCGTGTTGTACTGGTAACCTTAAGCTGTGTGCTAACATCTGTTCTTTATGTAGTACTTTCTTTTATTTGGTTATTTAATGACGCTGTATCAACTACTAGATTATTTAGCATCGATGGTATTGATGATAGCGAGAAGATATTTGGCGAGACGAGGCGAAGGATCCGCCACAGATTACCTGACATTCACCTTATGGTTGGGGATATAAGAAAAAACCCAACCAGGAAATCAGCGGGTATCGAAACCGTGATAGACCGCGACTCCAGACCGACAATCCTTAGCCCACTGAGCTACGTCAGTAGATCTTGATGTACTTTTATGGTCAGTTTAACAAGTTTAAAATATGATTCTCGGGAGGAATCTGGGATCCATTTTCTAAAATATGTTCCTATAAGTGTAGAAAGATTGTACAAGTGTTCTACTTCTAGAGCACATTGTTTTCACACGATGTAAGAGTGGGTGGTAATATGCCATTGAACTGTCAACATCTGTATAATCGATCTTTCACTTAAGCGGCATATTTCTATAATCTCAGATGATGGTATGACAAGACTCCCATTATTCTTTCGTTAAAAAAATAAAAGAGATTTTGTTTACTGGTGGTAGGCTACGTACCATAAATTGAGTCTTTAGATTTATTGCACCATATTTTTCTTAATGATTTAATAACTAAGCCAGCAATGAATACAATCACATTTTGACAATATTGTGTCATTGAGAATGGTGTAAGAATAAGGGAATTGCAATCAATGTCTGCAGTAGAAGAGTCATATCGCCTCTGTTTCTCAAAACACTGAGGATTATTATTACAGTGCGTTAGGTGTTTAGAAAATACCACTGGGTATATAGACATTTTAACGGACATCCCTCTTTGTAATATAATTTAAATAAATTATTTGCGTATTTTCTAACGTATATAAAACAACATAAGCAAAAATATTTCATGTATTCGGTCATAGGAAATAGAAATAAACTAATAAGTCTATTTATGAGCAATATAAGGCGTTTGTATTTAAAACAATGCTTAGTTACAATATTTAGATTTACTTCTGTTATTTTATATTATACGTTAGAAAATACGTAAATAAGTTTAGTTATATTACAGTGAAGGAGCAAATCCAGTAAGAAAACGCCTATATACTCAATTGTATTTTCTAAAATCCGAATGCTTTATAGAAACAATCATTCGTGATCCCCAAACATGGCGTCGCACGAACCTGCGCGAGAGGTTTCAAATTTGTACACAACACCAGCGCCAATTGTGTGTCTAGATATATAACTACAACGTCTTTGCACTAAACATAGGCCTACAACATTCATATGATTACCAATACATAAATCCATCACTTAAAACAACACAGAACAATTAGAATGCAGGTAATATACTGGGTCTTTCATAAATAACAAGGCAGCAATTTTTCTCTTCTGCAATAACGTTAAGCGGCTGCGTGGCATTTCATCATTCCAGTCTATCACAATAATGTGTGTAGGCATGGCTGTGTGCCATTATCGTTGGCGTATAGAAGACCACACTCCAGGTTGTTTTAAGTTGGCATCAAATGGAGATTACACATGAATAAGTAGCTTCCTCTGGTGGCGGGGGAAGGAAGTGTTTGTTTTCAAATCGACTGTACGATCTCGGAAATGGTTCTTTCTCGTGAGGATGGACATAATTTAAAAAATTATCCAAAATAGTTAATTTTTCGATAGACTCGTTACTTATGAAAGACCCTGTCTGTATTCCCAGTTTCTATGTAAGGGACAAAATCAACTAAATTTTGCCGATATTCGCTTTCATGTCATAATACATTGTAGCCACAGAACGCTACCTGTTGATTCATGTAAGCATGGAATGAAGTTGACCAATGTACCTTTAATCAAACGGTTTTATACTTCCAGTTTTCCGTGATAAAGAATTAAAATATAAAATGTCTTCGAAATTTCCTACATTTTATTTCACCTTTCATTAACAAGCTGATATTAGATAAATGAGTTTTATTTCCTTGGAAGCAGATTCCACAGTGTGTCCTTTCTTACTGTTTCCACTTGTGTCCTTTCTTACTGTTTCCACAGTGGGTCCTTTCTTACTGTTTCCACAGTGTGTCCTTTCTTACTGTCTCCACTTGTGCCCTTCACTACTGTTTCCACAGTGTGTCCTTTCTTACTGTTTCCACAGTGTGTCCTTTTTTACTGTTTCCACTTGTGTCCTTTCTTACTGTTTCCACAGTGTGTCCTTTCTTACTGTTTCCACAGTGTGTCCTTTCTTACTGTTTCCAATTGTGTCCTTTCTTACTGTTTCCACAGTGTGTCCTTTCTTACTGTTTCCACTTGTGTCCTTTCTTACTGTTTCCAGTGTGTCCTTTCTTACTGTTTCCAATTGTGTCCCTTCTTACTGTTTCCACATTGTGTCCTTTCTTACTGTTTCCACAGTGTGCCCTTTCTTACTGTTTCCACTTGTGTCCTTTCTTACTGTTTCCACTTGTGTCCTTTCTTACTGTTTCCACAGTGTTTCCTTTCTTACTGTTTCCACTTGTGTCCTTTCTTACTTTTTCCACTTGTGTCCTTTCTTAATGTTTCCACAGTGTTTCCTTTCTTGCTGTTTCCAGTTGTGTCCTTTCTTAATTTTTCCACAGTGTTTCCTTTCTTACTGTTTCCACTTGTGTCCTTTCTTACTTTTTCCACTTGTGTCATTTCTTCCTTTTTCCACTTGTGTCCTTTCTTAATGTTTCCACAGTGTTTCCTTTCTTACTGTTTCCACTTGTGCCTTTCTTACTTTTTCCACTTGTGTCCTTTCATACTTTTTCCACTTGTGTCCTTTCTTAATGTTTCCACAGTGTTTCCTTTCTTACTGTTTCCACTTGTGTCCTTTCTTTCTGTTTCCACTTGTGTCCATTCTTACTTTTTCCACTTGTGTCCTTTCTTAATGTTTCCACAGTGTTTCCTTTCTTAATGTTTCCACTTGTGTCCTTTCTTACTTTTTCCACTTGTGTCCTTTCTTACTTTTTCCACTTGTGTCCTTTCTTAATGTTTCCACTGTGTTTCCTTTCTTACTGTTTCCACTTGTGTCCTTTCTTACTTTTTCTACTTGTGTCCTTTCTTAATGTTTCCACAGTGTTTCCTTTCTTACTGTTTCCACATTGTTTCCTTTCTTACTGTTTCCAATTGTGTCCTTTCTTACTTTTTCCACTTGTGTCCTTTCTTAATTTTTCCACTTGTGTCCTTTCTTAATGTTTCCACAGTGTTTTCTTTCTTACTGTTTCCACAGTGTTTCCTTTCTTACTGTTTCCACTTGTGTCCTTTCTTACTTTTTCCACTTGTGTCCTTTCTTAATGTTTCCACAGTGTTTCCTTTCTTACTGTTTCCACTTGTGTCCTTTCTTACAGTTTCCACTTGTGTCCTTTCTTACTTTTTCCACTTGTGTCCTTTCTTAATGTTTCCACAGTGTTTCCTTTCTTACTGTTTCCACTTGTGTCCTTTCTTACATTTTCCACTTGTGTCCTTTCTTACTGTTTCCACAATGTTTCCTTTCTTACTGTTTCCACATGTGTCCTTTCTTACTTTTTCCACTTGTGTCCTTTCTTACTTTTTCCACTTGAGTCCTTTCTTACTTTTTCCACTTGTGTCCTTTCTTACTTTTTCCACTTGTGTCCTTTCTTACTTTTTTCACTTGTGTCCTGTCTTAATGTTTCCACAGTGTGCTTTCTTACTGTTTCCACTTGTGTCCTTTCTGATTGTTTCCACTGTGTGTCCTTTCTTACCGTTTTCACTTGTGTCCTTTCCTACTATTTCCACAGTGTGTCCTTTCTTACTGTTTCCACTTGTGTCCTTTCTTACTTTTTCCACTTGTGTCCTTTCTTAATGTTTCCACAGTGTTTCCTTTTTTACTGTTTCCACTTGTGTCCTTTCTTACATTTTCCACTTGTGTCCTTTCTTAATGTTTCCACTTGTGTCCTTTCCTACTTTTTCCACTTGTGTCCTTTCTTACTGTTTCCACTTGTGTCCTTTCTTACTTTTTCCACTTGTGTCCTTTCTTACTTTTTCCACTTGTGTCCTTTCTTACTTTTTTCACTTGTGTCCTGTCTTAATGTTTCCAGAGTGTGCTTTCTTACTGTTTCCACTTGTGTCCTTTCTGATTGTTTCCACTGTGTGTCCTTTCTTACCGTTTTCACTTGTGTCCTTTCCTACTATTTCCACAGTGTGTCCTTTCTTACTGTTTCCACTTGTGTCCTTTCTTACTTTTTCCACTTGTGTCCTTTCTTAATGTTTCCACAGTGTTTCCTTTCTTACTGTTTCTACTTGTGTCCTTTCTTACTTTTTCCCCTTGTGTCCTTTCTTAATGTTTCGACAGTGTTTCCTTTCTTACTGTTTCTACTTGTGTCCTTTCTTACTTTTTCCACTTGTGTCCTTTCTTAATGTTTCCACAGTATTTCCTTTCTTACTGTTTCTACTTGTGTCCTTTCTTACTTTTTCCACTTGTGTCCTTTCTTAATGTTTCCACAGTGTTTCCTTTCTTAATGTTTCCACAGTGTTTCCTTTCTTACTGTTTCCACTTGTGTCCTTTCTTACTTTTTCCACTTGTGTCCTTTCTTAATGTTTCCACAGTGTTTCCTTTCTTACTGTTTCCACTTGTGTCCTTTCTTACTTTTTCCACTTGTGTCCTTTCTTACTGTTTCCACAATGTTTCCTTTCTTACTGTTTCCACATGTGTCCTTTCTTACTTTTTCCACTTGTGTCCTTTCTTACTTTTTCCACTTGTGTCCTTTCTTACTTTTTCCACTTGTGTCCTTTCTTACTTTTTTCACTTGTGTCCTGTCTTAATGTTTCCACAGTGTGCTTTCTTACTGTTTCCACTTGTGTCCTTTCTGATTGTTTCCACTGTGTGTCCTTTCTTACCGTTTTCACTTGTGTCCTTTCCTACTATTTCCACAGTGTGTCCTTTCTTACTGTTTCCACTTGTGTCCTTTCTTACTTTTTCCACTTGTGTCCTTTCTTAATGTTTCCACAGTGTTTCCTTTTTTACTGTTTCCACTTGTGTCCTTTCTTACTTTTTCCACTTGTGTCCTTTCTTAATGTTTCCACTTGTGTCCTTTCTTACTTTTTCCACTTGTGTCCTTTCTTACTGTTTCCACTTGTGTCCTTTCTTACTTTTTCCACTTGTGTCCTTTCTTACTTTTTCCACTTGTGTCCTTTCTTACTTTTTTCACTTGTGTCCTGTCTTAATGTTTCCAGAGTGTGCTTTCTTACTGTTTCCACTTGTGTCCTTTCTGATTGTTTCCACTCTGTGTCCTTTCTTACCGTTTTCACTTGTGTCCTTTCCTACTATTTCCACAGTGTGTCCTTTCTTACTGTTTCCACTTGTGTCCTTTCTTACTTTTTCCACTTGTGTCCTTTCTTAATGTTTCCACAGTGTTTCCTTTCTTACTGTTTCTACTTGTGTCCTTTCTTACTTTTTCCCCTTGTGTCCTTTCTTAATGTTTCGACAGTGTTTCCTTTCTTACTGTTTCTACTTGTGTCCTTTCTTACTTTTTCCACTTGTGTCCTTTCTTAATGTTTCCACAGTGTTTCCTTTCTTACTGTTTCTACTTGTGTCCTTTCTTACTTTTTCCACTTGTGTCCTTTCTTAATGTTTCCACAGTGTTTCCTTTCTTACTGTTTCCACAGTGTTTCCTTTCTTACTGTTTCCACTTGTGTCCTTTCTTACTTTTTCCACTTGTGTCCTTTCTTAATGTTTCCACAGTGTTTCCTTTATTACTGCTTCTACTTGTGTCCTTTCTTACTGTTTCCACTTGTGTCCTTTCTTATTGTTTCCACTTGTGTCCTTTCTTACTGTTTCCACTTGTGTCCTTTCTTACTTTTTCCACTTGTGTCCTTTCTTAATGTTTCGACAGTGTTTCCTTTTTTACTGTTTCTACTTGTGTCCTTTCTTACTTTTTCCACTTGTGTCCTCTCTTAATGTTTCCACTTGTGTCCTTTCTTACTTTTTCTACTTGTGTCCTTTCTTAATTTTTCCCCAGTGTTTCCTTTCTTACTGTTTCTACTTGTGTCCTTTCTTACTTTTTCCACTTGTGTCCTTTCTTAATGTTTCCACTGTGTTTCCTTTCTTACTGTTTCCACTTGTGTCCTTTCTTACTGTTTCCACTTGTGTCCTTTCTTACTTTTTCCACTTGTGTCCTTTCTTACTTTTTCCACTTGTGTCCTTTCTTACTTTTTTCACTTGTGTCCTGTCTTAATGTCTCCACAGTGTGCTTTCTTACTGTTTCCACTTGTGTCCTTTCTGATTGTTTCCACTGTGTGTCCTTTCTTACCGTTTTCACTTGTGTCCTTTCCTACTATTTCCACAGTGTGTCCTTTCTTACTGTTTCCACTTGTGTCCTTTCTTACTTTTTCCACTTGTGTCCTTTCTTAATGTTTCCACAGTGTTTCCTTTTTTACTGTTTCTACTTGTGTCCTTTCTTACTTTTTCCACTTGTGTCCTTTCTTAATGTTTCCACTTGTGTCCTTTCTTACTTTTTCCACTTGTGTCCTTTCTTACTGTTTCCACTTGTGTCCTTTCTTACTTTTTCCACTTGTGTCCTTTCTTACTTTTTCCACTTGTGTCCTTTCTTACTTTTTTCACTTGTGTCCTGCCTTAATGTTTCCACAGTGTGCTTTCTTACTGTTTCCACTTGTGTCCTTTCTGATTGTTTCCACTGTATGTCCTTTCTTACCGTTTTCACTTGTGTCCTTTCCTACTATTTCCACAGTGTGTCCTTTCTGACAGTTTCCACTTGTGTCCTTTCTTACTTTTTCCACTTGTATCCTTTCTTAATGTTTCCACAGTGTTTCCTTTCTTACTGTTTCTACTTGTGTCCTTTCTGACTTTTTCCACTTGTGTCCTTTCTTAATGTTTCGACAGTGTTTCCTTTCTTACTGTTTCTACTTGTGTCCTTTCTTACTTTTTCCACTTGTGTCCTTTCTTAATGTTTCCACAGTGTTTCCTTTCTTACTGTTTCTACTTGTGTCCTTTCTTACTTTTTCCACTTGTGTCCTTTCTTAATGTTTCCACAGTGTTTCCTTTCTTACTGTTTCCACAGTGTTTCCTTTCTTACTTTTTCCACTTGTGTCCTTTCTTACTTTTTCCACTTGTGTCCTTTCTTAATGTTTCGACAGTGTTTCCTTTTTTACTGTTTCTTCTTGTGTCCTTTCTTACTTTTTCCACTTGTGTCCTTTCTTAATATTTCCACTTGTGTCCTTTCTTACTTTTTCCACTTGTGCCCTTTCTTACTGTTTCCACTTGTGTCCTTTCTTACTTGTTCCTCTTGTGTCCTTTCTTACTTTTTCCACTTGTGTCCTTTCTTATTTTATTCACTTGTGTCCTGTCTTAATGTTTCCACAGTGTGCTTTCTTACTGTTTCCACTTGTGTCCTTTCTGATTGTTTCCACTGTGTGTCCTTTCTTACCGTTTTCACTTGTGTCCTTTCCTACTATTTCCACAGTGTGTCCTTTCTTACTGTTTCCACTTGTGTCCTTTCTTACTTTTTCCACTTGTGTCCTTTCTTAATGTTTCCACAGTGTTTCCTTTCTTACTGTTTCTACTTGTGTCCTTTCTTACTTTTTCCACTTGTGTCCTTTCTTAATGTTTCCACAGTGTTTCCTTTCTTACTGTTTCTACTTGTGTCCTTTCTTACTTTTTCCACTTGTGTCCTTTCTTAATGTTTCCACAGTGTTTCCTTTCTTACTGTTTCCACAGTGTTTCCTTTCTTACTGTTTCCACTTGTGTCCTTTCTTACTTTTTCCACTTTTGTCCTTTCTTAATGTTTCCACAGTGTTTCCTTTCTTACTGTTTCTACTTGTGTCCTTTCTTACTGTTTCCACTTGTGTCCTTTCTTACTGTTTCCACTTGTGTCCTTTCTTACTGTTTCCACTTGTGTCCTTTCTTACTGTTTCCACTTGTGTCCTTTCTTACTGTTTCCACTGTTTTGTCTTTGTTACTGTTTCTTCGTCGGGATTACTTGGGCGGAATTGATTTAGAACTTCTTTGGCAGGAATAAAGATGTTCTCGATGCAGAATAGACGTTGTTTGGGGCTGTAAAGAAGAATGATAATAATCTCTAATATAATTCCAGTTATGAAACCACTTGTTTGAAGCCAGGCTAGCATCATTTATTGTGTTCCTGTGTCCATTGAATAAAATAACTTTTAAAGAACTCAGAAGTTCTTTATCATCCTCACATAAGTCTGCCATCGGACCCTGACCTGAGCTACATTAGTCCAGTCCCTACACTCACACCCCACTTCCCTGAAATTAATATTAATATTAAGATCCTTTGTTATTAATTTTAATGCTAATGTCTCCGTACTTAAAAAATAAAAAGTATTCTTATTGCTTTTCACTACACCTCAGAATAAAATGAATTACAATCGATTTTTATATAATTTATACAATTATTTAAAACTGTGGAATTTATGGTCTGTCACTACTTCTCTGTACATAGTGCATGTGTTTTCCTACGAAGCGGTCTGTGGTTCAATTCTTGCCGTGAGTGAATTTTTATCTTCATTCTACGGGGCTTCGTACTTAACCCTTTTCTTGCTTTCAGATATTCAAATGATGAAAATCTCATCCAGAGAATTGGCGTCAGGGAAGGTTCCCAAAATTCTGGCTGCGTTTCCACGTTGGATGGCTAATCCTATTCGTTGTCGTAGGTAATTGTTGCAGTGAGGGCCTCCCCAAATCGACCCTCACAATTATTAAAATGTAACTCACTTTCTTCCATTTTTCAGGAGAAGCAATTGAAGTTTTAAAATGATCATGTAAATCAGTGTATACAGATAGTAACAATGAGATTTTACTTACGATTGTAGAGGTTTGGAGCTACAATGATAGTGTTGGAAGAATAAGAAACATTTTAAGACCATATTAACTAGCATAACTCGAAACATAAAAAATTGAGTTACAATGTTAGTACTTGGGAGAGTCGAAATGTCTTCTTCTCTCTTGCCTTACAACTAAAACTCTATATGCAATTCTGGATTCGCCCCTACGTGCTACATGCCCTGCACGTTTCAAACGTCTGGATTTAATGTTTCAAATTATTATTATTTATATTTTGGATTTTTGACAACTGCTGTTGAAACATTATAAATATCTGGTAGAGAACTCGCTACTCAACACTAATAATATTATTGACAATATGAAACGTTTTAAAGAGGAAATTGAGAAACTTGTATGCAGAAGGACGGAAAAGGACTCACCATCACATAAATAAATAATACGTAAATTTACAATGATTATTATTGCATCTCTAGTTCGAAATATAACTTTGGTTTCTATAGCCAATTAACACGAGATAAAACTAACTTAATACGTATTATGAGTTATTTCTCTCTGGTCAACTGTACTGCCTACAGCATCAAACTGTCATTGTACTGTCCCTTCCCATCACGTAAATATATCTTACTGTGTAGTTGAGTGAGTGGATACGAATACATATTCCAACCCAATTTGTAACTGAATTTTTATTAAGACAAGAAGAGTAATACGTGTGACGACTGCCCATGAAGAACGAAGGCCAACCAGCAAACTCCTGGCTTGACGTTCACATTGCAGGGTAGAGGTGGACGATCATCCAAGTATAGCAATAATGAAGTTGTTTTGTTGTTAAGGCGTTATAATAGAAACACATAGACGTAGAGAGATCGGAAACCTGGAATTATTTCTGGTCCACTGCAATACAGGAATGTTTTCGTCGACATAAGCCTCAGTTATACACACGAACAAAACGTTCGAGAACTATCGAAATAGGAATCGATTATTAATTCGGCGAGTCTACACATATGTTTGCTTTTCAATTATATTGTATATATAATTTGAACTGGTAATGGAAATTACGGGAAAACGGCTGAAGGAATTTTAATAAATGACCCCCCTTTTGAAGCTTGGAATCCAAAGTTTGCAAGAAAAATAGTAGTTTTGAGTGAAATGTCCATTTTTCTACATCATTTTCCTATTTTCCAAAATCCATCTTCTGTCAGTTTTGAGAACTAATTAATTGCATTTCAGAATAGAACAAAACACACACTACAATAAACAATACACTATTACACGAAGTCCATGACCTACAGGATTGCTGACATAGTTATAGTTCAGATGGCTCAGATTGTTTCACACCATAATGCCTATATGTCGATCTTCATTTGTGCAATTTTTTGATAACATATAAAAAATAATTTACAGGTCTGATTCTCTGGTCTCTAGTTTTACGACTACAGCTGTGTATTGGATATTAAGAACTACAAAACTTAAGAATGTTTGATGACATTATTACCATTCAAATGAAATATTATTATAGTTAATGCAACACATAATGCTATACTGATCATATGAAAGTGAAACTTTTTGGGATTTTATGTAAATACACGCAGAGAAAGAATATTTTATATTAGATCTTCATTTGTATAATTTACTGAGTAACGGCTATATATATGATTCCGAAAACTATAAAACGTACGTAAGGTAACAAAAATGAAATACTTTTATAGTTATTAATCAAGTGGTGTGGGTCTTTTCATATATTTAATGGCGGTGTGATATATATATATATTTATTTTTATATTTATTTATTTATTTATTTATATGTCTGAATCTGTACTTTTCCTTGGTAGTAATTGAGTCATGCTTCCTATATTAGCTGCGTCTTTAAACTACATCAAAATTAATTTCATATTTCTTTGGTTTAATCGATTAGATTATTTGTGATCGCTGCCAAGAATATTTTGTTG
The DNA here is from genome assembly GCF_040183065.1 of Periplaneta americana. Lineage (NCBI taxonomy): Eukaryota > Metazoa > Arthropoda > Insecta > Blattodea > Blattidae > Periplaneta > Periplaneta americana. The sequence continues at coordinate 43,948,878 of NC_091117.1, read as the reverse complement.
TAGGGAAAATAGCAGGCCATTTCACTTCTTGCTACCGTCATGAGTAAGTTTATTTCCCGCAACCAGCAACGAATGAAACACTGAAACTGCTAACGATTTACGATGGACAATTTTATTTAGGGCGCATATAAGATTCTACAACACTGCGATATCATTCGCCTCCTTTTCCGCATCACAGCAATAGATTCCTCACAACAGCCTATATTACAGAAAATATACGGGATAACATTCATTGTTACACAAATTGTCCAGCAGTATTTGGTAGATCAGTGTTGTCTGGAGGAAGCGCAAAAATTACAATTCCCAAGAAAAGACCAAAAGGTATTACTTAGGCCTACTGATAAAATAAGAGGCCTACAAGATTTTGTAGTCTCTTGATCACATCAGTAAGATCTCTTAGTGGGAGAAAGTGATTCTGCCTCCTACATTTCAGGGTAGTTCACGAAACATGCAGCAGCTATATCAAGATGCTAAGTCTTTTGTTCAAAGCATGACAAACCTTACATTTTCTTAACTTTCTCCTACATTCCGCAATAACTTGAAAAAGCTACTACATTACTCCCACATGAAAAACCCGCTGATCGTCCTGACATTGTTACTTGCGATTTCGCATTGAAACTCAAGAACTGAAGACGGATAGGTTCAAGGAAAAGTATTTGGCATAAAAAACTTTCAGAGGGAGTATGTTTCACTATTATGGAAAAAAATAACTTTCAAAATGTCTGGTATTCTTCATTGAAAATAAATCTGAACAATCGAACATGCCATAACTAGATTTAACGAAATTGGTCTCCACATAAACATAGATAAATACAAATGAATTTTTGTTACTAAAAGACTTCTTAATTACAAATCACTTGACTTAATTTCTGGCCAAACAATTCCGTCAATTGTCCCAGAAGAAAATATAAAATATCTCGGTGTAAGTTACCGCACTCCTACTGTATTTGATGCAGTCAAGTGTATGAAAAAATTGAAGAACAAACTAGATATACTTGCATCAACTCCTCTATTACAACACCATCATAAATATTCTGTATTATGTAGCTACATCTGCCCTACTTTCGTTTATCAGTTTCAGACAACACCACTGAACAAAATTCCAGCCAAATTTATTTTTGATGCCGATGTTCTCATTAAAACCACATTGAAGGAAATACTCTAGCTCCCACCGATACGCCAGACAACATGCTTAATGCTGACAGAAAATACAATGAATTGGGACTCTTTAAATCTAGCTGGGAAGCTTTTTTGCAGCATATCAATGCATGTCAGAGCTTACAACGATCCCAAAATATCTATGTCAACACTTGTCGCAACTTGTTTAGTGAAATCAGGGTTTTGTTAAATAAACTTGGACTTCAATTATCATCTCTTCTGATTCACTTCAAGTGAAAAAATTGAGTTAAGAGCTCAGGGAGCAAGCATTTCAATTATGGTGCTCTTTAAATCAGAAAGGGAAAGGCGTCATCCTCTATGAGGAGTTCACTCCCGCCAATAAATGGATCCGACAACCTGATCACCTCACTAGCAGTGAATGGAGGCTAGCTCTTAAAAGGACAGCTAATGCTTGTCCGCTGCGTGCTATACCAGGAAGGTCCCGAGACAGAAACCACTGTCGTCGTTGCGTCAGTGAGATTGAAACTCTTGGCCACGTTTTGGGTGCCTGTCCTTTCAGCGAGACACTGCGGAACTCTAGACATCACAAAATCAGGTCCATGATTGCCGAAGCCTTGAGGAACAAAGGTCCACTGTGTACGAAGAAGTCCATGGCATCTCTCAAGAGGGATCCTATCAGCGAATTGACATGCTTGCCATTTCACCCGACTCTACATCCGCCTACATTATCGACCCTACAGTCAGATTCGAGGCACAGGAACAACAGCCCGCTGAAGTCCACGCAGAAAAATGCCGAATTTATGAGCCCACAGTCCCATTCTATTTGGAGAAATATCACCTCACCTCCATTGAAGTAGTTGGGCTAACGGTTGGCGCTAGGGGCACAATACCTCGCCTCTTTGTCAGTTACTGCAAGAAATTGCAGCTGAACAATGACTTCATTTGTGATGTTTCCCTTACTGCTATAAGAGGATCACTTGCCATTTTAAAATACCACCTATACTTTGTTTCCTAAAAAGGAAGAACTTTGTTTGAACGTCAAATCTATTTGTTTATTATGTTTAGGCCTGTTATATGTATGCTATTATCCTTGCAGTACTTTTCTTTAATCTTTTTGTTCGTTCCCCACATTTCTCTTTTGTGGTCTGTTCTTGTTTCCACTTTGTGTGTTATGCTTTGTCCAATGAGGCAGTCCCGTTATTGGGAAAGCTGAAAGAGCGTCTTTAATATTGTTTGAACTTCTTATGGACTTACTTTACAGTATTTGCTGCACAAGCCACTAGTTAATATAGAATATTACTATAGCTTATATGCAAACTGTAGATGAATATTAGTAACTCTTTGAAATGTTTCTTGAACGTTGGCCATTTCATTTACATTTGACTTTACTTTAGTCTCTCCGGCACTTATTAGTTCATACATAGGCTATCTCTGATTTCATTTACTCCATAATCATCTTTTTCCTGAAGTGTTCTCAAGTCTATTTTGGTTGTCACATTTTTTTCATATTGCATTAAAATCTACCATATTTCAGAAGGCCAGTAGCAAAATGCGACAAATACGACTAATGCTTAAACTCTGCTTCATATATAAATTTGGCAAGATAATAATTGTGAAGAAGAGTATATTATTCTGATTGTGCTGATAACTTTGTCAACTCAGCGATCTCATAACGCTTAGCTATAATTTTCAGATATCTACATTAGATGATATAATGTCACAACATTTAATAAGGAATAATGTTAAGCAAGACAGTGGACCATGTGTTGTCTGTTATGAAATAGATAAAGTGAGAGTTAGCGTTGGACTAACGTAGAGCTATGTACTCTGATAACATGTTTATCTTGCGTAATAGTAACAACGACATTTGACAAAATGAAAATGTTTAGAAACAACCCTGGTGCACCCAAGTATGTACTATGCGGGTTCAACCCCCCAAATAAAAAGAAACTCAAAAACGAGAAAGGAAGGAAGAAGTGGAAGGGTTTTTAGTATTTCGAGAAGTGTGCTTTTTTACATTTAATTTTATATAGGTTACTATGTGGATAGACTTCTACAACTTATTTATTTTAAGAGCTTGAACTTTCCATAAAGTTCGATGTTCTGTGACTTATTTCCAGCTTGCCTTGTAGTACCAACCATTCCCACCAGCCAATTGCATTCAGTGACGCTGTCTGTACTTGTCTAACCATCATCGCTTTTCCTTAAGGATTCAGTTTTACAACTTTCATTTGTCTCTATGACACTGATGATGAACAGTTTCCCTAACCCAAACCACATTTCTGGGTGTGCCGCTGAAAACAGATGGAGAATGGTAGACCTAAATAAGAACTTAGCATTTGGAATATAAGCAATTTATGTATATTAATTATAGACTTACAAAAAATGTAAAAATATAAAAAACAATCATCCTATGTTAAAAAAACATAGGGTGGTTCAAAAGTCCTGCTGCATTTTGTTGAAAACGTGCACCAAAATTAATGGACTTTGGATATGTTACTGACGACACTACAAAGTAACGTAGGCTATACAGTACATTGAAATTTCCTCGCTTCCATTACAAGACAAAGTTCTTAATTTTGACATTGTGGAAAACATATTGGCCAAATAGAAATGATAGGGACGAAATTCAAATACAAACTGCTGAGCCATTTATACCGACCCCACACTTTCTGAAGTCGAAATTGCGAAAGAAAAACTTAAAAAGTAAAAAGTATCGATCAAATTCCAGCAGAATTAATAAAAGAGAGTGGAAGCGCATTATCTAACGAATTTATAAGCTTGTACTTGCAATTTGGGAAAAGAAAATTGTACCAGAACAATGGGAGCAGTCCATAATTATACCTATTTTTAAGAAGGGTAACAAGACTAACTGTAGTAACTTTCGAGGGATATCACATTTGTTGACATAGTACAAAATTTTGTCCTGTATTCTTTTGATAAGATTAAATCCATATGTAGATGAATTTATTGGGGATCATCAGTGCGGTTTTAGGCGTAGCCTACCTTATAGATCGACAATTGATAAGATTTTTTTTTATTCGACAGTTATTGGAAAAAATAAAATGGGAGTATAACGGTACAGTACATCAATTATTCATAAATTTAACAAATCGATATGACTCTGTTAAGAGAGAAATTTATATAACATTCGTATTGAATTTGGTATTCCCAAGAAACTTGTTCGATTAATTAAAATGTGACTCAGTCAAACTTACAGCAGAGTACGTATAGGCCAGATTCTGTCTGATGCACTATCTCCTTTTTTTAACTTTGCTCTAAAATATGTCATTAGGTAAGTTCAGGATAACGGAGAGGGTTTGGAATTGAACGGGTTACATCAGCTTCTCATGTATGCGAATGACGTGAATATGTTAGGAGAAAATCCACAAACGATTAGGGAAAGCACGGAAACTTTACTTGAAGCAAATAAAGAGATAGGTTTGGAAGTAAATCCCGAAAACACTAAGTATATGATTATGTCTCGTGACCAGAACATTGTAAGAAATGAAAATATAAAAATTGTATATTTATCCCTCGAAGATGTAGAAAAATTCAAATATCTTGGAGCAACAATAACACATATAAATGACACTGGGGAGGAAATTAAACTCAGAATAAATATTGGTAATGCCTGTTATTATTCGTTTGAGAAGCTTTTGTCATCTAGTCTGCTGTCAAGAAATCTTAAGGTTAGAATTTATAAAATAATTATATCACCGGTTGTTGTGTGGTTCTGAAACTTGGACTCTCACTTTGAGAGAGGAACAGAGATTAAGGGTGTTTAAGAAGAAGGTTCTTAGGAAAATATTTGGGTCTAAAAGGGATGAAGTTACAGGAGAATGAAGTTACACAACGCAGAACTGCACCCATTCAATTCTTCACCTGACATAATTAGCAATATTAAATCCAGACGTTTGAGATGGGCAGCCATATAGTACGTATGGGCGAATCCAGAAATGCATATAGAGTGTTAATTGGGAGGTCGGAAGGAAAAATACCTTTGGGGAAGCCGAGAGGTAGATGGGAGGTTAATATTACAATGGATTTGAGGGAGGTGGGATATGATGATAGAGTTTATTAATGTTGCTCAGGATAGGGACCGATGACGGGCTTATGTGAGGGCGGCAATGAACCTCCGAGTTCCTTAAAAGCCATTTGTATGTAAGGAAAACACTTTTACAAACAATGACTGTCGATGTACTAGAATATAAATTTGAAATAATTTCTGTTAGTTATTGAAAATTAAATATTAGAATACAATACATACAACCATGAGCAATTCAATAACATTTGTTTATAATCAAATAAGATAAAAATTAAATTATAAAAATATGAAAAAATCGCCATTTTCATTTTAAACAGGTCTGTATGTAAATAGGATTTTACAACATAGGCTATTTTATTTTAAAAAGCTCAAACTATGGATAATGTTCGAAGTTCTGGAGCGTGTCTACTCGCCCTAACCATTCCCAACAGCCAATCACATTCAGTGACGCTGTCTGTTCTTCTCGATACATCCACATCCAGTTATACAGCTTTAATATTGCTCTGTGACAATGATTATAAATGCCTTCCCAAACCCCATATTTCTGGATGTGCCACCGGAAATAAGTAAATAAATAATGATAAATGTGAACTTACCATTTTTGTCTAAGTTTGGTATTTTTGTTCGTCATATCCGGTTCTGTGAAGAAAATAAATGACAATCTGTATTATATTCAAGTTATTAAATCATTCGGTTAAAGTCAGATAAGTAACATTAATTAGGTGGATGCAACTTACTATATGCGTCTAATTCGTGTGGGTTTTTGTCATAGCCAGTTCTGTGAAGGAAATAAATGACAATCTGTATTAAATTCAAGTCCTTAAATCATTCTTTTAAAGTCAGGTTAGTAACACTAATTAGGTGGATGCAACTTACGTTAATCGTCTAAGTCGGTTGAATTGTCGTATCCGGTTCTGTGAAGGAAATAAATGAGAATCTGTATTAAATTCAAGTCATTAAATCATTAGTTTAAAGTCAGGTAAGTTACACTAATTAGGTAGATGCAGCCATTCAATATAATCTACTTATTAAAATATTTATTTAAAAAAAAACAACCATAGTCCAAAAACATACATGTTCAAGAGAAACAAAAAACTATCTGGCATAGGTGTTGTTGACACTTCAAGTACGAAATTCATCGTAACTTAAATTGCCTCATGGATATACATGTATAAATATAAGTAGCTATGGGCAAAGTTTATTATTATTATTATTATTATTATTATTATTTATTATTATTATTATTATTATTATTATTATTATTATTATTATTTCATCTCATTGCCATTTTCTATCATTCATTCTCATCATCATTTGTTGTTTTGTTCTGTTTTGTATCGTGCAAAACTGTAATTGGCCTTGTGCTGTTGTTTTTGCACGTTAATATTCTAAATAAATAAATAAATAAATAAATAAATAAATAAATAAATAAATAAATAAATAAATAAATAAATAAATAAATAAATAAATAAATAATTATTATCATATAAACAATCATCATTCACAATTAATGTTTGAGGAGAAAAATTTGCTCCGGCGCACAGTGGGGTATTTGCATAAAAAAGCTGCCCAAAATTATTATTGTGTTCCAATCACATTTAATTGGGATAATATATTGAATTATGAAGTAATAAGGGGATTATGGCACTTGTAGAGAAATACAAATTGTATTTTTTGTTATTCATTGATATTTATACAAATTCTTTATTTATTAAGTCGCAGAAACTTCGAGGTTATTTTGCGACTAATGTGATTCCCTATACAAATAGATCACAATCATAAAAAGAGTAACCCAATGTAGTAATGTCGGGTGACCTCGGTGCGCAATAAATGACTCCACCGCGACCGATCCAACGTCCAGGATACGTTTCATTGATCTTATTTCAACCTAATGTCGTTTTGGTTGGATCCGCATATGAGTGGTAATGAAGGACAAGAGATTGACGTCCGTGATTTTCAAACAGCTGTAGGCTATGTCAGATTATGTTAAGAATAGGGCAATTGTTCGTAGAAACTTTTTTGTTCAGAATCACCAATATTATCATCCCTCACACCATATACTTTTGCTCTTGACCCATCCTGTATAATTAATATGCTAATATAATTTTCAAATAAGTTAACACTGATTATATAATGAATGTAATTATGCAAGTATTTAAGAAATTGTTATGAAGATACGTAGATGGTTTTCATGTCATGAATATATATTTTAAACTTATTTTTGTAGCTAAGAATTTAGCTCACTTTCACTTTATCAGATACTTTATTAATGAGATTATTCTCATTATTTCTTATCACAAGACTCTTGAGTTTCATTGCATTTACCTCATTTCTATCAGTAGAAATCATAAATAAAATAATAGCATTTCTGTGTTTTATTTTAAAATGGTTTCATTCTCTTCTTTAGGGTCAATATCATGCTTGTGAGCAGAGAATCTGAGCTAAGCAGCAGCCTGTTAATTATATCTAGGTTACATGTTTCTCTAGAAAACTTCCTAGCATAATTCTGGCTTATTCCTTGCTTCAGGTGTTGCCCAATTCTTCAAAGAGCATTTTCAATTATAGCTGGGCCGTGAATTAAAATCTTGTGTATTGTGGAGTCATTGGATGCCACGTTTACAGCTTAACATATAGACTTGCTATATTCATTGCATAAGCAGCGAATTTCTAAATATCAACTTTATGCCCACTTGATACAACTTCTAAAATTACAGTTAACATATATTATTTAAGTTAATAATAGAACAGATAATGAAGGAGTAATACGGCACATAAATCCAGGTGACAAAGTAAATTACCAGCTTCTACAAACATAGAAAAAGCTTGTGGAGATGAAACTGCCCTCTTTTTTTCTTGTGAAATGCTGGAGTACGCCTTCCTGTATTTTGTGGCTCTCTTCGGAGATTTAGTAATGTCCTTAACTTTTGGTGCGTGTGGTTTTACAGAGGCATCTTCCTGTGTCCGTTCAACCATCTCATTTTTAATTCTGCTTTCACATACGAAAATGTTTGTTTAAAAGCATTAACTTGTTCCTCTGAACAATTCTCTTGCATTAACACGATTTTTTTCCAGACATTCAAATTTTTCCTTGCTATCACAGTCTTTTTGCTCTTGCATGATATCATATAACTGTTTCCTTAACAAAATATTGATTGTAGATGGCCCTAGTAAAAGAAAAATTATATTTATTTGTAGCAGATTAAAATATTGAAAATTAGTGTTCGTAACAAAAATGTATAAAAATATAAAATTCGCACGATATCGCAGCCAATTTCTTTCTTATTACATACCCAGAGATCTAGTCTTTGTATTAATACAAGAAGAAACATCGGGACTCACCCTGAAGTGGACCAAATCATTAAACGAAAATTTACGTTCTTAAAAGAAATACTGAAATATAGATGGTTTTTTAACCGGAATAACTTCTTAAAAATACTTTATATAAGCATAAAAATCGCTCAAAAGTGAAGTACATACCTTGCTAAGAAGGATCCAACTTGTAACAGGACATACTGTGTCTTTAAAACGTAGAAAAATAATAATGAACTTGTGAACTTGCGCAGAGAGCCAGAACGATACATGCATAGTGTCACAAACATTCAACTTTGGACTGAGCTGACGGCCACATGATGAAGTAAATTAAACACAAACTTTTATTTTATTGCTCCCCCACTATTTACTTCTTTCAGGCAGCAAGAGTCTCGGGGGTAGGACAACATTGACACTAACGACTTTTGGCCACCTTTTTGATGCAAATACTCCACTGTGCGGCACCGGGGATCGAACCCGGATCCTTGGTTCTACGTACCAAGCGCTCTGACCACTGAGTTACGCCGAATTCAATCCATAGCACCGGATCGAATTGTCCTCCTTCAATGTTTCCTTTTATGGCCTGACTCCATGTTAGGCATATATGTTAACGTATATGTCCGATGCCAACTGCCATTATATTTGTATTCTATAATTTTGAAATATGTATATACATATATATATATATATATATATATATATATATATATAGTCGACCTGGTTGGCGAGTTGGTATAGCGCTGGCCTTCTACGCCCAAGGTTGCGGGTTCGATTCCGGGCCAGGTCGATGGCATTTAAGTGTGCTTAAATGCGACAGGCTCATGTCAGTAGATTTACTGGCATGTAAAAGAACTCCTGCGGGACAAAATTCCGGCACATCCGGCGACGCTGATATAAACTCTGCAGTTGCGAGCGTCGTTAAATAAAATATAACATATATATATATATATATATATATATATATATATATATATATATAGTCCTACTTATCACGTGCGATATTATTCTTAGCAAACGGAGACTATTTTGAGGGAGGTTGTGGTTCTGTTTAAATGTACGCCGTGTTATGCGGCATCTTGTGATACATCCAGATTCTTGTGGGAGCCTAACCTCCAGGCGTCAAGTCTTAGAATTTAATGACTGTACCACGTATTATATAATTCCATTGCCGCTGTAATTTAAATTGTAGTTCCTATTTTATTTTACTCATTTATTTTTATTATTTTTTTTCTTTTCTGTATTTCTCTTATATTAATATTGTATTATATAATTTCTGTAACTGTAATTTTAATTTCATTTCCTATTTTATTTTATTTTTTATCCTCTTATATGCCTATTAATATTATATCTGAACTGCGACCGAACACGAGCGCTGCTCATTCGGTCTCAAATTTTGTTAATACTACTGTATCTCCTTTTTTATATTGATTGTATTATTTTATTTCGATTTCTCTTGTTTGTTTGTAATTATATTCTTTTTTCTGTATATTTAAATAAATTAAATCAATTATACAGTACTAGGAACGTACTCAGCTGAGTGACTATTTTGTACAGACATATTCACTGCTAGCTATGAGAATATTATAGATTTATTAATTTGTATTATAGAATAATATCTGTAATATTGAAAACTAATGTTTGAGGAGAAAAATTTGCTTACCGGTGCTGTGGATTGAATTCGGCGTAGCTCAGTGTTCAACAAATTTTTCTCCTCAAACATTAATTTTCAATATTACAATTATTATTCTGTATGACAAAGTAATAAATCTATAATAATCATCATTCACGGCAAAATCAAATATTTAGAATAATGATTTTTATTCGTACATTTTGCAAAAATAAGGGAGTAAAATGCTCGAAGAGAAGAAAAATAGGGGAGCCGCGAAACCGTTAAAAATTAGGGGCATATACGGGAGATCCCGGGAAATACGGGAGGCTTAGGAACCCTAGAACCAATAGCTGTAATGCTATAACAGCCATCACATTAAAAACCTTATGGTAAATATAAAACTAATTTCATTTTTCTCAGGAAACGTCATGCAACGTAAAATACATTACATTTGTATTTACCTATACAATTTCAGTTTATATTTAAAAGCTGAAACTTAAATGTAATTTCGCTACAGATTTATTAAGGATGCTTATTTCACTACATTAAGCAAAAATATGAGTAGAACACGTTTTTGGGCCTAAATTATGCGAAACATTTTAGGCGGTCAGTCAAAATGAAATATGAAACTGGTGCCTCTGACACTCAAAAGGCTGAGAGCCACAGGTCTAGTAACAGAGTAGGGAACTGCTATGAGATAGAGACAGAAGTGCACTATGCGTAAGCACATACCTTTACTTCTGAGGAGGTGGGTCAGGGGGCGAGGGCAGTTTGCCCTCGGGTGTCATTGGCCCCTGTTCTTCCTCAGGGACCTGCACCTCCTCGTAGTACGTGTACTCGTGTACTTGTATCTCCTCTTCAGAGGGGTCGTATGGATGGAATTCCTTAAGCTTGCAAAATTTTTTGCTTCTTTTAAGATAGATTTTTTTTACTGTCGCCCTCTGTTCCTCCCCGTCGCCGCTGTCGTTCTTGTAGCGGCGGTAGGCGTAGTAGGCGGCTCCCGCCAAGCCTACTACGCCTACACTAGTTAAGCCAGTGGCGACGACTCTTCCTGGCCCTAGGGAATATTTCAAATCCGGGATTTTCTTGATATTCTGAAACGCTGATTTTATTCGACCTAACATTTTGTTATCTTAATATGAAAGGCATGTAACACAGCAACGGCATTGCTATTGTTGCCATCTCTCTGTCTCCATAGAGACTGGATTTACAGATCTCGGTTGTTGTTTCGCTAAGTATCGTTCATGTAGATGCAGACCCTATCTCTTTTTTATAATATTCATAATTAAAAGTGTTGATATGTTTTGCCTGTGTTGTAGGCATAATAGAACTTGAATGTTATGAATGCATTAATATATTGTAACGTGTAACGGCTTAGTTTCCAAAGGTAGACCTATATATTATTGAGCAGTTTGTTACTCCGCGACGTTGACATGTAAAATTCATTTTCATTCAGTCATTCATTCATTCATTCATTCATTCATTCATTCATTCATTCGTCTTTTTAATATTAATTCAATCATTTATTCACTCATATATATCTATTCATTAATTTATATAACTATTCATTCATTTGTATACCTATTCATTCATTTATGTACCTATTCATTTATTTATATATTTATTTGTTCAGTTAACAATAATAATAATTTTTCTCACGAAAACATTTTCATAAAATTGTACATATTTACTAATACTTGCAGTTTGGTATACTTTTGTCCTTCAGGGCAACCCCTATTTTAGGGAAAGTTTGAAAATTAATTAATTAGGTAATTTCCTAAATTTGATTAACTGAATTTACCAAACAAATATTCCGAGTTTAGCTCCAGTGTTGATTAGAGAGTAATACAGTTTATTTCTACATAGTACTACCATAGAATCAAAACCATACGTATAGTAAATAACGTAAATCTCAATTTCGGCTAACATTATCCTCTATCCTGCTTTAAATTTAAAAAAAGTATTTTTTTAAAACACACAACCATAATCATTCAGTGTTCTGCCAAGGGTAGGTCTTTCACTGCAAAACCAGCTTTCTCCAATCTTTCCTTTTTTCGCCTTCCAGAAAGTTGAAGGAATAAAACACTATTGCTAGTGATACCTATCTACAGTTCTACACCCACTTCCTTTTATCAACTTGTGTTGCCGAGCTTGATTAATATAGCCTGAAACTAACATATTTATCTATTTACTTATTTACTTGTTTATTTATTTACTTGTTTATTTATTTCCTTATTTATTTACTTATTTATTTATTTATTTACTTATTTTATTATTTAATTATCTAAATATTTATTTATTTAATTATTTATTTATTTAGTTATTTATTTCTTTACTTAATTATTTATTTCATTATTTAATTATTTACTTAATTAATTATTTATTTATTTACTTATTTATTTCGACAAGAATATGTTAAGTAGACTTTGTTACATTCCAAACGTAGAGTATCTCTGGGCGATTACTAACCTCTACAGAAAATGCTGAATAAGTCCTCAAGAAATTCAAGATAAAAGAGACTGGTGCCCACTCAGCATCGTGAACATTTGAGGAGCTACGATAGGTAGCGAAATCCGGTTAGGAAAGATGTGGGGATCATCGTGCAATCCACAAGGTACCTCCATTTTGCTTGGATGATCGTCCACCTTTCCTTCGGCATGTGGACGTGATGCGAGCAGCCAGCTGGTTGGTCTGGGTCCTTAAAGGGCTGTAGCGCTACGGATTATTATTATTATTATTATTATTATTATTATTATTTGTTATTTTTTGTTATTATTTTTGGGGTCTAGCAATCCTTGTCACAGGAGATGTCGTCATTATACCGGTTACATTTTAGTCATCGGCGTTCTCGTCACCGATTACATTTAATAACTTATTAATGTTTTACTGAAAAAAAATTAATGAGATTTAAGTGGTTGGATCGAGAAGGCGGTGAAATACGCAGAATAGAGATTGATTGTGTGCTCTTAATATTAAGTTTTTAAAAGGAATTCTTGTTCAATAGTATTTGTTGCGTATTAATAATTGTTAATTGTGAACTTACTGATGTGTTGTGGCATTTAATTCTACTGAAAAGTTTTATTTTATTATTAATTAATAGTTTTTAATATTATCAGTGAATCTTGCCATAATTTAAGACAATAGTGACAAGTGACTATCTCATATTGCAAACAATCACTTCTATTACATTGATTTGTATAAATTAATTTAATATGTCTCAAAATAACATGTCCAACTCTGCAACTGATACAAATTCAACAAAACGTCAAAAACTAAATCATGAAACCACTATACCGACATCAAATGCATTTGCACCTTCAGCTGACTTGAACGAAAGAGACCCACAAGAGTCATCATATCACATTCAGATGGAAACATCTATACCAAAGCAACCACCACTAATTTACATTCACAATATTCTGAATATTAATTCTATGATTAATAAGCTCAAAACGCTGGACTGTGGCGGCTTTCGACACATAACTGTTGAAAATAACAAAGTGAAGCTAAATATGAATCTCATAGATGGATACAGAGAGGTAATAGATTATTTAAAATCACATCAAGCTGAATCCATACATATCAGAGAAATCTGACAAAGCTTTTCGTGTAGTCATTAGGGGACTACATCACAGTTGTAATATAGAATTCATGATGTCAGAACTTAAAGAATTGGGTTATGAACCTATACAGATGTTACCGGTTAGACATCCAATCACCAAATTACCGTTACCTTTATTTTTCCTAGATCTAAAGCACAATCCTAATAATCCTGAAATATACAGCTTAACCCGACTTTATAACGGAATAATAAAAGTGGAGCCGCCTAAAGCAAGAAAAACTATTGTACAATGTATGCGATGCCAGGGATTTTGACACACAAGAAACTTCTGTAATCAGACTGCAAGATGTGTGAAATGTGAAGGTCTTCACCCTACAGAGAAATGTAATAAACCGAAAGACACTCCTCCCATTTGTACAAACTGTAAAGGGAATCATCCAGCCAACTACAGAGGTTGTCCTGAACATACAAGACTACAAAGAGGAGCAACTAGGCATCGGACAGTTCCATACAGATCTCAACCAGCACCAGGAACATCATCTTTAGATAAAACTTCAGCTTCCCCTCCAGAGCTGAAAAAGGTTCCTGCACATGATGCTCCATTTTCAAATATACATAGGGAAACTTCCAATCGGCCCTTAAATTCAAGTATTGCAGCATCTTCGGTTAACAAGCAAGGTACTGTAGATAATACTCTAATTGCAAATAATGCATTATTCTCCGATATGATTAAGAAACTAGATATGCTCATATCATTAATACAATCTCTGTTTAATTCATTGAATTTGTTACTCCCAAGAGTACTACAAAATGAATAACATTCCACAGACAAGTTTCATTATCAGCACATGGAATTGCCAAAGTTTAAATAATAAATACTATGAATTAGTCTTCTTTCTGAATACTTATCATATTGACATAATGTTGATTACTGAGACTAAACTTGCTCCAAATCTAAAGTTTTTCATATCTGGATATAAGATATATAGAGCTGATCATCCCTCTGGAAGCAGAAAAGGTGGATCTGCAGTAATTATCAGAGCAGATTTGTGTCATAACGAACTTCCCCCAATTTTATAGGATGCAGTACAAATTTCAAGAGTACAAATAGAAATTGATAATACAGACAATCAAATAGGTTCTTTCTATTCTGCTCCGGACCAGCGTGTCACGCCCACTTTGATTTGGGAAATAGTTCATGATATGAAATTCAGATTCATATTAGGAGGTGATTTTAATAGCAAACACCCTAGATGGGGATCCAACGTAACCAATCCTCGAGGCATTATGCTATATGATCAAATTTTTAAACTCAATTTGGAAATAGCATACCCTTTTGAACCTACACATTACCGAGATTCAGGTCATATGCCTAACCTGCTTGATTTCTTTATTGGTAAACAATTCCAACATTTTTGTAGTGTTCGAAGAGTTATACATGAATTGAGTTCAGATCATTTACCTGTTCTTCTGACTTTATCAGCAGCTATTCCGAATTCATGTAATAAATACACGCTCATAAGACACCCATTTAACTGGCATGAATATGTATCTTGCCTTGATATCTCTACTAACTTAAAGATTCCCCTAAAAATAAAAGAGATATTTTTTATTTTATTTATTTATTTCATCAATCTTTGTTCACGTCATGGCGGATTAGATGTATTCCAGTTCTTAATCCGCCATCACTCTCTATACAAATATAACACAAAGTAATACATAATGAACCTATAAGTTTCCTCTGTTTACAATAATAAAACTAATAATAATAATAATAATAATAATAATAATAATAATAATAATAATAATAATAATACACAACTAGGCCTAATACTAAGTATAGCTTTTGTATTTAAAACTCCTACCTTAGCTTTTTCATTTTATGCTCAATCTCTTAAGAATTATTCTGTTATCTTCATTGACTACTCTTCGTAGTTTCTTATCGTGTGACTACTCAACATTTATAATTCCATCTCCATTAGAGCTTTGACTTCCTCTTCCCATCTAATTTTAACTCTAAAAATAAATTTTCCTAATTTATGCAGATTGCTGGCGTTAAGGTGACCATTCATTTTTTTATAAGCTACTATAGCGTTTATTTGTAGAAATTTTTTATCTACCCAACTGTGTCTCAAATCATTCGTTGCCTGACACTTTAGCGCAATATGCATTGAGTCTTAAGCTAGTCCACACAAAGGACATTTATCCTTCTCTACGTTCCCTCTTTTATTCTTGAGTCTCCAGATACCTAATCTCCACCATGCCATTCCCGTTCTCTCTTCCCTTGAATTTAGTCTAATATATTCTTCCTGTTCCCAAAACTGCTTAACCTCCCTGTAGTATTTTAGTGATCCTAAGTCTTTAATATTACTAAAAATATCTTGTCTCGAAATTTCGTTTGCTCTCTCTTTTACTATTCTTCCAATAGTTTTCGTGTTTATAGATTCTAGTTCTCTCCATAGCCAATTTAGACCTAATCTGCTTATTTCTCGTTCCAGCTCTTTCAGCCAATTTGATTTCCAATTACATGTTTTCATAACTACCGAATCATTCCTACACAGAATATTACCTAAATATTTGATTTTTCTTTCTAGAATAATTCCCAGACTCGAATCGATTCCCATCTCTAATAACGCTGCCAGGTTAGAAGCATTCTCCGGTATTCCTAGAAATTTTTTACACATTTTGGCTCTTACTTTATCGATGTTTCTGCTGGATAACCTACTACCCCAGATCTCGATATTATATAATATCTTTGATTCTACTAGTGCATTATAGATGTTGACCAAATTCTTCACCCCAATATTCGGCCATTTATTTAGGCATCTGTCTACTGCTTGGAGTGCATTTTTACCTTTATTCAGTGCCAATTCATTTTGCAACTTCCAATTTCCCCTACTGTCTATTATCACTCCTAGGTACTTGAATCTGGAAACACAATCAATTGGAACTTTATTCACGTGCCATTTCTCTTTCTTACTATGCACATTGCCCTTTTTGCAGATTAGGACTTTTGATTTCTTTTCGTTTATTTTCAGATCCCAAGTTTTACAGAAGCTATTAATTTCGTTAATCGCCTTTTGAAGCCCGTTGACCGAAAATGCTCCAATAGCGCAGTCATCTGCAAAAAGTAGTCCCGGAATAGGTATGTTATCTAACACTGGGCAATGAGAGTTCACATTTGCTATATTATCTAAAATATCATTAATAAATATGTTAAATAAATAAGGGCTGAGGTTACAACCTTGTCTCACTCCTCTCGTTTGCTCGATCAATTTGGACAGATTTCCATCTGCTAGCCTAATCCTAAAACCCACATCTCTATACACTGATTTTATATTTTCTAAAAATAGGGAACTGATGCCAATTTTTTCCATTTTGTACCACAATTTCTCTCTGTTAATTGAATCAAAAGCCTTTTCTAAATCAATAAAGCACCAGTACATACAACCTCTTTTAGAATATAAAAGAGATATAGATATGGAAATAAATACACTTACCAATAATATTAAAACAGCTGCAAATACGGCTTCTTCCAATAGTTTAAACTTTAATCGAATTAGAAGAAAAACAGTATTTCCACCACATATCTTACAGCTCCAATATGTGAAAAGATCAGCCAGGGCACTATGGCAAAGAACAAAATATCCTCCTCATAAGCAAAATTGTAATAAGGCTACACAAGAACTAAAATTAGCCCTAAAAGAATTATACAGTGAGGCAACTGACATTCAGTTAAAATCCTTAGATTCAAAGGATGGCAGTCTATGGCGTAAAACAAGACAAATTACTAATGAAACTGAAAAGATCCTACCACTAAAATATGAAAATCAATGGCTCACAAGCCCGAATGATAAAACTGAGATATTTTCCAAAATTTTAGAAAACCAATTTAAACCTAATGACAACGAAGATAATATTACAACTTTAGAAGTGAATAATACTTTAGACCAGCCTCTACAACTGTCTCCAATTTGTAAACTATTCACTCCAGCTAAAGTCAGAAACACGATTAATAGATTATCCACAAAAAAAGCCCCTGGGCATGACTTTATAACACAACATCTTCTCTTGCAACTGCCTAGAAGAACTATAGTACTGTTAACACAGATATACAATGCAATGATACGCTTATCATATTTTCCCTCAACATGGAAGCACGCTAATATTGTGATGATTCCTAAACCGAATAAAATTCGTACTGATCCATTTAACTACAGGCCTATAAGTCTTCTGCCTCTCTTTTCAAAAATATTTGAGCGTCTTTTATTACCTAGACTATTAACGCATCTGGAATCATTGTTACCAAATACTCAATTTGGATTCAGAAAAATGCATTCCTGTCCGCAATAATTACACAGGATTATTAACATAATTCTTGACACCTATGAAAAGAAACAAATCTGTTTAGGCCTTTTCCTTGATACAGAAAAGGCGTTCGATAAAGAATAGCATAATGGCCTCTTAATCAAACTAAATAACCATCTTAGTGACACATACTACCGTTTAATTCAATCATTTCTTAGAAGACGAACTTATACAGTAATTTACGAAGGTGTACAGTCTCAGTTTAGATATATTTCTGCAGGTGTACCTCAAGGGAGCATTCTAGCCCCTTTTCTCTATTTAATTTACACTCATTATATACCAACACCTAAATCAGATTCTCTAACTGTAGCTCAGTTCGCTGATGACATTGCTGTCCTTAGCAAAAGAGATACTGGTGAATAAGTGACAACCAATCTACAAAACTTTGTACAAGAAATTGAAATATGGAACAAAAAATGGAGAACAGCCATGAACACAAATATGTCATCAACAGTAACATTCACATACCTCAAAAAAGAAAAAGCACTTCCATTATATCTCATCTGTTCACCATTACCACAGCATGAAGAAGTACGATATGTTGGACTCATCCTAGACAGTCGCTTGACCTGGAATAAACATCTCACTTACACCCTCCAGAGATTAAGATACAGACTTCATCGATTGAAAGCAATACTTTCCAGCTCTTGTCTTTCTCTTTCCAACAAAAAGTTAATAAATGTAATGCTTCTCAAACCTATTTGGCTCTATGGATGTTCATTATGGGGATCGGCTTCTATAAGTCAAATCAAGCGTATTCAAACATTCCAAAATCGGGCACTAAGCATAATCACTGGAACACCATGGTACATAAGAAATGAAACACTTCATTCAGATCTAGATCTAGCCAAAATAGAGACTGTGATTCATTCTTCCTACACACGGTTATATGCAACATTGTCAACACATTCTAACAGCTTAATCAACCAGATTCCTCGGAACTTGCCCCCTGCACGATCTGATCGTCGCCTAGAGATACTACTGCCAGGGGGGAAGATGTAGAGAAAGAACTAACAGATAGAGAATATAACATGTAAAACATGTATCAACTGTTTCTTTTTCCTAATTTTTGTCATAATTTACTTTAAAAGAGTACGTGTTGATGACTTTTTATACCAGTAAAACTATTTTTATCTATTGGCTTTTGTTACTAATTTTCTATGTGAGAATCAAAACTTAGGTAATTATTGCATTATATTACTATTGGATAAAAATATTATTCATTGCTTTCAAGCACCACTTCATACTTGAGAATTAAATTTCGGTGAATAAAAACTGTGTCATATTACATTTCACAGTGATTTAATCTTTACAAATTAATTTCGGTGCTAAAAGGCATTATAATTATGTCAATTTTATATAATAGGCCTATTTATTTTTAAACAAGTTAAGAATTAAGAATTAGCCACAAAATCCTGTGAAGGGCAAGGGCCTCCTGACTATACAGGGTGGTTTGTCAAGCAGTTCCCGGTTAGCCACTCCGGGAATGATGGTCACTTTTGTTTTAAGATGCTGTCTGGGTTGACACTGAAGGTTCCGCTGTTCATTAGTCACTGCTTTGATTGCAAGGCACTTTGTAATGAGCTTCCATTGTTGTCGGTCTTTCGCTGTTCTTGACCATGGATGGCCGAATCTTGATCTAAGTTCGTCTGCCCACCTTGTCTTCTGTCTTCCAGGTTGCGTTTGCCAATCCTTGGGTCCCATGTCGTAAAGATGTGTGTCCACCGGTTCTTGTTGAGTCATATCTCATGTCCTGCCCATTTCTTCCTCAGCTTGTCGGCCGTTTTTGCTGCGTCTTTGAGATGTATTTGGCTCCTTATATCTTTATGTTCCTCCAGGATTTTTCCAAATAAAAGAATTGGAAAACACTTTCTTATAGCTCCGAACACTTGGTTCAGAATGTTTTTAAATGAAGCTATGTATTTGACTTCTATTTTAATACAACAATATTACTAGTACGGAGTAATGTTGTGTTACTATTGGTCCGTATAACGGAAACCTAGCCCAGTCTAGAGTGTCACTCAGCGGCAAGGAAATAAAACAGACGCTGTGTATATATTCAGGCATCTATCAGAAAGCTTGCTTTAAAAATTATAAGCTTATGCCTAAGGATTTTACATTGGGATCTAATGTTATAAATTCAATTCTTTCTTAAAGTGATCTGAGATTATTTAGGCTCAGACGTTCCTTTTCAATTACAATGCCTATTCAAGTTAAACCGAATGTCCTGGAATATGTTTAGTGAATAATAAATGTTCATACTTCAAAATTATGACTATCATCATTGTTATGCTTGCAGCACACAGTCTAGCCACCTGAGAAGGATGATGGATTTGCATGTCATGTACGGTGCCAAGACAGTTATTCTTCAGCAAGAAAAGAAGAAAAATAGACAAGAAATCATGTTAAAACATGTCGCCTGCGAATAATCCAGTCTGATTACATTTCCGCTCACACATGATCCTGATCTTTCTTCTTTTTTTAGAAAACGTAAGTACCAAAATGTCACATTTCACAGTAAACTATGAAGCTATTGCTACACACGTGCCCAGAGCCTAGTCAAACACCAACCATAAACAGTGTTTGCCAGAAAACAGATTTCCCTCAGGTAAATGTCGTCAGACTTTTAATACTATAGATCAAACGTTACTTTCAAGGAAATAGTATGAATATCTCCCTTGGATTGAGCATGGAAAGGCTTTGTGTTGCGTATCTTGGACAGATAATACGAGCTGAAGAGTTCGTTAGAGCATTAATATACAGCTGACTTCCATTCAGTGCAGTGCAGTTTAGTTCGTGGCAATACAATGGAACAGCGGATCTCCATTTGTAATAATTATTTTATGAAACAATTTACAAAAATGTTCGTAATACATTTCTCCAGAAATATTTTGGCTTTCAACAAACTTCAGGTTCAACAGTCCACAAAGTAATGGAAAAGAGAGAGAAACTGGCTCGTTTTGAAATAAAATGGAGGATAAATCGCGTTCTAACTGAAGAAAAACTCGATGACCAGAATACAGACTACAAAATTCTCCTACGTAATCGCTAAGAAAGTTAGCTCAACGGAAAGTCGTATCCAAGACATCAGATTGGAAAGTAACGAAATTGTCAAAACTAAAACACTTTAAGAAATGTGTCTTCTGAATAATCAAGCATTGCTTTCTCCTTCATTTAGAGTGAATAACTTAACCTTCTGATTTGGGTTAGCTCAGTATAAAGCACTTCACTGAACTGTCCGGAATATTAGCTTCCATTGTCCTTCGACAATGAAATGTTAATTAGGGTCAATGGCAGAGAACTTCGATCCCAGTACAAAGGAAATTACTTCAGACTTTGTCACGAAAGATAACAATACAAAAATGTTCTGTGTTGAGTCTGCTAACAGCAATAAGAATATACTTAAAGGAAATGTCACTTTTATAAACACAATTTACAACCATCACTATCGCAATTATCGTCACTAGGCTATACATGACTATTGTAAACATTAATAATACCATCATCACTATCAGCACGACCATTACCCATCATCAATGACATCACTACTAGAAATATAATAATAATAATAATAATAATAATAATAATAATAATAATAATAATAGGCCAAATAATAATAGGCCAAATAATAATAATAAAGGAGGTGATACTAATGATCTTCATAAATCGAGGGTTATAAGCATTCTGTTTTGTGGTTAAAAGAGTAATAGGCTAATAAATAAAGTGTTAAATCGCATGGCTACAGACTCTTAAATTAGTACCAGACAGGTTTTGTTACTACATCTAGATTAACATAAATATGTATAATTCATGGAATTATAAAAAAAACAGTAACATTCAAACCATCAACATGTATTGTCTTCTTGGATGTGAGTAAAGCTTTCGACAGCATCGGTCATAAACATCTGATAGCAAGTATTCATCATTCATCATTACCTGATTGTGTGAAAGTTCTTCTGATAAAGCTTGTCACAGAAACAAAATACAAATACAAACCTCTAATAGACGTACTGATTAATACGTACCGGTGTTAATTCTGGAATGATGCAGGGAGACTAGATGTCTCCCTTCTTATTTAACTGGGATATTCAGAAAATTAATGTTGTCCGTTACCAAATTAGAAATTTGAGATCATGTTTGTGTCATAGGATCATTTGAAGGGTTCAGAGACCCATAGTGGGCCAAGCACCATTTATTAAAACCGGAGTTAGCAAGGGTTGAAGTTAAGTAAATACCATAGGTTAATGGAGATTGACATATCATTTAGTTTCAATGTTCATACTTTATAGTACTTGCTATATGTTTCGTTAAATTATGGTAGTCATTTAATTTTAACTCTTGTTTTCTCAATTTTTAATACATGACTATGCCTCTGAATCCTTCATTTAGTCCTATTATGCCACGTAGAATCGAGATTATCATAAGGCATATGCTTCTGGGGTCAAGTTCGAAGATGAGTGATGTTTTTATTGCTCAGAAGCATGTTGTGAGATGCATAGCAGGTGATGATAATCGTACAACATGTAGGGAATATTTTAAGAGTTTTAATATTTCAACAGTTTATGCTTTGTTTATTTTTAAGCTTATGGAATTCATATATTCTAATAAGAACCAGTTTTATCGAAATAGTGATTTTTATTATTACAACACTCGTTTTAAGAATAATTTTAATATTCCAGCACATCGATTGACAAATTCAACAAAACGTATATGGTCTATGGTTTAAAAATATATAATGCTTCGCCAGATGAAATTAAAAATATAAATGACTTAAGGTGTTTTAAAAGATGCATCAAAAGAATGACAAACCTCTGTTCCTACAACTTAGGTGAAAAACGTCTGGGTTTACATTGGTCATAATTTATTGTAATTTTATGTATTTTAATTATTGTTTTCTGTTTTAATTATTCTTTTTCTTTCATTCCTTCTTTCTTTGACAAGTCCTATGGTTTTTAAATCTTTTATGGACACACAAGAAAATAAATAAATAAACTTACTTATTGGCTTTTAAGGAACCCGGAGGTTCATTGCCGCCCTCACATAAGCCCGCCATTGGTCCCTATCCAGAGCAAGATTAATCCAGTCTCTATCATCATATCCCACCTACCTCAAATCTATTTTAATATTGTCTTCCCATCTACGTCTCGGCCTCCCAACTAACACTCTATATGCATTTCTGGATTTGCCCATACGTGCTACATGCCCTGCCCATCTCAACCGTCCGGATTTAATGTTCCTAATTATGTCAGGTGAAGAATACAATGCGTGCAGTTGTGTTGTGTAACTTTCTCCATTCTCCTGTAACTTCATCCCTCTTAGCCCCAAATATTTTCCTAAGCACCTTATTCTCAAACACCCTTAATTTCTGTTCCTCTCTCAAAGTGAGAGTCCAAGTCTCACAATCATACAGAACAACCGGTAATATAAATGTTTTAGAAATTCTAACTTTCAGATTTTTCGACAGCACACTGGATGATAAATGTTTCTCAACCGAATAATAACAGGTATTTCCCATATTTATTCTGTGTTTAATTTCCTACCGAGTATCATTTATATTTGTTACTGTTGCTCCCAGATATTTGAACTTCTCCACCTCTTCAAAAGTTAAATTTCCAATTTTTATATTTCCATTTCGTACAATATTCTGGTCACGAGACATAATCATATACTTTGTCTTTTCGGGATTTACTTCCAAACCTATCTCTTTACTTGCTTTCAGTAAAATTCCCGTGTTTTCCCTAATCGTTTGTGGATTTTCTCGTAACGTATTGACGTCATCCGCATAGACAAGCAGCTGATGTAACCCGTGTGCCAGAGAATCAGTCCCATTCTGAGGCTTTTTGAAGGATTCGTAATAAGCTGTTTTTTACGGTGATGGGTTGTTAGCCCTTCGCCCAACCTCCAAGCTGGAGGACCACCCCTCATCGGCTGTCCGCGACTGCTTATTCAATATATTCACAGCTACCCTCCATGTCTTGAGGTCGTCTCCTCGATCCGCAACCTGAGGACGCGCCATGCCAAATAAATAAATAAATAAATAACTAAATAAATAATAAATAAATAAATAAAATGAATTAATGAATAAATAAGTAATAAATAAATAAATAAATAAATAAGTAAATAAATAAATAAGTAAATAAATAAATACATAAATATCACATTTTAAACGACGTTACAGATCAAAACGTAGCTCAGCAATATCGTTTTAAATTGACACCTGACACAACCGGTAACTGCACTATGTTTTGCCCATTATGTGACATTAATTGGAAAAAATAAAGAATGCAGCATCAATCTTAGTGAAATCAACTATTCATATATTAAATTAGGGTTAACAATATCAATCCTGAAAAATCTAAGGCTTTCATTATTGAAAATGAATAACAATGTAAGGAACAATTGCTAGTACTGATAAAGACGAGGGAATTAAATACGTAGGCGTAGCTTGTAATGAGACTTCAATTTTTAACGAAAATAGCACATTAGAAAACCTAAAAAGGAACCTGGAAACTTGTTACAATACATTTTTGCAAACTCATCACGAAATTACATATCAATAAATTTGGTATTGTCTACAGCATTCAAACAGCTGCTATTAATAAAATTTTAAACTTCTTACCAAGATGCTCAATAAGCGTTTTTATTTCTGTGTGTCTTTTCAATGCTTGGTCAAAAAATTACTACTCCTACAAGCCGTTAACTTCGTATGTTTGGAAGTTTACGAGTAGGATACTCTAAGATTTATAGGCTGAAATAAATACAACAATTCCAAGTTCCACAAACACTGTACCATATTGAAACAACTCATTGCTAATATCTACATCAATATTTTTTTATTCTTATTAAATTGTAATATAAATTCCAACTAATATACCAGAATATTCCAACTTGGACATAAAATTTGAAACCATTACATAACTTACTGTACAGTAAGGTCCGAAAGTCTTGTCACCCCTCCCCCCTTGTTTGTATGTTGATGTCCATTTTGAACATGTCAAAAGCAGATGTGTGACAATGGTTGACACTTTGGAGAGTGCTGCATTGGAGTTAAATCGCTCGCTTGAACTCGGTCGAGTGCCGCACCCTCGAGTGAGATACGATCGGTCGTGACACGCTCGTAATAGAAGCACAGTACAAGGTCATGTCACCGACATGTTTTATCTTGTATGGAAGACGACAGATAAGATACACATATGTTTTGCTCACACGGTAAAAATAAGGCTTTATTTTCTGCGTTTATGACAAACGTTTAATGTAACAGTCAATGGAACGTACCAAAACAGAAACATGAAGTTATAAATAAAATAGTATGAAAAACTTCGATATACAGTTATTATTGCTAATTAATAATTATTCAATATTTGATTTACCACATATATAATACGATAGGTACATGCATAGTGTTCCGCCTATATACTGCGACAATGTAGAAACGTTTTACAAAATATTATTGATATAGCAGTAGATTAATAACAACATTAATACAGAGATAACGTCACAGAAAATATAATAAAACGAATAATCATGCTGCACAACTGTTACAGACGCAAAGATTGATACACTAAGATTATTATTATTATTATTATTATTATTATTATTATTATTATTATTACTAGAAAACTTGATATATTTCTTGCATTCTCGTGATTGTGTTCTCCGTTTATAATAATTACATTTACATCCAATAACATCTAATGTGGCAAAAACAAAATCACTCCTGTGTGGGGGGGGGGGGGAATACCTACAACATTTATATTACATTTTAAAGCAAGTTTTGTAGTTGTACTATAGAGAAGTTAGTTAAACACTGCAAAGTTTTGAAATGCTAAACATCTATGATGTTACTACACAGTTCATCGCTGTAACAAGAACGAATGTCTAACGCTCGGCTTATACCGTTCGAGGATTTATCGCTCGTGACAATTTTACCCATCATGCATGTGCGCTACCTATCGGATTATGCTATGAACTACTTGGCGCTCGAGCGAAAACGTCCGATGCAGACCTCTGACACTTTGCATTCCAGCTTGTTTAGTGATCCAGAACATCAGTATGGGACCATCATTGTCGCAGCACAAAATCCTGCTGTGCCATGTCTTGTGTGAAATTTTCCGCAGCAAAGGCGGTGTGATTTCCCTTTGGGGAATAATTAAGCAGCATGTTTCGAAACATCTATACCAGGCAATTGAATATTTGAAGCAAGCTGTTAGGGAGGCATTCAGGGAAATCACAGCGCCTTTGCTGCGGAAAATTTCACACAGGACATGGCGCTGCATCATTTTGTGCCGCGACAATGATGGTCCCATACTGATGTTCTGGATCACTAAACAAGCTGGAACGTAAAGTATCAACCATTGTCACACATCTGCTATGACGTGTTCAAAATGGATGCACATCAACATACAGACAAGGGAGGGGGGTGACAAGACTTTCGGATCTTACTGTACAGTGCAAATTCAAAACTTGTCTAGTGTTAGGATACCGAGTAACAGTCAACCTCAGTAATGGAAGTGAGTCGTCTCGCTATGGAACTTTAATTTTTTCTCCTGCTAATTTAAAAATGAAATGTTGTTCTACCAATAATTTCCACATGCCTAAAGTGGGTTAGAGGTCGTGAATTAAATACTGGTCAGCAGTGAAACTGGTAAGAATGTTGCAAATCTGACGCTCGTGCCCGTAGATTTTGTGTTCATATGTAATTAAACATTCTTCCATAATCGTGAGGTATAATAGACAACTAAAAGGTTACGTAAAATTATATTAAAAGCATTAATGTGTTAAGAAATTAGTATGTGAGATTTTTTTTATTTGTGCTAAAAGCGAAAGGCACTTTTTAAATCTTCTTCCTACCCGAATTTTATGAGTCTCTATGAAAGTGTTTGAACCAAAAATGGGCAGATCATTGCAGGAAATTCAATTTGACAATGTTGTAAATTTCCGTAAAAGGTACAAAAATATTTTTCATATAAATACCAAGTAATATTGGCATATGTATTCTACAGAATATCACCAATAAAAGGTTAATTGTCGTAAAAGAAAAGAAATGGAAAAGAATGTAGGCTACCTTAGTTAATGACATTTTGAATAATTTCAAGGAAAAATTGTTCCGGGGCCGGATATCGATCCCGGGACCCATCGCTTAGCGCACGAATGCTCTAACGACTGAGCTACCCCAGGAACTATACATAACACTGTCACAATTTTTCATTTATATCCACACAACTGAAATGGGCTGACAAGACGCCAGAATCCAACTTTGAGTGCACACAAATTGTGTGACTTAAATTGTGGCTTTCTGTTAACGTACCTCCAGTAACGAATATACAGGGTGCTACTACCTGAAAGCCAGATTTGCATAATAATATTTTGTTAGAACAAAACATTTCATAAAAATCAGAATACTTATTCTATGTAAAGTGATGGGCAAGAAGTTCGTCCGCGTTGAAATTACAAAGTCCTATTTCCTGTCTTCCTCTTTGTCTCCTCATATGATCCATATCTCTTAATGTCGTCTATCATCTGATATCTTCTTCCGCCCCGAACTCTTCTACCGTTCACCATTTCTTTCAGTGCATCCTTCAGTAGACATTTTCTTCTCAGCTAGTGACCAACCAATTCATTTTTCTCTTCCCTATCAGTTTCAGCATCATTCTTTCTGCACACCTTAGTTTCTTATTCTGTCTATCCATTTCACACGCTACATTCTTCTCCGTATATCTACATCTCCCACTCTCTCACTTTACTCTTCAATATTCTTCAAACCTCTAACCCCAGCTACTACCTTATTCTCATAGCACGAAATAGATACTCCCTCACAACACCATATCACACTCTCCATTCCTAAACACAGAACATCCTTCTATTCTTCATCTTTCACAGTCTCTGCAGCTCATCTCTGGAACTCTCTACCCTACTGTCGGACATTGTCTAGTTTCAAAAATAAATTAAAATTGCACTTTTTGAATTAGATTCCTTTCAGTTATAAGCCCTTTTCTTTGCCATAGTCTTGTAAAAATATAGGATATATATTTCTTTTTCCTTCCTTTCCCCTTTTTGTTCTCTTTATCAGCCGATGAATTTATTGTCATAGCCTTTTTATCGTGAATTTTATTTAATTTTCGTATTTCTTTTCTTTTTTATTATTATTTTATTACATTCCATTTTGATATATTCTTCCTTACGTTTTTCCATTTGTACTAAATGAGTTGCTTTCATTATATTCCAATGTATTTTACTTTCTTTTTTTTTCTATTATGGTATTATTTGGGCGGCCGGGTAGCTCAGTTAGTAGAGCAGCTGGCTACAGACTGGAAGGTCCGGGGTTCGATCCCAGGTGGTGACAGGATTTTTTCTCGTTACCAAACTTTCAGAATGGCCCCGAGGTCCACTCAGCCTCCTATAAAATTGAGTACCGGGTCTTTCCCGGGGGTAAAAGGCGATCAGAGCGTGGTGCCGACCACACCACCTCATTCTAGTGCCGAGGTCATGGAAAGCATGGGGCTCTACCTCCGTGCCCCCCAAGTGCCTTCATGGCATGTTACGGGGATAACTTTACCTTTTACCTTTTTTATGATATTATTTTCATGTTGTTTAGTGCCGATTTTATTATGCTATTATTTTTTTTTTTTGTAATATGTTAGTGTTCTTTAACTTTTTATTAAATTTTAGCTGCTTGTATACTTTGTGACCTGGTAGAGTGTAAGAGTAGGCCTTAACTCTGCCAGTATAAATAAAGAATAATAATTAATTATAATTAATACATTTAAAATGCTTCTATTCGCTTTTCTTCACTTTGTCGTAATGTCCGTGTTTCTGCCTCATACAATGCCACATTTCACACAAATCATTTCGCTAGTCTCTTCCTTAGTTCTTTTTTCCAGAGACCTGCACAAGGTCCGCATAAAATTATAATATGTATTTATATTTTACTGTTATACAATTTAGTTTATGGAAATTTGCAAACCACTAAGCTTAGTTTTATCAGCCGGTCTCCTTGAGGCATAATTATGACCTCTCTAACATTGACACTGGCCACGGATCTGAAACATCGAGACCTGTTAAAATGGATACTATATCGCTGAGTTCAATACCCTCTAACGATGAAGGTCGTCATTTCAGGACATGTTTATTTTCAGAATTATTTGCTTTGAATTCTTATTTAACCACGCGAAGTTTTTAGGTATAATTATTATACTTCTTGTAAATACACACACATCTGGTATTGAAGTTTGCTTTGTTAACAATGTTTTCAATGCTTTAGCACACAGGCGGAAACAACATAAATCTTGCCTACTTCTTTAAAAATACACAAGAACAGATACAATAATTAAAACAATATTTCTATTAAGACACATCACTCGCATTTAGATCCACGTTCCGCTTACCACAGCCTCCTTCCTGTTGCAGTGTCAACATAAAAACAAACTCCGAATGAAATATTGCAGCTTGTCGCATCCTTTCTCTCTCCTTAATTAGTACACTTCCGGCTTCAAGTTACCATTAAAGTCATGTGATATATTAACTGCTAATCTGCGAGACATTATACGACCATCATTAGTAGGAATTAACGCCACCGCCTATTGTTTTACTGAAATGTAAACTTATCCATCAAATAAATATTAAAATGCTGTCAGAATACATTTGTAGCAGCTCCCACACTAATTATGCTGCACGTTGTAATAATAAGCTTGCTCGTGCACATCACGTCAAATTTCCCATTGTACTTGTTAAGATCTAAATCTGCGCTCAATCATAAATTCATCCACTTCAGACTTCAGGTCAAATATCTTTTCTTGGTTTAATTACAGCCCTCTTTAGAATTCATAGTACTTCAGGCCATGAGCCTGTTTCGATCCCGACATCTCTTCTTTGGTCTGTCTCTAATTTTTTTGGAAATTTGGTACGTCAGGAAAGAATAAAAGTGCAGTGAAAAACGAGGGAAAGTTAAGATGTATAGAGAAAAAAGAACGAAAGACAAGAAATACAAAATAGAAGAAGAATCTAGTGGGAAAAATGGGGAGATCAGGAAGAAGCGAAAAGAGAAGTAGAAATGGAAGAAAGAAAGTTATTGGAATTAAAAAGATAAACGTGAAGAATAAAAGGAGGAAAAGTGAAAAAAGACAGTAATAAGATAAACTAGAAGAAAACGATAAAAGTGAAATTTTGAATGCGGAGAAATAAAAAAGAAAGGGGGTGAAGTGAAGAACATGAAAATAGGAAAAAGTAAAGAAAAAGTTGAATCAGTAGTAAAATACGAAAACAAGGACGACAAAAAAGGAAAAGTGAAGAATCAGACTGAGGAGCAGATAAGAGGAAAGAAAATTAATTATCAGGGGAAAAGGAAGGTTAAAAACGAAAGAGGGAGATTATGGAAGAAAAGCAGAAGGAGAAACAGAATAACGACAAGAAAAAGATGAAGAAGAGTAAAATTGAGAAAAATATGAGAACAATAATAAGTAGAAAATGAAGCAGAGGAGAAGAAGTAAAGAAGGAAGTGAGTAGCAGAGGAAGGAATAAAATAAGATAAAGAATGAAAAGAAATAAAATGAGAAGAAGCATAAGATAAAGGAGGCGTTGAAAAAATAATAAAACTAGATGAAACAGAAGAAAGTGAAGAGAGAGAAAAAGAAGAATATGAGAAGAGAAAAGGAAATGAGACAGACGGAGACGGAAAAGAAAGAAAATGAAGAGGAGGAGAATAAAAGGCAGAAAAATGAGAATGAGTAGAAAAACGATCAAAATGAGGAGAACTAGAAGAAAATGTGTTGAAGGAGAAGAAAAAGAAAAAATAAGAAGGATTAGAAGAATAAAAAGAAAGAGGAAATATTATAAAATGAGGAAAAAAAGAAAAAAAGTAAATTGAGGTCGAAAATTACAATAAAAAGAAAAGTAAGTAGAAGGAGAAAAAGAAGGAAAAATGGGATAATAAGAAAGAGAAGGAAAATGAGGATGATTAGGAATGGAAAAAAATGAGAAGAAGAAAAAGAGGAAATTGAAAAGAGGAAAAGTAGAAAATGAAGTGGAGGAGGAGAAGAAGAAAAATGAGGAAAATGAAAAGAAAAAGAAGCAATTGGAAAGAAGAAAATGTGGTGGAGAAGACGAAAAAGAGGGAAAATGAGAAGTTAAAAGGAAGAAATTGAAAAGAAGAAAATGAGGTAGAGGAGAAGAGAAAGAAGAGAAAAAGAAGAAATTGAAAAGAAGAAAAGAAGAAAATGAGCTGGAGAAGAAGATAAATAATGAAAATTAGGATGATGAGGATATGGAAGAAAATAAGTAGAGGAAAAGGGAAAATGAGAAGAATATAAAGAAGGGGAAAATGAGAATGTGGAAGAAATGGAAGAAAATAAGAAGAGAAGGAAAATGTGAAGAGACGGAGTAGAAGAAAAGGTAGAAAACGATGTGGAATAGAAGATAAAGAAGAAAAATACGAAAAAATAATAAAAATTAAGAGAAAAAGAAGAAAATGAGACGTAGAAGGACAAAGAAGAAAATGAAGAAAGGGTAGAAGAGTAAGAACGAGGAGAATAGGGACTGCATAAACAATTACGGATTGAAATGAGACATAGAACGAAAAAGAAAGACGTCATAGAAAACAGAAGGACAGCATTTATTACCTCATGTAGGTAGCCTACAACAGGTGTTAGTAGGTAGCGACAGAAATGATATCCAATGTCGCCAAGCAGTAATCTTTTCTGAAATTCTTCTGCCTTTAACAGAGCATGATGAATTCTTAAATTTAGAAATGTTACTGTCATGAGCCGAACTCGACCATCTTGCAACCACATTTCTGAAACGTAACTGGTAATCACAAATCGCACTCCTAGAATAATACTGTCGTAACTCCCAAACATTGAATTTTGAGTTACAGGCAGTTTTGTAATCTTTATTTAATCCTCTATAAAATAGTACAATGTCGTATCTCTAATTTCAAGTGCAAAGTCTGCAGGGTTCACACTATGATACTTGGTAATCCAGAGTTTTCATATGACATAAATGTTTATCTTACATTTACTCAAAACTAACTTTTGGTAAAGGATGAAGGATGGGTGGAGCGGAGAAAAATTCTCTCCGGCACCGAGACCCGAACTATGGTTTTCAGCTCTTCGTGCTGACGCTTTATCCACTAGCTACACCAGATTTCAGTTCCGATGCCAGATTGAATTCTCTCAGTTTAAGTTCCACCTCTTAGTTTCCCTTTAGTGGTCAACC
This sequence comes from Periplaneta americana, assembly GCF_040183065.1. Taxonomy (NCBI): domain Eukaryota; kingdom Metazoa; phylum Arthropoda; class Insecta; order Blattodea; family Blattidae; genus Periplaneta; species Periplaneta americana. The sequence continues at coordinate 43,916,655 of NC_091117.1, read as the reverse complement.
CTCATGCACTGTGTCACAGATGTGTGACAGTGGCACAATGTCCAATACATTAAGTGCAGAGGTGCACTCATTACGAGTGACTAAGTGGCCGGGATCCGACGGAAATATATCATACGTACTTCGGTACATCACAATAATAACTTTTGATAATTACGACAGTATTATTCTAAAGGCCCATTCACAATGAAAATTAAACATAACCGTAACATAAACACAGAAGTTTGCGCCCAGGCTACCAAATGGGACATTCACAATGATTCACATAAGCATTGACAAACATTACCGTAAGACGTTAACATGAAAGTTTGCAAACTCCAAACTTTCATGCTTATGCTTACGTGATTTGCTAACAGAACACAATCGTGGAGCACTGAAGTATACGACAGAACATGAGGAAATGGCGTCGTTGTTATGTTTCCATGGTTACCAAGTATGTTTGCTGTTATGTTTATGTTCCCATCGTGAATGATCTTGATTTTACCGTAACGTTTATATTCTTAAGTTAACGCTTACGTTATGTTTAATTTTCATTGTGAATGAGCCTTAAGGGTACGATATGACTTGCACGTTTAAACAGAACCAGTCTTGATCTCTGTTCATTTCCAGATCTAGGTCCTAAAGTAACCAAAAGTCGTCCATCTTTATGCAACTGGTCCTAAATGAAATGAAAGTGCACGTCAAATACTTCAAAAGCAGTTTATAAACAATCAATTTGTTTTTTATTTTGTGCATAATTGTATGCCCTTTTCTGATATCAGCTGTTTTATTTTTAAATTCTGAAGAGTATAGAGTATAAAAATGTTAAATTTAACCCAAATTTACCGTCCCTCATTGCACGTACAATAAATTTTATATTACTACACATTTTCAGTTTAAGAAGCTTCACTTCCGCCGCGTAGAGGCTAAAAACTTATTTCAATGTAATTATTTTATCAATTTCTTATTTGAAACCTTCGATGAATATTTTTTAACAAATATTAATTTTACGCACAACCAACCATCACCTCCAAACTAACATTGTAGAAGGAAAGACTTACTAAGCGGTAGTAGGAATAAAACAAAGTGATAATTTAAACGATAATACTCAGTATTATAGAAACAGATGGTTGTTCATTGGTTGAAATTTAACTAATTCTTACACTCCATTGGTAAAAAGATACTTGAGTGAAGAAGTCGTTGGAAAGCGCTTAAGGTACAATATGAATTCATGGCACGTTTTTAATCTTGAACTCGAGATAAGAATTTTGTTCGTCTGCCATTGTACCTCTAGACAACCATCACCTGGCTCGCACTGTCTCCTCATAAGAAAGTTTGTTAAAAGCAAAATCGTGTCAATGTAATTCCAGCTCTGTGTGATCAAATAACTTCATACTCTGTTATTACCTTGGTCCTTTCCGCTTGTAAATTATTCTGGTTCTGCTGGCATAGACACCACAGAATTCGTTCGATGATCGCCGAACAGTTTAGATCAATAAATTTTCAAGTGTTCGAAGAGGTTCACGGACTGGCAGACAATGGCAGTACAAGAAGAATAGACATGATTGCCATCCCGCCAAATAACATCAATGGCTACATCATCGATCCCACCGTTAGATTTGAAAAACAAAAGAGCCAACCTGAAGATGTAAATAGGGAAAAAAACGACATCTATGTACGTACCGTTCCATATTTCATGGACAAATACGGTCTACAACAAATTGAAGTAATAGGCCTTATGGCTGGAGCGCGCGGAACTATTCCCGGTTTCTTCTTCCAGACCTGGCAACGTTTCGGCCTACAGAGGAAGGCAATTGATGACATCGTTCTTGCAGCTCTGAGAGGATCAATATTTATACTCCGCAACCATCTCTACGGTCAACAATGATCTTCAACTAATTAATTAGTAGCTACTTATATATTCAGTCATTTCTTGTCATTGTTGTAAGACTCCCTTCAACTTAAACATATGTATATTATTTATACTTCCAACTGCCTATTGCACAATATGCTCTGTCTCTGTGGCAGCCTGTTAATACAGGGAGCTGTTATCTTTTAGATAAAAAAAATCACATTTAGAAACAAACTTCAAATAGGTAATCCATAATTCACATTATATCTGCCATGATAAATTTTACATACGTACATTTCTCATATTTGTATTTTTCTTCATCTTTCTGTAGCATCTTCACAGTTCGGCCCAACAAAGAAATTAATGAATTTTATAATCAACCTTGATATTGTGGCCAAAACATATGCAAGAAGACTGCAGTATTTTGGACATGAGCTCCAGAAGAAATGAGAATAAAAGAGGTGTTTATATGAAAGTCCATTAGCGAAAAGATCAGTGGGAAGATCCATCCTTAAATAATAATAATAATAATAATAATAATAATAATAATAATAATAATAATAATAATAGTGATAATAATAATAACACCGGTAATAATAATAATCGTAATAATAACACCGATGATAATAATAATAATAACACCGGTAATAATAATAATAATAATAATCATCATAATAACACCTATGATGATGATAATAATAATAATAATAATAATAACACCGGTAGTAATAATAATAATAATCATAATAACACCGATGATGATAATAATAATAATAATAATAACACCGGTAATAATAATAATCATCATAATAACACCGATGATGATGATAATAATAATAATAATAATAATAATAATAATAATAATAATTGGAAAGACAGGAGGCTATTCAGTGTTCTTCACATGAAACAATGAGTCAAAGTAAGGATAAGAGAAGAAATGTTAGAAGAAAGTGGAATAGGGAAAGGAATACGACAAGGATGCTCTTTCTTATCTACCCTGTTCAACATCTACTTGGAGGACATAGGAGAGGTAATGAGTAGGAGGAAGAAGAATAAAGTACATAAGATTTTTTGTTGATATGGAGTTATTATACTAAGGTATATGCTACTGGAGCTAAATAACAGCTGTGAGTAGTATGGGATGAAGATAAATGCCAACAAGACAGAGACCATGGCTCCGGAAAAAGACAAAAGAAGGTAAACGTTGGAATTCTAAATGAGGCAGTAGAGCAAGTGGACAGCTGCAAATACTTGGGGTGTATTGTAAGCAGTAACATGAGCTGCTGCCAGAAAGTCAAAAAGAGGATAGCAATGGCAAAGAAAGCTCTTAATAGAAAAAGAAAGATCTCCTGCGGATCTCTGGAAAAATAACTAAGGAAGAGACTAGTGCATTGCTTTGTGTGTAGTGAAGCATCGTATGGACATTACGACCAAGTGAAGAGAAACGATGAGATTCACTTGAAATGTGGATATGGAGAAGAACAGGGCGTGTGAAATGGAGAGACAAAATAAGAAAGAGAGGATGAAAAAAGAAACTGATGAAGAAGAGAGAAAGAAATTGGATCGATCACTGGCTAAGAAGGAATTATCTACTGATGTACTGGAAGGATGGTAAACGGGAGAAATTTCGGGGTAGAACATATCAGATGATACAGATGATAGACAACATTAAGATGGTTCGTATGAGGGGATTAAGAAGAAGGAAGATTGGAGAATGCTGGGTTTGCAGTGAAACACCTACACTTGGATAGAAAGTATGAATAATAATAATAATAATAATAATAATAATAATAATAATAATAATAATCACAATTTGAGACTCAATTTACATCAACTTTCCTCAGCAATTTCTTTCTTTTGAGTTTAGTAATTATACTTTTTTTCCATATAGCCTATTATGTAAGATACAAAGTAAATGATAATGTGGATAATTGTCTGTGAATGAAGATATGACTGAATATGTATGAAGAGAAGTAGGCTCACTAAAATAAACCTGTTCTCAAATGTAAGTCACAGAATCTGTCGCTAGGAATCGAACTGATTGTGACAGATTTATCTAAAATAGCGTTATGTAGCAGATTTAAAATGATGTAATCGAAATGTCATAATTAGTCGAATTTTTCGGAGGTTGAACTCCTGTTCTTCAGATAAGAAATCAATAATCGAATGAGAAAATATTTATGTTGTGTTCTCAATTTTGCTCAAACATTTTGCCTTCCAACTACGGCAAATTTGCCTCTTTTAAGTTAATATTTCCTTGTGGTGCATGCAATTTAATATTCATATTAGTCTCCGTCTAGAGTACTTGAATTAATTCTTTATTTACGTTTATTTAAAAATTCTTATGTCGTTGAAAAGATGACATGCAATAAAACAAATAACAGTTCTACAAGAAATGTCATGGCAACAGAAGTATTCAAATAAAGTTTATTCATAACCGACAAAAAATGCTCTCTTTGTTGAAAAGTCTTCTGTCCAACGGCTGGGCGATCTACATATTTTGTAGGAATTGTTAAAACTTTGTTATAGATATTTATAACAACTTTTGTGGACATGTGTAACCAGTGTTGCCAACCGTACGATCTGGATCGTACATGTGCGATAATTTGGTATCATGTACGATCGTACGATCCAACCCACGGATAATACGTGAAATGCACGATCCTGTCGGGAAAGAAAAAAAGAGAAGATTTTTTAAAATTATTTATTTACGACATTTGAAATTTTATATACTGTATACATTTCTGAGTATTATGCATTTAAAGTAATTTCTCCATGTAGAACTTCTGCATTACAAATGCTGTGCAGTCGATTTGTGCAACACAGATTTCTATAAATAATGCCCTCATATGCCTCCAGGTCCAGGCGACAAGCTTGATTTTCGTATATTAAATATTATTACAGCAAGACAACAAAATGTTTAAAATAATTTTATGCGCCCATATTTAATTTTAGCAATCATTTTCTTATAAGAATTTGAAATAGTACATTATGCAACGAGCCTATAATGGTAGTAATTAAGACGCGAGTATGTTTATGAAACGAGCGCAAGCGAGTTTCATAATTTTCATACGAGCGTCTTAATTACCGTTATAGCCAAGTTTCATACGACTTTTTATGCTCGACCATATTTCTAACTTCAAATTATTCATAAGTATTCATATTATTCTTATCTGAGTGGGAAGCGGAAGTGACCTTGTACAATCTCGTAAATTGTGAGATGTGCGCAGACGCGAAAGTATTGATTTTTTTCCGAGGAACAAATATCATTGACCTTGATATAATCTAGAGAGTAAAATGAACATTAATCTTGATATAACCTGGAAATTGATTTAGACATTGAAAAACGAGATGACAAATTGAATTTATTTGAATATTATTTACAATTAACGCTATTATAGTAACAGAACATAACCTTCTGCGACAGTATTGGATTTCCAGCATCCGTGACGTTTCGCTAGTTGTCTTTAGATTGCATATCCAAGAATAATCGATACTTGCGCTTTCATATTGCTTTCTGATTGGTGGAAAACCTGAACTTTAATGAGGTCCATTAAAGGGCTGCTACCAGGTGTATAATTACTACATTTCGGCAAGGTCGAGCATAAAATCCTTTAAATAAAACACTGTGTAAGGGGTTTAGGTAAAATAATCCAAAACAGGCCCATGTTGTGTACTATCCTCCAATGAAAAGTACGATAATAATTTGGAACCAATTGTGCTATCCAATCAAGCCGCAAGGTTGGCAACGATGTGTGTAACACTTTTTAAACCAGAAATAGACGTTAATCCCTTGGGAAAAGATATCAACTTTAAATAATGTGTACATATTTCGACATGCATGCGTAACAATGGTAATATAACACACGAACCTTCTTACGCACGATGTAATTGCTTACAAACATCCATGCCTGTGAATTTCCGTAATTAAAGTAAGACACACAATTTGCTTGGAGAATTTAGTGCGCAATTAAATTTAACTGTATGGACTTCATTACATGTGAATTAAAATTGATTATAAACAGTAGCTTTATTATCTTTTATACAAATAAACCATAATACAACCATAAAACAAACAAACATCCTACATCTATATTAAGTATTAAATTACATAATTCTGATTGTTGTCTTATAGAGTGTAAATGTCCGATTATTAAAGAGTCTTCTGAAGTTAAGTATTTAGGCATAATTTTCGATAATTATTTAAAATGGAACCAACACATTAATTACCTTTGTAAGAAATTACTTAAAATAGTATATTATTTTGTTTTATTGAGGAATTACTTGTCAATAAGTTTATTACGCACAATATATTTAACTTTATTTCACTCGGTGTAAAGGATGGGATAGCTCATTTAAATCCAATTTTAATCCACTTTATTTATTACAGAAGAAAATAATTAAAATATATCTTCATAAACCTATTCATTTTCCATCTCAAAATTTGTTTTTAGACTTTAATGTACTTAACGTAAGACAAATTTATTATATTGTAATAATAAAATTCATACATAAAATCGAAATAATTTTGAATTGTATTCTCATAGTTACGAAACAAAAGGTATGAATTTGGTTACAGTATTTAATCATAATAGTAATTTAGGCCCAAGAATATATAACAAATTTAAATATCCTAATCTTGTCAATTCTAATATTTCTAGTATTAAATTTAAAAAGTTATGTATGGATTTGATAAAAATTGAAAAAATTGTAAATTTAAATTTATATACTATAATTGCATAGTAGACATAAGACAAATTGTATTGTATAATTATTCATTTCAATTCAGGAACCCGCCCCTGAGCACGATTTCTCCTCTTTCAGGGGCAAGCTAAAGGTTTTCTGTATATATTACATTTTATATTATAATTATTAGCAAAATAATAAATAAATGAATAAATAAATAAATGAAACTAACTTAAAGTATCTCATCATCATACTCATTCAAGACTTCAGACACAAAATGGAATCGTCTCCCATTTTAAGTTAGTGCGGAATTCATAGTCGTCACTTATAAATGAGCGAACCCTTAAGTGGTTACTTATACTCATTTCTAATTCATAGTTGTCCCTCATTCACATAATGAGTGATTACTTAAGTGAGCTGATCTGTACCCTTAAGTGACCACTCATTTTCCAAATGGATACTGAGAATGATTTTGAGGATTTTGTGGAGTTTGTTGAACGAAATGAGGAAAATATACGTGTCCCAAAAAGGTATATTAGAGACATGGAGAATCCTCTGGAAATGAATAGTGAACTGAAATTTAAGAAGCGATATCTTTTTCAGATGAATTCGAAGTTGTTGCTCTAGCCAAATTGATCGTTATTTATTTATTTAGGCCTATTTACTTACTTACTTACCGGTACTTAATCACTTATTTACTTATTTATATATTTATTGATTTATTTATTGATTTAATTATTTATTGATATATTTATTTATTTATTCATTTATTTACTTACCGGTACTTATATATATATATATATTTATTTAATTAATTATTTATTTATTTATGTCTAATAACAGGGCAAATATAACACTATGTTAATAAATTCAATACACAGTATTATATTGAAGCAGTAATTAGGAGAGGGAGAGACCGACTTATTTGCGAAGTGATATCTCCATATTTTTATTACATGTATTCGCGGGGATGTTCTGGCGACTTCGTTAGAATTTCCCCACACAGGTGTTTCGTCACTTGTCAGCATCGGACAGATTTAGGGCCACCTTGAGCGGGGTTTCGTATAGACTCGATGAAGCATAAAATTCTAAAGCCGGAGTCGGACTAGACCCGTGGGAAAGATACTGCCAAGCTTGGGTTTTCCAAAGAACGGGTATTCTTGTGAGATATACAAACTAATTAGATGTTATGGGAAATCCAAAGTTTAAATTTAGAGATGACATATTTCGCGCCCAATAAGAAGAGATCTTGGTCCAGCTTATGAGGTCACTTTGGACCAATAGGGAATAGATTTTAGGCCAGTTAGTGACGTAGTTTTTAACCAATAGGATAGTTAGTTTAAGCGTAGGATAGGTTTTTATAAATAAGGGTGACGGGGAGCGGAGATAACGACTACTATTCCGCCGCGGAGCGGAGATCATAAAAACGAGTTCGCATCGTGTCGGCGGCCCTACATACAGGGCACAATAACTACTTCGTTTGGTGTCGACGACTACTATTCCGCTTCGGAGCGGAGATCATCAAAACAACTTTACATCGTGTCGGCGGCCCTACATACAGGGCAGAATAACTACTTCGTTTGGTGTCGACAGGACTACTATTTCGCTTCGTGTCATAGTGTACTGGACAGAGTATTGAATTTGTAGTATCGGATAGAGCTTATTCAGAGCCGCCATAGAGTCGATACAGAAGTGCGACCAACGATTGAATTATATGTCAGCCGGAAATACATATTCTAGGGTTTACCAAGTGGATACGACAATAAACTTATAGTTTTGAAGTGTACGCTGCCTTTTATTTAAGTAGCCGGCTTGGTATTATTCCCGACATCAACCTACACCACAACCGTACCTCGGCTACCCTGAGTGAATCTCACGCAACATCGAGACGCACCCACCCTCAAATGGCGCCCAACGTCTGGTCACAATAACCACTCACCCTCAAATGGCGCCCAACGTGTGGTCACAATAACCACTCACCCTCAAATGGCGTCCAACGTGGGAATCCAACAACGACACCACCCACAAATGGCGCCCAACGTGGGGCCCCAATAACGACACCCACCCACAATATAGTAGCCCTAATAGGCTTAATTTATTTATTTAAGAAATTCACTACTACACAACATGTGTTCCAATTATTAGGATATCTGATTATAACTACAACTAACATGCAACTAGAATTTTACATATCATGAAACTATTGCTGTATATAACTTATTCAGTACAATAATATTGATAACTCGTTGTTATAGCAACTCCACATGTAGAGCTGCTTTCGATTAGTTCAGTGAGAGTCAGCTTTTGTTATGACGTCATGTCCGGCAGCTGTAAGTGAGCACTCATTACGTGAAAATAAGTGTTGTCTATGAATTCGGAATTGACTTAAGGGTTCCCTTATTATAAGCAAACACTTATTACTTAAGGGTTCACTCATTTTATAAGTGACGACTATGAATTCCACCCTTAATTTCCTGGGACAAATTACGGTCTCTAGTTATTAGATATATTGAATTGAATTGTAGAATCTAATCAGGTTAAAAAAGAACAAGGCCAAATGTGGGTCCGTACAACAGTTTAACAGCTCTGAATTTACTGTTTTGCAGAGAAATTTGGTTTAAACACTGCAGAAATATATGTTTTAAACCAAAAAGCTACATTTTTTTGTTAGGCGGTAATTGAAATAAGGGCGTTTTACAGGAATGATACGTAGGGTGGAATTCATAGTCGTCACTTATAAAATGAGTGAACCCTTAAGTAATAAGTGTTTGCTTATAATAAGGGAACCCTTAAGTCAATTCCGAATTCATAGACAACACTTATTTTCACGTAATGAGTGCTCACTTACAGCTGCCGGACATGACGTCATAACAAAAGCTGACTCTCACTGAACTAATCGAAAGCAGCTCTACATGTGGAGTTGCTATAACAACGAGTTATCAATATTATTGTACTGAATAAGTTATATACAGCAATAGTTTCATGATATGTAAAATTCTAGTTGCATGTTAGTTGTAGTTATAATCAGATATCCTAATAATTGGAACACATGTTGTGTAGTAGTGAATTTCTTAAATAAATAAATTAAGCCTATTAGGGCTACTATATAATACTGTGTATTGAATTTATTAACATAGTGTTATATTTGCCCTGTTATTAGACATAAATAAATAAATAATTAATTAAATAAATAAATATATATAAGTACCGGTAAGTAAATAAATGAATAAATAAATATATCAATAAATAATTAAATCAATAAATAAATCAATAAATATATAAATAAGTAAATAAGTGATTAAGTACCGGTAGGTAAGTAAGTAAGTAAATAAATAAATAAATAACGATCAATTTGGCTAGAGCAACAACTTCGAATTCATCTGAAAAAGATATCGCTTCTTAAATTTCAGTTCACTATACATTTCCAGAGGATTCTCCATGTCTCTAATATACCTTTTTGGGACACGTATATTTTCCTCATTTCGTTCAACAAACTCCACAAAATCCTCAAAATCATTCTCAGTATCCATTTTGAAAATGAGTGGTCACTTAAGGGTACAGATCAGCTCACTTAAGTAATCACTCATTATGTGAATGAGGGACAACTATGAATTAGAAATGTGTATAAGTAACCACTTAAGGGTTCACTCATTTATAAGTGACGACTATGAATTCCGCCCTAAGTATCACTAGAGTTTTTAAATGGACGATGCACGAGCATCTAACAAGCGAAGTACTTGACTGACGGCTGACACGACTCTTGTTTGGTCAAGTTCGGCAGAAAAAACTTGGACAACTTTAACCATTATAATAATATTTACAACTTAATTATTTGCACTATGTACACTAGCACGCGCTTTTTTCACCATTTACACTATAATAAAAAATATAGACCTATAGTGATCAAACTGTCTGTTATTATTCAGTTGAGAAGCTTTTATCATCCAGTCTGCTGTCAAAAAATCTGAAAGTTAGAATTTATAAAACAGTTATATTACCGGTTGTTCTTTATGGTTGTGAAACTTGGACTCTCACTTTGAGAGAGGAACATAGGTTAAGGGTGTTTGAGAATAAGGTGCTTAGGAAAATATTTGGGGCTAAGAGGGATGAAGTTACAGGAGAATGGAGAAAGTTACACAACACAGAACTGCACGCATTGTATTCTTCACCCGACATAATTAGGAACATTAAATCCAGACGTTTGAGATGGGCAGGACATGTAGCACGTATGGGCGAATCCAGAAATGCATATAGAGTGTTGGTTGGGAGGCCGGAGGGAAAAAGACCTTTGGGAAGGCCGAGACGTAGATGGGAGGATAATATTAAAATGGATTTGAGGGAGGTGGGATATGATGGTAGAGACTGGATTAATCTTGCTCAGGATAGGGACCAATGGCGGGCTTATGTGAGGGCGACAATGAACCTCCGGGTTCCTTAAAAGCCAGTAAGTAAGTAAGTATAGTGATCAAACATTATTTACACTTATGCACAGTGTTGAATATTGTAATGAAAGGTATTTTATCTCATAATACTATAGCCTACTTATTATTTAAATTGTGTACAATAGTATAAATAATGTTCGATCAATGCTCGCTTTCATTTCTTATGATAGCGCAAATATCTAGTATACATAATGTGAAGGGCTGTCATGTTTTTTGTAAGACAATTTTTTTATTGAAAAATCCAAACTTTCAAACATATTCATGGTTACTAGATGTCAAATTAAAGCTAAATTCATGTAGAATAAGTGTGCAAAATTAGAAGAAAATACATATAGTGGTACTCCAGTTATTCAATGTTTTGTAAAAAGTGCAACCGCTACTGTATGAAACTCCTTAATCAGGGATGCAGAACTTGGGAAGAGAGGGGTGGAAGCATGGGGAAAGAAATGTTCCCCCGTCCACAAGGCCGGAACCTTCCATGACGTGTCAATGACGTTTGGCAAGCACACTGAATACATATCTCTTCTCTCCCTATCATATCCAATGAAATACATTTAAAATGTAAAATAATAATTACTAGACTAAACACACAATAAAACGAACACTATGAACATAATAGTGCTGAAATTGAAATAACATTTACTATAACTATGCTGATTTCTGCGGAACTAACGTGGACACCTGACACAGCCGCTTTGGCGACATTAACAACTTCATCCGGTAAGAAAACTACTTCTTTACACGACATTTTGCTTTCGAAAATAACAATTTTAAATTTATTTATTCTGTATCCAACACGATTGAAATTGTTGTCTTCATTACTATTCTTTAAATCATAGCCAACTGTAAATAATATTTAGTTGAACCAATCATGGACAACAGTTGGTTTTGAATCAAACAATAACAAATGATTAATATTTAAGGCGAAAAATTCGCTCCGGCGCCGGGGATCGAACCCGGGTTTTTGGTTCTACGTACCAACCGCTCTGACCACTGAGCTACGCCGAATTCAATCCACAGCACCAGATCGAACCTTCCTCCTATAATATTCTCATAGCTAGCAGTGCATATGTCTGTACAGATTACTGTGCACTTAACTGCGGAATCCCGGCCAAATAAGTCACTGAACTGAGTGAGCTCCTAGTATAATGACAGTTGACATTGGACATATACACGTCAACATATATGCCTAACTTGGAGTAAGGCCATAAAAGGGAAACATTAAAGGAGGAAGGTTCGATCTGGTGCTGTGGATTGAATTCGGAGTAGCTCAGTGGTCAGAGCGGTTAGTACGTAGAACCAAAGACCCGGGTGCGATCCCCGGCGCCGGAGTGAATTTTTCTCCTTAAATATTAATTGTCAATATTACAGATATTATTCTGTATGACAAATTAATAAATCTATAATAATAACAAATGAGCCTAATATTTAATTTCAATTAAAAATTATTTTCATAGGAATACAGGATGTACATAAAAGAATATAGCGATTTTAAAGGTGTTTAATGATAATTTAACTAACTATGACAATAACACAACTCATGTTAAATGAAAGAGTAACAACTCCAGTTTACATTATGAGTTCATAAGTGTTCAATATGAGTCCCGTTTGTTACACAACAGACATCTAACCTGGAGGCTAATTCCTCCAATACTTTAATCAGCATGTCTGGAGTGATGGCAGCAACAGCTTCTCGAATCCTGTCTCTCAACTCGGTCTGGTTAGCAGGCAACGGAGGCACGTAGAGTTGGTCCTTTACAAAACCCCAAAGGATAAAATCGCATGGGGTGAGATCCGGTGATCTTGGAGGCCACTGGAGATAAGCCCTGCCATCGGATGCATGGCGAGTAATCCAGCAATCAGTGACATCATTCAACCAGTCTCGTACAAGGTGATGCCAATGTGGAGATACGCCATTTTTTGCCAAATGAAGTTATTTGGTTAATCCTGCAGTTGAGGAAAGAGCTATTCCTGGAGCATATCCAGGTACGTAATTCCAGTTACGGTAGCTACGGATGTTTTTGTCATTTGGGGGATCACGATTAAATTGTCTACGAAACGCACATTGAACTGCTATAAGTATAACCGATTTACAACTCTCAAACTTCAAAACACAAAATTCGTTCTGTTGAGGATTTGCCATCTTTGTTATTATCGCTGCCAAGGAAACAAAAGAAAGAAAAGCTATGAATACAACTAAAACTGTCTTCCTTCCTCTTTCATTTGATCCTACAAACAACTTTCTACGCCTCATCTGAGTGATAATATAACGACTATAAACTGCTATATTCTTTTAAGTACATGGTGTATTACTTTCATATTATTAGTGGAAAAAATATTGTATGAAACACGAGACTTAATAGATTTTATTCACTTGCGGAAATTATCTCCTGAAGCGAAACTTTAGTCTCTTGTCACATAAATTACTATTACAACTTATATGTTGATACTTATTCTTGTACAAGTGAAGTATGACTGTTTTATTGTAATAATCTTCTGTAAAACTAATAATACTTACATAATTGAAAATTGTATGTTTATAAGATAGAAAACTTCCTGATAATATAATTTCAAAGTAATTTTATTTGAGACGTTTCTAGAGTAAGGACAGCTCAGTATTTCATGAGCGCTCACAGTCTGGTACACAAAATGACATTCACGGAAGACAATCTTTTCACTTCTACTCCGACAAAGGCACGTGTCTAAGGAAAGTCAGTCAGTATTAAATTATCTCCTTTGTACTGGGTTTAAGTAACTATTGCCTGAGAAAATTTGCAAGGTACTTTCAGCATTAATTAAGATTCATTTTCTGGACACAATAATAATACTTCATGTCTCTACATTTTATGCTGCGTTTCTCAAGCCACAAAGTAATTCTTTTGTTAACAATAAAGGAGTAATTAAAGAGACATTCCAGTAACATAGTATGAAATTATATTATGCAAATTATCATACTTATATTAGAAGAAGAAATATTACAAGGAAACGCTTTATTTTCCATCATGTTAGTTATGTGAAGGCCTAATTAGATGTAGGGCTACACGATGAAATCAAGGTCGTCCTAAATATTTCTGTAAGATGTTTTTCGGGCTGCATCCTCCCATTTTCTGATTTAAAAACCCAAATCAGACCCATTTGCCAAGAGAGGAATAAACCATATCGGTCCCGCTTTGAAAACTCTAAACAACCAAACTAGGTTCTGTTTGTTGATAAAGGAAATGTACTACAGAGCGTAAATGTATATCTACAATGCCTACCCACTACAATTTACGTGATTCGGGTTCCGCATATTACGAATAGATGGCAGGACTATGACCCATTTTCTACTTGTACACCACTTCGGCGGTGTATCTGTGGAGAGTTATGTTGTGTTCTAGAGTGAGTATATGTGTAAGTGTTCGTGTAAGTGTAGTGTCTGGAATGAGTGATGATGATGAAGATGAGGAAGAGAGAAGGGGAAACCCGGTGCCGGCACGTAGCCTAATCCTGTCGAATAGCACCAAGGGGGCCGCCAGGCTTTACGTCCCCATCCGACGAACGAATCACTATCAACAGTGACATATGCCTTCTCTTCATATGCACTGCGGAGAGATTTGGGATTTAACCCGGTCATATTGGTGCACAATCTAGTGATTAGAAGTTGCGCACCGCCATCTCTCCTAGTCCTGAGGTAGAAACTTTACATGAAAATCTTTGACCCCGCCGGAAATCTAACCCGGGCCGGCTAGTCTGGAGGCAGATACGCTACCACAGACCTAACTCGGCGGACACAGAGCAAAAATTTCCTTCCCATTTTAAGACTTAGGACTTCCAATACACATAAGCGTACAGGTATAGTTAAAATTTATGCATTGTAGACTTTACGCAAGAGATAAAATATTAATATTTGTCATAATTAGAAATCACATTAGATAATTCAAACTTGCTAGATATTATTAACAGAAAGGCATTAAACTAACAGCCTTAACATATTTAAATTTAGACATTAAGCCTTTGCCATGTTTTAACACAAGTTCACTAAAAAACCTCTTTATTAATCATTTTCTCTCTCCTCTTATTCCTGCGAGTGCGACAATTCACGTAAGTATTGCATTGAATATCTTGAAAATCCTTGACTACTACAAATATATCGGGATATGAAGAATAAAACTTACTGTTCAGTTTTGAATGGAATGATTCGATAGTGTTTGTTGTTCTATATATGATGAAGAAGTGTATTCAACCCAAACTGTACAAGGGAAAGCAGAATCTTCAGTATTCTAATTGTCAAGAAGAGAATAACAGAAGTTAGCAGTACGTCTGTTGTTCGGGGAAAGCAACCGCATTATTTCATCGGTAAAGAAATCATCTACATCTTCGGGTTTCAGACAAGGAAAGCCTAAAATCAACCTAAAAAATGGCCGTTTAAGACTTGCTCCGATATTCACTACTCAAGTGCAGTTGTATTTTCCGATACCTTTGGATTAATTGGAACAGACAACCCTTAAGTTTACTTAATGGCCATACAGAACAAACTGCCAAATGTATCGGAAATTATAACTGGTGTCATTAAAAACAAGTTCAGTTTCTTGCACTCACAAACTGAGTGTTTCAGTGTAGCAATATAGGCTATGTCTCATTCTTCTTATCTTTGAGCAGAAATAATTCTAGGGGCATGTGAATATCTCCATGCCGTGAACTGAAAAAAATTGAGTGAAGTGTTTCGGGCAACTTTTAAAACTCCCATCAACATATAAAGTATCCATTTGGATAATAAGGGCAAAGTTAGATTTTGTCGAGAAAAGAATGAGATTTTGAGCACTCATTTACTAGCAAAAACTGTTCTCCTTTATTTGTCTTTATTTCTATGTTAGCCTATTTAAGATTGTATCAATCTCATTTATAGTTTTAGATAATTTAGGCATAACTTTCAAGCGGGTATTAAACATCGATGTTATGATCAGTTTTAGATCTGTGTTAGTTAAAGTTTGTATATCACCCTTCTTCTTTTGTCTAGTCATTTCTTGTGTCAAGTAATTTCATTCGAAACTATGGGACCGAGTTAGATTTACTGAGATACATGCTATGGGACCGAGATGGGTTGTATAGTAACGGGACAGAGTTAGAACGCAGCGGTTTTTTGGTCGAAAGAATCATTAATTGTGATTTATTTCAAGAAGATGGGGCTAGAAATTGTTGATTTCTGACATATTATTATTATTATCAAACTGCTGAAGATCATACACGAAGCTTACAGAGAAAAACGAAAGAGTCACAATTCTCATTAGGATGACGACACCATTTAATTTAGTACCTATATTACTGGAAAATGTGTTTTTCTTATCAAAATTGAAAAAGAAGAATTATTACTAAGGATACAGTCATCCTTTCCTACTTTTTCATTAGGAACAGCAATAAATTATGCAGTAATATACTGAATTAGATGATGGCATCACCCTTAAGAAAATTGTGACTCTGTTTATTTACTCTCTGTACCCTACGTAAAATGTTATTGTTTTCTATTTAAATCTAATCATTGCAAAATTTTATCCTTTGCTCTTTCAAGTATTTTTGCGTGATATTGTTTCTTTGAACTTTGGCGTGATTCTGTTCCTTGACAAGGAGAATTCACAGGAACTGAGTACTATTATATAACAAGAGTTACTATTTATGTTGCCTTAAAAATCAGTGAGTGTGTAACATTACCAGGCTGTTTATTTTTACGTGTGAGTGCGATCGCACAGGAGAACGAAGGAAAATGCAAGAAGAAAAAGGGGAGTACCAGGAGAATAAGGGAATACAATAATAACAAAGCGGATACTAGTAGAACAAGAAGAATTCAAGGAGAAAAGCGTCAATGCAAGAAGAACAATGCTAAGACAAGGAGGACAAGGAGAATAAAAGGAAAACGAAGGGAATACAAAGAGAACAAGGAGAATAAGAGGATAAGAGGAATACAATTAGACAAGGGTAATAAAAGATTAAGAAGAGTACAAAAACGAGGGGAATATATGGAGGAAAGGAGGAATATAAACAGAACAAAGGGAAGACAACGGAAATAAGGATACACAAGAGAAAGATAAGAAAACAACGAGACTTCAATAAAAACAAGGAGACTACAATGAGAATGAGGGGGAAGGGAGTGATAACAAGGGGAATAAAAGGAGAACAAGGAGAATAAAAGAAGAATAAGGGGAATTCAAGGAGATGAAGGAGAGTTTCTTGTATTTTTATGTGGCGGTCAATATTTCTCAAGGGACAGAAAAGTGGTAACAAAAGAAAATAATAATAACCTGAACTAGCAAAAGAAGAACAAAGAGAGAACGAGAATGCTAAGAATAAAATAAACGGGCAATAAATAAGACTGGAAAGGGAATTAAAAAAGCAATGATATAAATGAAGAAGTAAAAAACAGATGTGTTATAAATAGACATCGGATTTTTAGGCACTAAAAATTGCAGTTTTAGGCGCCTTAAAATAAGCTAAAAATTTGTAAAATTAGGCTCTATTTTAATGAAAAAGGGCATTTTAGCCACATCAGGTATCATAATTATTTCTTTCACTGAAAGTTTTAGCTATACACTAAAATACGCACAAAAAAGTATGTTTAAACATTAAAAAAGAATACTATATTATATTTATAAACAGAGCTGCACAAATTTAATGTATTGAAACTAATGAAATAATGATTATTGATATCAAGATTACTCATTTTAAGTTATTTAAATTCAGTTCCATACTCAGACTTTATTATAATTATCTGCACAGTACACCACCAGAATTTTTTCTAAATTCTCCACAGTTAACCTTTGCCTTTTGTCACTGAGAATCATTTTGAAAGCAGAAAAACTTCTTTCAACCGAAACTGATGTGAGAGGCGCAAATTTTAAATTAGGTACAATAGAAACATCAATACTTACTGGAACATTTACACTTTCCCCCGATATCACTCTTGATACTTTTTCCAACAATGAAAATCCTACATTCTTATTTAATACGTCGTCCCACTTATTTTTAACTTTTTTTCCCAGTTTCGCCCAAAGCAGAATGTATGTTCACTTGAGCTTCCTTTACTATTGTTATTTGGCTACAAAGAGATTGTTTTTCACGTTCTAATTGTTCAATGCTTGCAGGTATGAAAGAAAAGTTTGATGTTATGTAGGCAATATCGTTTTTCACTCGTGAGTCATTCAGACAATCTTTCACTGCTTTCACACACGCTGCACTATCAGTTTCAGGTAATTTATCAATAACTGTGACCAATTCTTTAAAATACTTAGAATAATACACCACTGACTGAATCCAGGTTCCCCATCGTGTAACAACCGGCTGAGGTGGGAGTGGGATATCTGGAAAGTTCTCTCTGAATATTGAAATCCTGGATGGGGCTTTACAAAAACATTTTTTTGTGTTAGAAATAAACGAATTGACAAGAGGAAATTCATTCCGGATTGTTTCAGAAACCCTGTGAAGGCCATGTGCTAGACAGGTTACATGCGTGAGGTTAGGATAAAATGTTTTAAGAAGTGGAGCTGCAGCAACCATGTATGAGGCAGCATCAGTACAAAACAACAGAACTTTAAAATCGTCTATATTACCTGAGTATAAAGACTGTAGGCCTTTATTTACAAAATAAGCAATGGCTTGGCTATTCACTTTCGAAAGTTCCTTAACACATACGAGGTGTGGAATCGAAGGTCCATCAGAACTAAGTTTTCCTACTACCATATTTGCTATATACCTATTCATAGGATCTGAGGTTTCATCCACAGAGACCCACCCATATGTAAGAATCACCTATATCCTCCCGAATGGAAGCTAAAGTTTCATTGTATATTCTGTCTAAGTAATTTTTTCTTAGGGTCGACTCAGATGGGATATTTTGTTTGCAGTATTTTTGTAAAAACTGTCTTAAAACCGGATTTTCAATTGCATTCCAGGGAATGTTAGCAGCAACAAACGCTCTGGTTAAATCAGCATAGAAATTGCTGCTGAGATTGGATGAAGTAGGCTGTGTTAGTAAAGTTTGTTGCAGTTGATTTTTCTGCTGAGCTTTAGCCTTATGAGCCGCTCCTTGCACATGCTGCTTTAGGTGGCACTTCTTTTCTTGCGAAATCTAAAAATGTAAAGTAAACTGAATTAAAATAAAATCCTAATTGTTGTACTGCCGTATTTCTATCACAAAGTTAGTGTGTTCGAACAATCAAAATTTTAATGACCTGCAAATACTTTAACTATCGGAATTTAAAAGGTTAAAGTGTAGTGGTCTTAAAAAGAATTATACCTCAGAATACAAATCTTGCAGAATATTATTTTTCCATCATAAGTGAATTCTGAATATTCTGTTAGCCATTGCCGGATCAATGTAGATTTTGCACTTATATTTTTCGGCATTATCGCGTTAAACTTCACAGGAAAACGTCCTACCGCTCAAAACTTCTCAACACAAATAAGGTGAGGGAAAGAGCAACTGTTAACGAGCATTCAAATGAACCGTTGTTATTGAGATTCAATTGGACAAAAATACAAAGTTCCACTTATTGTTGCATTTCCTGGTAGTGTTAACACTAGGAGGGCCATTCTTTTAAATATTTTGTAACGGTTTACCCTAATAATTCGCAGTTTTACGACTTTTCATAAATATTTCAAAAACACTCTTTCTCCAAAAATTGTGATTTTATGACACTCTGAAGGGCAGTACAGCTAATCGGTTTCAGACCGAAAACAGTCATTTTTATAGTATAGTATATCTCTGAATTGGTAGCAGCACATGTTGTGATTGTTGCCTGCTTCAAAACTAAGGTTGGTTCTTTGTCGGCATTTATGCCTCCAAACATGTTAAATTCGGTGAAATCTATTGCGAGTGTCGTGAGATTCAAAACATTTTGTTTCCTTTATCAATGGTTTCGTGGTCGGTATGAAACAAACTTTCCACTTTTTAAATGCCTTAAATTTCGCAGTGAATGCATGTATAAATTATAAAAAGTAAGAGTAAAATGCGAAACTTTACAGTGAGTTAGGCATTTTTAGGCGAATATTAACAAATTAGGCTCTAATAACCGTTTTAGGGCATTTTAGGGCACTATAAAACTCTTTGAATACCTTTCAATTTCCATGAAACACAAATATTAATAATTATTTTTACTTTTTTCCTAAAGAAACAAAATAGGCATTTGCCCTAGAATCCGATGTCTGGTTATAAATTACAGCAGATTTCCTATATTTTGTCTTGTCTGCTATTAATTTAATAGTTAATATATAAATAAATAAATAAATAAATAAATATATATATATATATACATACAGGGTATAAAGGGTATAAGTGCCGTCCTTTTTACAGTCGTCGGGAACGGTCTACAGCAGGGGTCGTCAGCACAGAGCACCCTGGTGCTAGCGAAAATATTGAAATTATAAAAAAAAAAAAAAAAAAAAAAATGTAAGATCATTTTTTCTTCCTTATGACGTGAATAATCATTAGTTAAAATAATGGCACTTATACCCCTTACACCCTGTATGTTCTGGAACGTTTCCTCACCTCTGCACGATTTAAATTGCTACTTAAGAACCCTTTCACAAAGGAAATGCATGATGGCCGATAATCAATTGCCAAGTCACCCTACATAACATGTGCTGACATTGTGTGTTTAATTTTTCTAGGCGTGGGAATGATAAGCTAGGTATGTGATTAAAAATTACATTTCACTGCAATAACAATGACAAGCATCACGGCCAACTAGATCGTCCCTGTTATTACACTAACACCCAAATCTCACGGCTTTGCGTGTAGCATGAACTAGTTTTCGGGCGCACCTCCATACCATGACTTTTGTCGCTGCTTGTTTTCTCTCCCTAATTCCCACACGCGCCCATTATATCAAGTCACACACACCTGCTTCTCCATTTTATCACTTAAGTGTACAAACAAGACATGTCAAGTCCCTGGTGTCGCAATGTAAACCATCGCTAGAGTCTGGTGTGATAAATAATAATAATAATAGTAATAATAATAATAATTAATAATAATAATAATAATAATAATAATAATAATAATAATATTCTTCATATAGAGCTTTTGTACTGCTGCCTTTTCCGCCTTTAATAGTAATATGCGTTACAAGAGCGGTATGTTGAAGTTTTCATGTTCGAGGAAAAGTTTTAAGAAGCGAAATGTAGTTGAGCTTCTTTAATTTCCGAGAATTAAAAGAAAACATACCGCTCGTGTACCGTACATTATTTTGTGCGAAAATCGTTTATTACATACCTGAAAGAGGAATTTCTAATTAGTTGCAATGAAATCTCCATCTTGGTTTCTGTTCAATGACGGCAAATTTGGAAAACAAAAATATCTATCTTCAACATTGTTGCTTTAAAATGTTTTCTGTGTTTACTATACTCCAGCAGGCCGTGATATACGTCTGTCTTTTTTTTTTCCCCAGTCTATAAATGCGAACTTAAAACAAACGGTAAGGTTATGTAATGATTTATTTTTCATTTTAATATTTTAACAATATTACTTATATAACATATTGCAGTAATAACATCGGCATCTGGAATCTTGTTGATTTTTTCACGGCTTCTTTAATGTTACTTGCATCACGAATGCAATGACTTTAGTGGAGTTGTAGAGTTTACTTAATTTTTGCAAATATTTAAAAACAATAATTAACAGTGCAATTCAGGTGAAATTGCAGTGGTAAGTTTCCAATTTATAATTATTACTATATTGAACGTCTCTAAAAATAATATGTTAAAAGCCGAAAGCAGTAAAATCAATATGTCACTTCACCGGTAAGAAGAGGGAAATTTGTTATGTGTGTTAGGTTGGGAATACTGAATGTGGAATTTTACACTTTCCGCGTTTTGATTTTGTGCGGAAACCAAGGAAATACGCACGATCTCGCACAAAAGACTATTACAATCATGTTGATATTGGTCTTCCCAGGCTTCCTTCTCCCTTCGCTATGTACTAGGGCATTTGATAAGTAATGACAACATTGCTGTAAATTAATGCTCCTAGCAGTGTAGTACGTCGTGTTGAAATATGTTTCTTCGAATATTAATCGGGATATCTTCAAGTTGCTCTAGAATATGGCGCTGAGATTGTTGCTCCTCACAGATTCGCTTTGCCAAATTAGCATTGCGTAAGCTGCTCCAAATGTCTTATGCATGTCTGCAAATACAATATTTGTATACCGATGCATTTTAATGTCATGAAATTAAATAAACAGGCCTCACAGACGATATTTTGTGACATACAACAAAAATTTCAATTATTATTTCCATGGCAACAAGAACAGTAGAAACATAAATGCAGCCATAATGTGAGTGATGAGCTCTGTCTTTTACACGAAGCATTTCCGGACACCACTTCATCAAGAAAAAAATGTTTATTTTCATGTCCTCTAAACAAATTATTAATAGTTATTCTGTTACACCCTGTATATAGTATGTCATTCACCCATTTGAAGCCAGTTGTGCAGACTAATAGGACTAAGACTGGACAACAAATTTAAACTTTGTTTCTGTCCTTTGGATGAAACTACGTAATTTTAACTAAAAGAGAGGTGCTGAGTTCATTTCTGAAAACCAAAGTTTTCTAAGACATACCATTTTATGGTACACTCACTTCACTTATTTACACAAATTTGTTACACTAGCACATAAAGCAACCTTTGTTTGGCCAAAATTTACAAATTAAAATGTCTTTTTTGATCTTATACGTTTGTAGACAGCTTCTGCTATCTCTCTGATGAGTGACCAGCAATATTCAGCCAGCATACTTGCATTCCACCTTCCACTGAAGCGCTTTTCGAAGGTAGATATTTCTTGATGAAACCTCTCCCCGTGTTCATCGTTTACAGCACCCAGGTATTTTTTTTTGGAAAGAAGTCCAGGTGGCTGTCAGGAAAGGTACTTTCAGTGACATGTTGCATCCCATAAGGTGAAAGTAGTGCAACATTTCACTAACATTAAATAACTTTTTATTTTGGAGAAACAGTACGTGCTGGGCAAAAACTAACTGCAGATTCGTTTTTGCGACCACAAGATACATCGAATACACTTTTATAAAAAGGACAAATTTCATGTTGTACAGTATAATTTACCAACAGAGTCGTTGTCCAGGGTGCGCCATAGGAGACTGGTCTACGTTACACCTACGATGAGGTGAGATGATGATGGAGATTTGTTGGGATGCCACAGGGGAACCGGAGCTCCCGGAGAAAACTCCTGTGTTACCTGGAATACGTGCTTGTCGAACACAAGTTATAAATCAGTGGTACGCCGGGGATCGAACCCGGGCTCACAGGATTGTAGCCTATGTCCAGCGCTCTAGCCACTATACCACAGTGGCGGCTCTGTTCTCATAATTATATTGTGTGTACAAAGATATTCACAACATAAACTTGTCAGCTATAAGCGGTGTGTCACAAGGCAACAAACGGAAAACGTAAAGATCACGCGCTCGTTGTGACATGACCCCTGATGCAAAGAATGCAAAGGTGATCGCGTGTCGGCTGCATGGGAATGCCTCGGTGTGGGTGGCGCCCGTCCGTGACCCAGTAACTCCGTGAATCCGTGACTCGTCGCCGTGGCCCTCCCTCTTACCGGATCCAGTTCACTTGTCAGCTTCTAGATCTCAACTTACAAAACTATTCGCCATTACACTCACAGGAAATCTTTCGTGTTATCTCTATGTGCACTCCATTCAATCATAATTCGTTCTTCAATTCAATTTTTCCCAGATATTTATTAAGCACGTTCCTTCCGTGTGGGTTTTATAGGCTAGTTCACAATAAATCGGGAACGGAAACGACAACGATAACGAGAACGGAAATAATGTTAAAATCAATGTATTTAAATGTGAGCATTCGCAATAGTTAATTGTGAATGCTCACATTTAAATACATTTATTTTAACAATATTTCCGTTCTTGTCCTCGTTGTCGTTTCCGTTCCCGGTTTATTGTGAACCAGCCTTTACACTGCTGACGTTCCTTATTCTTTTGCGGGAATTTCAAACAGCGACTACTCATATTGCGGATCATTATGACGAAGTTAATCGATAAGATAATTGATAGCACGACAATGCAAAGCAAGGGACAAACACCTTGCCTATAGTTGAGAGATACATTTAAGCTGCCCACGTTGACATTCGAACCCGGAAGTTCTTGGTTTGGAAACATGCGTTCTGATCCAAAACGGCGCAATATCTGCTATTTATTCTTGTAGGACTATTTATTAATTCAGTAGCTCATGCAACTACTCAGTTTTATTATAAACACCTATTATAACTTTTGTTGTCAACTTCAATATCTTACTTCAGTTGTATTTATCCTTCCGCCTACCTAACCACTCACCTATCCAACCATTTACTAATTTGCATTCAAACCAAAATCAACTATCTACCTGCATACATACCTACCAATCTACAAACCAATCTACTTACCAAGCAACCAATTAATCTACTAATAAACCAACCAGTCAACCTACAAACCGACCAACCAATCAATCAATCTACCAATCAACCAACCAACCAACCAACCAACCAACCAACCAACCAATCAGCCATCTATCTATCTACCAACCAACCAACCAACCAACCAACCAACCAACCAACCAACCAACCAACCAACCAACCTACTTAGCAGCCAATCCACCTACATATCTACCAATCTAAATGTACACCTACAATCTGTGTGTGTGTGTATCCAATGCCTACCCACTTTACTTGCGTGATTCGGGTTCCGCATATTGCGGATAGATAGCAGGACTGTGACCTATTTTCTAGTTGTACACCACTTCTGTGGATCACACTATACATGATGTGTATCTGTGGAGAGTTATGTCGTGCACTAGGGTGAGTGTATGTGTAAGTGTTCGTGTAAGTATAGTGTCTGGAATGAGTGATGATGAGGAAGGGAGAACCGGAAACCCGGTGCCGGCACGTAGCCTACTCCTGTCGAATAGCACGAAGAGGGCCGCCAGGCTTAACGTCCCCATCCGACGGACGAATCACTATCAACAGTGACATATGCCTTCTCTTCATATGCACTGCGGAGAGATTTGGGATTTAACCCAGGCATATTGGTGCACAATCTAGCGATTAGAAGTTGTGCACCGCCATCTTTCCTAGTCCCGATTTAGAAATTGTACATGAAAATTTCTGACCCCGCCGGGAATCGAACCCGGGCTGGCTAGTCTGGAAGCAGACATGCTACCACAGAGCTAACTCGGCGGACACACCTACAATCTATCTACCTATAAATCTACCAGTCTAACTACCTACCAATCTTGTACTAACCTACCAACCAATTTATCTGCCAACATACCTACTTACAAACCAAACTATCTAGCCCAACGTTTCGCAAACTATGATCCGCGGACCACCTGTGATCCTCGAGGTCTGCGCTTGTGGTCCTTTAAAAAAGGCAGAAGAAGAAATAAAATTCAAACGAATTGCGTATCACTCTGCAGCTGAAAATCTCAGAGTTTGAAAATGACACATCACAATCGCCTTCACTTTTTCTCTCAGTACTGACATTTTATGAAATTTATTACTCTATCCACCTACTGACTTCCCATTCTACTCTCAACAACGAAAGAGGGATTTAAAGCACTACGAACGTGGTGTTTCTCGCCACCACTTCCCTGCACATCTGGCGCCGCCCCTGTAACCCAGCCAGGGTCCACCAGAATTCATAACAGAGGACCGAACCTTTTCATGTATCTATGACGTTCTTAATAGTTTTGCCGAAACCCAGTCTGCACATTGAAATGATCACGTACTGTACGTCGTACACCAATAATACAACTCTGAGGTCACAATTTGAAACTTATTTTCCAAGTAAATATGAAGAATTTTCATGAGTTCATGATCACTTTAATTGCGATATTGAAACTAACAAACTTTCATTGAGTGAAAGAGAACAGATGATTGAACTCTCGAATGAGACCGGACTTAAAATGAAATTCCAAGTGGAAGGTATGGTTAATTTCTGCGCATCACAAGTGAAAAGAAAATACAGTGAACTGTACAATGGTGCTTTAGAGTGAGTACCAATATATATATATATATATATATTTTTTTTTTTTTCAGTTAATAAGTTAAAGATTATCCAAACTCTGATAGACTTGAATTATTAAAGAAACAAAAATGAATTTTCTTCTATTAACATTAGCTTAATTAGTTAATACCAATATAAAATTAATTTTAATTAATTCTATTTT
Source organism: Periplaneta americana (assembly GCF_040183065.1). Taxonomy (NCBI): domain Eukaryota; kingdom Metazoa; phylum Arthropoda; class Insecta; order Blattodea; family Blattidae; genus Periplaneta; species Periplaneta americana. The sequence goes on along the minus strand of NC_091117.1, from coordinate 43,890,493 downwards.
AAAATATAAGTATATTGATATTAAATTATACTACAAAAATTATAAATTTGCTTTCGAAGGTGGTGCGCGGAACTGTTCTGACTTAGAAAAGTGGTCCTCACTGCAAAAAAGTTTGCGAAACGCTGATTTAGCCTATATATATATATATATATATATATATATATATATATATATATATGTCCGTCCGTTTATCCACTCACTTACTCTACTCACCGGCCGACCGCCCGCCCACTCATCCGTCCCTCAGTCCATACATTTTATTATTCTTAATTTAAAGCCCACTTATTTATTTTTCAGAATTTCATGATAAACTATTCTCTCCCAGTGTTTTCTACATAGAATAAAATGAAGGAATGGGCAATGTAATATATGAAGAGATGAGCCAACTACTTAGGATGTTTTATATCAAGCACTCACAATAAATTTAATTACAGAAGTTTCTCAACTGTCAGATTTCTTTTGTTAATGATTCGAGTTCACATCTTGTTACACAGAATAATTAACTTGAAATATGTTACGTATTTAAGTGTTTATTACTCCTGAAGCACAATAAAATTCCGTATTCACTCTCAGCACTCAAATTACTTGTCGCATTCAACTACTGGCAGAATTAATTGTCCAAGCTGTTTCATATAAATCACAAGCCACAAAGAGCACATTTCTCATTATCTCACAAAACCACCCAAAAACTTCCCTTTAATACAAGTCTCAGGTTACTTGATATTTATAACTTACAATATTTTAGTTGTTTATCCAGCTGATCAACTATTATGGTATCTTGATCACATTTTGTACAGATCCATCTCTCTCAAATTTATCAGGCAATCTTGCAATAATTGTTACCCGTGTTGATAGTGTATTAACATTACGTTTTCCAACGTCTCTTGCACCTCACGCTCATTCTCCGTTTTCCAGTAATATTCATTAATTCACTTACTTTGTTTAAACTATAAGGAGGTGCCACCATATTCATTTACAGTACATTGTTGTGTCCTCTGGCGTGTGTGCGATTACTATATGACTAACGCATGGATATCGCACTGAATATTCTAGCATTTTTTCAGTCACTTTGTCTTTATTTTTATAAATAACATTCTAAATTTTTATATATTTCATTTATGTGCTCTACTACTACAAACAAATATTGACTTACAGACAGTTTTGTAAAACTGAGAAAGAATAAAAAAATGAATTTTACAGAGACCTTTGTGAAAATAAGCAAAAAAAAAAAATTGTATTTCATTTTAATTTTTGTAAAACTCAGTAACAATAAAAACTGAATTTTACAGAAAGTTTTGTGAAAATAAAAAAAAAAACAATAAAATTGTAATTTACAGGCAGTTTTGTGAAGTTGAGTAAGAACAAAAATCTGACTTTACAGACAGTTTAGTGAAACTGAGTAAGAATAAAAATAGGATTTTATAGACAATTTTGTGAAAGTAAGAATTAATAAAACTTAAGATTTGCATATAATTCTGTGAATCTACTGAAGATTAAAAATTGGATACTACTGCCACTTTCGTGAAGCTAAGAATGAATAAATATTGGATTTCAAATACAGTTTTGTGAAACTAAGGAAGGATAAAATTTGGATTTTACAGACAGTTTTGTGAAACTGGGGAAAAAAAATTGGATTTTGCAGAAATTTTGTAAAACTAAGGACAAATAAAAACTTGATTTTGTAAGCAGTAAGTGTTGTCAAACTGAAGGAAAATAACAATTCCCTTCTAGAAGTAACCTAATATTGTGTACGGAACAGACGATCATAAAAAAATACACCAAAGAGAAACGAAGAGACATAAAAATGTGATATTGACATGTAATTATACTCGTATTAAATGAGAGAAGATGTGGAGTAAATTAATTACGATTACATGAAATAATGGCCACATAGTCTAGAGTTCCCTTTTAGTTTTATATTTCCTGTTTGTTTACCGTGGGAAAAAATTTTCAGAGATATGAATGGCCAATTTATTTGCTCGGTTTTATTTAATGCATTGTACGAGTACATTTACTTAGCTAAAGGATCTTATAATAAGATTTAGAACGCGAGGATTGTCGTTTTATGCTAGCTGCAATCACTATTATATCCGCTTGGAAAAAGCTTCAACTAAGATGGGATGACTTTTACATCAGATAAACAGTCTGCACTTCTTTTATTACTCTCATTTTACTTAAATTCCCTAGATAAGGTCTCTCTAAGAATGAAACTAGCACTTACAATGCTAATGCATGTTAACAAATACGCTTTCCAGAAACGTAAATGCTTACACTGCAGAAATCCTACTTTACGTTAAAGATACAAAACAATGGTCTAGTGCAGTGGTAGTCAGCACTCGCTGAAATAATAATAATAATAATAATAATAATAATAATAATAATAATAATAATAATAATAATAATAATAACAACAATAATAATTTTTTCTATTTTATTGGGTTATTTTACGACGCTGTATCAACATCTAGGTTATTTAGCGTCTGAATGATATGAAGGTGATAATGCCGGTGAAATGAGTCCGGGGTCCAGCACCGAAAGTTACCCAGCATTTGCTCGTATTGGGTTGAGGGAAAGCCCCGGAAAAAACCTCAACCAGGTAACTTGTCCCGACCGGGATTCGAACCCGGGCCACCTGGTTTCGCAGCCAGACGCGCTGACCGTTACTCCACAGGTGTGGACTTAATAATAATAATAATAATAATAATAATAATAATAATAATAATAATAATAATAATAAAGAGAAACTGATTAAATATTACGTGCTAGTGTAGTAATAGAGTAAGCTATTAAACTCCAAGAACTGAAATCAGCCTTCAATCAACGTCATGAAGAGAAGATGACATAAATAAATGTAAGGAAGCCAGCTATCTAGTGGCGAATGAAATAGCTCGTTCTCTTAAACCAGTGATGTCAAAGCAAGCGCATATTTCTGACCTTGACGTCGTGCGCGGGCAGCAAGCGCTAAGTATGGAAAAAGGAAGTGTTGTGTATATGAATAAGCAACCTGTTGGATTAAGAAAATAGTGGTGCACAAGCTTCAAACGGAACGTGAAATTTTATGTCGTTATTTTTATATGGCTTCTTTCTGTTTAATATTATATATACTGTCTGTAAAACAAAAGTACTAACACTGATTTCTTAATATTGCACTTGTGTTTTAAATCTTAATAACATAATAGAGAGTTAAGAAGAAATATTCACTTAAATTCCATAGTAGTATAATATTATGCTGCATTAAGTGGAAACACATCATTCATAAAGAAAGTGATATTCCAAAGAAAGAGATTGAGTACGACATGATAAATTGGAATTTATATTGATGGTATCTTTAGCCTTACAAAAGTAATCAATAAACTAATCAAAACAATATTACAGTACAGAGCAAAGTTACCTAGGTACTGTATCTGTTTTAAGTGTAACTAATATTACATAACAAAACTCTTATCGCATTATACTTTTAAGGTGATATTTGTGAGCAACTTCCTATCATCAGAATATTAAATTATTTTCTCGAAATCTGCTGAAGCTATAGAGTTGACATTTTTACAACACATGAGCACGTATCTTTTGCTTATGATGTAACAGTAGTTGCTTTCTTAATTCATTTCCTTACAAACAATTTCCATGCGAATATTTTCAAAATTGTCAATACACTATCTTCAGTAATACGTATATACGGTATATTAGATTTACGAAAATATTCTGTAAGGCTACTAAATAAATAGGCCTATACCTGAAAATTTCACTTTTCTATACGAAAAGTTGAGAAAATATTTCTTTTGAATAAAAAAATTAAACTTGCGGAAAATGAGCATTAAAATTAAAACTTACATTCTTATAACGCACTTATACTTCTCAGGCAAATCCAAAAATTAACATGGATACAGTTTTAATAAGTTCTCTTCCCTTTATCTACTGAATCAGTGCTGGACATCCCTGAATATATCTCGACCAAGCGGCATGTACCAGCTCTTTCGTCTGTCTCTTTCCTTTCCGCTGTAAAGCGCTCAGGCTCTCCTGGGCTCTAAAGCGCGCGCTTGCTCCTGTGGGCATCAATTGACATGCCTGTCTTAAGCCTTCCAACGAAGAAGAGTTTTATAAAAGCGTAATGATAAAGGTGGCTGAAATAATTTGTGCAATGAAAGTTGTTAATTAATTTTGAAAAACTGCGAATTTCTCGACTAAATATCCAGAAGAGAATTCAGGAAATTTCTAATTGTGTTCATTGAGGAATATTTTTAAAAATAAAGAATATTTGTATATATTTTTTATTGGTCCTTGATGACAGTAGTGATATTAATGATACAGCAAAGCTTGCTATTTTTATTCGAGAGGTTGATGAAGAAATCAATGCTAGTGCACGAACCACCACTGGTTGTAGTTTTCATGCCCTGTACCTCTCCCCCGCCTCCTTATTTCTTAGACTGTCTCTCGCGTGTAATCACTGCCGTTCGAGTTTGGTCACCGCTGATCTAAAGCCAGGTCTGTGGTATATATTCCTCTGTTCTCTCGTACCAGTACCAGCAGTATTGCCAGGTTGAGGGATTTATCCCTCGGCGTAGGGAGTTTTTGGTCGAAAAGGGATTGAGGGATTTTTTGACAGAATGACACATAACGTAGGAATTTTCACACGTTTTCAATTTTTCCATATTTCAAATATTTTTCAAAATATTTTTATTTTTAAGACATAAAATGAGTTTCTTAATTTTTATTAAAAGCACATAAAAGTGATTTAACACTGAAAACTATATTATATGCTTAATATATGGTTTGTCAACAGTGAGTTGTTATAATATATAATTTTGATTGAGTTGAGTTAAAGAGTTGAGTGATTCAGATAGAAACGGCCAATGAGATTTATGTTTTTCTTTTTTAATTTTACTGTTTGTAGGCTGCCATTTGCCGTTGTAGTTTACGTCTTCCCGCTTTATATTCAAATCGATTCAGTACTTCAGTAGAGAGTAGATTGTTGCGAACATGAGTACGTGAGGAATATACTGTAGTTTCAGTTGTGTTAACAGCCGGGAAAAATGTACATATTGTACATTATGATCATACTTTTAAGTTGATATTTTTTAAGTGTCTGTTTATTTTCTTAGTTTTAATATACTGATATTTTTAAGCGTGTGTTTATTTTACTGGTACAATGAGTGATCTTCAAGATCCATACCGAAAAAAAAAAAACATGAAATGAGAAAAGAGTTATCTAAATGTTGAAACTGTTCAATGAAAATATGTAGCCTACAACATGGATTCAAGAGACAACAAAATAGCTGGGCTGCTGGTTGCGGAAGAAGAGGGAGAAGAATAATGTGAACAGGATCATCAATAATATGCCGATCTTAGGGTGATTACTCTGTTCCACTATGATATTTATTACGAACATTGTCTTATTCTATTATTTTAATTCGTTTTTAAAATGTGTATTTTGGAGTTTAGACCATATCACTCCAATAGGGATTTTTTAACCTATCTGAGGGATTTTGTTTCGTAAAAACCTGGCAACACTGCGTACCAGTTTAACAGTGCCTCACAGTAGACTCTGCAGGGTTGACTGTCGTCTCGTGGGAAGGAAGCAATTCGTTGATAGAAAGTGAGAGAGCCCTGTACAACGTCTCGATTCCTTTCTGCTTGGCGAGGCAGCTCTCGTTTCCAGAAGAACGAGATTAACTTCGCGAAGCTCATTAACCTTCGACTGCACACAAGGCTATGTAAAAACAGAGTCCACGGAGTTAAACTGGACTGGAAACAACTGCCAAGAGACTCTGAGCTGCCCAGCCCAGATACCATGAGGCTTCCAGCTTCAAGAGATTACAATCTCCTTTCATCTGTATCATTGCTATTAAAGATTCGTCTCGTTTTCACCCTCCTAACCGCAATATTATGAAAGAAATGCAAATACATAGGCTGCTATTTACTATTCAGTACATTATTTTTTATGTTAGCTCTGTGGTAGAGTGCCTGCCTCCAGACTAGCCGGCCCGGGTTCGATTCCCGGCGCGGTCAGAAATTTTAATGTAAAATTTCTACCTTGGGACTAGGAGAGATGGCGGTGCACAACTTCTAATCACTAGATTGTGCACCAATATGCCTGGGTTAAATACCAAATCTCTTCGCAGTGCATATGAAGAGAAGGCATGTTACTGTTGATAGTGATTCCTCTAAGCATATTTTATTACTGTGTGTCGAATTGGAACATGTACGGAGAAAATATTTACCACCCTCGATACTAAGTCAGCAGGAGTTCGCTTGCATGTCTTGACTTCATGGGGAATAGAGAATGGGAACAAAAGACTGGATTGTTCCTCTTGAAGGCGAGAAAGATTAGAACTGCAGCTGTCGAAGTTTGCGACGCGAACTGAGGAAGGGATAATAGTATCCACCCAACTGTACACTTCTAGGTCTTTTAGTTAGGATATATTATATAATGTGTTTTATTGTGCCATTTCCATGTTTAATATGTGTGTTCTTTTAGAGAGTAGTTGGATGTAATCATAGGTGGGGGGGACCTGAAAAGGAGGACTTGTTTCGGGTGCAAAGCACGTACGGTCAGAAGACCCGTGCATTGGATTTTAGACAAAATTATGATAATATAAAATTTGTATGTATAATATTACTCAATAAATCCATCTATCTAGCTATCTAGTGATTCGTCCGTCGGATGGGGACGTTAAGCCTGGCGGCCCCCTTGGTGCTATTCGACAGGAGTAGACTACGTGCCGGCACCGGGTTTCCCCTTCTCCCTTCATCATCATCATCATCATCATCATCACTCATTCCAGATACTACACTTACACATACACTCATCCTAGTACACGACATAACTCTCCACAGGTACACATCATGTACAGTGTGACCCGCCGAAGTGGTGTACAACTAGAAAATGGGTCACAGTTCTGCCATCTATCCGAAATATGCGGAACCCGAATCACGCAAGTGAAGTGGGTAGGCATTGGATACACACATTTTTTTTTTAAGTTCTCTATTTATTAGTCAATTTAGCATGTTGTTAATGCAACACATTAATCTAAGTAGTCGGTTGTCATCAATAAATGAATGAATGAATCAATCAATCAATCAATCGATATTTTACCAAGTCATTCCTTTGTTGATTTATGTAACTACTCATGTTTGACCTAATATGACTTCATTTGCCGTTCTTTCCTAATTCATTTGTTCATTAAGGGGTTAGGTACAGCTTAAAGCAGTAAAATTTTAGAAATATCAAACATTTTTTTCCTCCATTACTGTATCTTGTAAAATAATGAAAATTGGCATGTGTAAAACACTATTCCTTTGCTATATGAAAAAAAAAATATTTTTACGATTTAAAAAAATTATTTACATTTTTTTTTTCTTTCCAAATTCAGTTCACTGTGCAGTGATGAAGCGTTTTCCACATAACTAAAAAAAACTATCCACCATTCTGTGATGAAATTTTTTGTATGTATTTATGCATGTCATATCTACAATATGATGCAAGATCACTTCTCTACCATTGATAGATCGTCTGATAAAAAATAAATTCATTTTAAAAAATGATTATACATCAGTATTTTCTTCTAATACAAAATAAAAAAAAATATTACTTATTAAGGAATGTAGTTGAAACAGCATGATATTGTAAACATGAGTTTCAGCAATAAAACAAAAGAGAGAGGACATGAAAAAGTTAACAAGTTTATAAGTTATGAGGGAAACGCTTCATTACTGCACAGTGAACTACCACCATTTTGAATTTTGAAAAAAAAATATACAAATAATTTTTTTAATCTTAAAAATATTTTTTTCATATAGCAGAAGGACAATGTTTTACACATACCAATTTTCATTATTGTACAGGATATAGTAATGGAGGAAAGAATGTTGAATATTTCCAAACATTTCACTGCTATAAGCTGTACCTAACCCCTTAAGTCATTCATTCGTCAATTTCCTAATTCAATAATCGTAAGTTTACCAAATTGAGTAGGTAATCCATCGAATCCATGTGGTTTTTCTGTCGCAACTGTAGTTTGAAGAGCAAAATAATTACTATAATCCATTTCTCCAGATCAAGGAGAGGCTAACATGCCAACGTCCATCAATGTGTGGAATGTTAACAAACACTTTATTTAAACGTGCGATACTATTAACATTCATTCATTTAGTGTTCTGTCCACGGGCAGGTCTTTCACTACAAACTCAGCTTTCTCCAATCTTTCCCATTTTCTGCCTTCCTTTTGTTTCCTCATCTATTAACGTTATGCACTTGTAATCTGGAGTTTTTCGAACACTATTCTCGCGGCGAAAACGATATTTCTAGCAACAAGTTTCTGGTGTGGGAATTGTAACTTCAAGGCCTAACAACAATAGCTGTCAATACAGCAAAAAACACGATCGTGCAAATTGGAATTTTGTTTATTCGGTCGTTGGTAAGAGATAATTTGATTTGTTTGGTTCGTAAAAGGAACGGTAACACAATTCCTGTGTTTTAACATCATTCTGAAACTGAAGTAACTTCTGTAATAGTCCTGATATAATTTTACAGCGATTTGGTTTCGTATCTTTCCAAAAGGATCAAACTGAATGTTTCGCTACATTTATCGTGATGGTCTCTAATAAAACTTCAACAATCCAAAGAATAATATAATTTTATTGTAAGCTGACTACTTTATATTTATGCGAAAACAAATTAAATATATTTCGGTTTTTGTGTACGAAATTCAATAATGCATTGTTATAAATTTGATGGAAGTCAAATACTTTAAATTCTGAATACAGCAGCTCTGAAGGATAATCAAGAGGTTTATTAAGACATGTTTTTATTAGTCTTTTCTGTAGCAGAATTATTGGCATGAGGAAGGTACTATAAGCACTACCCCATTCCATAATGCCGTATTGTAACATAGCTTGTACTAATGCGAGATAAATCAGTCGTAAAGTACGGACAGTCAAGTAATTTCTTAGGTTGACAAAATAGTGAATAATTTTTCTTAATCTATTGCACAGAAAAAGAATATATTTATCCCAACGTAAATGTTGGTCGATTATTATTCCGAGATATTTAACTTGAGGAGATTCATTTAGAATAGGACAGTCACAAATATTAGAAGAATAACTGGATGTGTGAAGTTTTAAACACAAGAGTGAATCAAGAGATTTCACACCAATGTTAACGAAAATGGTACAACCGTGGTTTCAGAATGAATTAAGACAAGAAGGTTGGAATCAAACTAAAGGAACCCGCAGGTCCATTGGCTTATAAGGAACCCACAGGTTCGTTGCAGTCCTCACAGAAGCCCGCCATAGGTCACTATCCTGTGCAAGATTAATCCAGTCTCTATCATCATATCCCACCTTCCTCAAATTTATTTTAATATTATCCTCCCATTTAAGTCTCGGCCTCCTCAAAGATCTTTTTCCCTCCGGTCTCCCAACTAACACTCTATATGCATTTTTGGATTCGCCTATATGTGCTGCATGCCCTGCCCATCTTATCGGCTGTCCACGACTGCTTATTCAATATATTCGCACCTACCCTCCAAATGTGGAGGCCGTCTCCTCTATCTGCAACCAGAGGACGCGCCATGTCATGGTGATAGGGACCCACAATACATGGCTTTCTTTTGCACATTACTTGATAATCGGAAAGTATTTTAATAATTGAATTCATATTACTCTGAATTAATATTCTCTTACTTAATTAATAAAGAAACAACCCGTCAATTAATTCATAAATAAGAGTTGCACAACACTGAAAAATAGATAGGTGGGCAAGCAGCCATATAGTCAGGTGGCTAGACAGCAGTCAGACTTGTAATACAACATTGCATTTCATCACGGTAGTTCTTTAAGGCCGCGTCTATGGCTCGAGTACTAGCGAGCTAGTCTTCGTCCAGGCGACCCAGGTTCGATCTCCGGCCAGGCCGTGATGGAATTTGTGGTGGATCTAGCAGACGTTGCACAGAGCTTATATCGGCATACTCAGATTTCCCAATATCATTCCATCAACAACCTCCACGTCCCACTTCTTTCATATATCATCTGAAATAGTAAAAATAGATTGGGATGAAGTCTTGGGTTTCCAATTTTGATAAAAGAAGAGAATGATGCTTCGGGCCTCTGGGGCTTATCAGGCTACTCGTCCGCGAAATAGAATCAGACTCTATCAGGGATTGAGGCAGAATGGTCCACCTGTCTGCGTCGGATTCACGAGTGCCACCCAGGCCACCTGTCGAACTTGGACAATCGTCGCATGTATGTAGCCTACAGAGCGCACAATTGATAAAGTGTGCCTAAGTTACACACCCATCCCGAGTTCAGACCTCGTAAAGCCAAGCCAGGTAGTTCTTTAAAGCATTATAAAAACGTCCTTGTAATTGCGTCTAAAATCTATGGGCCGTATTCATAGAGATTTTTAGCGCGGGCTTTCGGTGGATTATCAGCGTTTTTCGTATTCATAAACCAGTGGACAGCCGAGGCTAGCTTAGTACGCTCGTAGCGCGTGCTGCGAAATGTATATGAATAGCACCCTACATCTTTACATTATCACATTTTCTCGGTAGCCTTATCATAGGCATAATAAGAAAATAAGAGGAGGAAATTAAACACAGAATAAATGTGGGCAATGATTGTTATTATTTGGTTGAGAAGATTTTGTCATCCAGTCTGGTTAAAAAAAAAAACTGGAACTAAAATTTATAAAACAGTTATATTATCAGTTGTTTTATATGATTGTGAAATTTGGACTCTCACTTTGAGAGAGGAACAGAGATTAAGGTGATCGAGAATAAAGTGCTTAGGAAAATATTTGGGACAAAGAGAGATGAAGTTACAGGAGAACAGAGGAAGTTACACAACGCAGAACTGGACTCATCGTATTCCTCACTTAACATAATTATAACCATTAAATCCAGATCTTTGAGATGGGCAGGGTATGTAGCATGTATGGATGAATCCAGAAATACATACAGAGTGTTAGTCGGGAGACCTGATCTTTGGGAAGGGCGAAACGTAGATGGGAGGATAATATTAAAATGGATTTGAGGAAGGTAGGATATGATGGTAGGGACTGGATTAATCTTGCTCAGGATAGGGACATATGACAGGCTTATGTGAAGTCGGCAGTGAACCTCTGGGTTCTCTAAAAGCCATACCAGATCTGGAAGGTGGGGAATGTTCGGAATACTATAGTCGTTCTACATGTATGTATGTATGTATGTATGTATGTATGTATGTATGTATGTATGTATGTATGTATGTATGTATGTAGGCCTATGTATGTGTGTATGTATGTATGTACGTACGTACGTGCGCATATACAAATAATATTGTGACAGCGACGTGAGATTCGAACTCACGACCAGCGTCCCGCAAGAGAGAAGATCGCGCGGAGCACTTTGGGATGGCGCGCGGCGGAGAGGGGAAAGGGCCAACGCGGCGAGAGAGTGGAGAGAGAGTGCGCGCGCATCTGGTGCTGGTAGAGAGGAGAGGGCTCTGGATTTTTCTGGAGTGCCATCTCTAGAGACGCGTGGAACTTTCAAGGCTACGTCGCTGTGGTTATAAATTAAGGACGCGAAGGAACGACAGCAGTTTTCAGTTAATTAGTCAGCCAGTCAGTGAGAAAACCAGAGCAAGCAAGCCAGTCTTGTGTACCGGAGATCGACTCGAGTGTGCGTCCGCAACTGTATCAGCATCCGAAGGCCTGAGTTCGAGTGCAGTGGACCGCAGTTGGAGGGACCTGAGTTCGAGTGCAGTGGACCGCAGTTGGAGGGACCTGAGTTCGAGTACAGTGAACTGTCTCTGAAGGTCTGTGGTTCGAGATACTGTGAACGCGAGTGACTGAGCTAGAAGAACTGTGAACTGAGAACTGATAGTTCTGATTTGTAAATAGTGCTTTGTAAATATTAGTTAAGATTAACAGTTCATTGTTGTTCGTACTAGTCCAAGTAAATTGTCATTGTCGTCAGTGGAGTGCTATAACGAATATTGTATTGAGTGAAGATCCAATTGTTGACGAGAGCGTTTAAGGTGAATTGTAGAAAGGAATTATTGTTGTGACGAATAAATTACATTGTTGTTACTAATAAAATTTACAATATATAATATGTACATATACAGAGTGTTAAAGTTGCACTGCAGTCGGTTAACAAGTAAGGGACTCAAATACGAAGAACTTGTCGGTAGCGCTGTCTAACTGAAAGTTCCTTGTCTTCTGACTTGCCTCTACCTCTTCCCTTCTTAATCCTCCCTTCGTAATCATGACAAAACTAACGATAACAACGTTACAGTAAGGGATAGGAATGATCGCTATTTTTGAGGGCGATGCAGTGTGAGTGAGATTCCGCGAAAGTAAAACTTATAGACACCGAGACACTGATCTTGAAATATTTATTTATTTATTTACTTATTTATTGATTGATTTATTTATTTATTTATTTATGTATTTATTTATTTAATTAATTTATTTATTTGATGTAGTGAAGTTACGGCCATCAGTTCTTCTTTGCCACACCACCAAAGATGCAAATACAAAAGAATAGTGACGAAAATAGATAAATAAATAAATAAATAAATAAATAAATAAATAAATAAATAAGAAAATAAAGTAAATTAGAAATACAAATTGAAAAAGAGAGGAAAGAAATAAATCACGAAAGGTACAAATGAAAAATGTACTAATATTAATTGCCTATTACCCATATTTTGTTCAAAACCAAACAAATTTCCTTAAAGTCTCCAAAAGATCGTACTCGCTACGTTCTCTGAAGATTTACGTGAATTCTAAAACAGCAGTACATTTTTTTTTTGCAGACATAAAATTAGTTAATCCGCTTGAGCACACGGGCACAAACATACCCAGAGGAGAACTCGAACAAATCAAAGACTACAATAAACATTGATAGGCCGAAAAGAGTTTGAAATTATGAAGTCGTTACAGCTTTTGCGATACCACTCCTCCAATGTAGTTAATGACTACGATGACATTATGGCGAATATGATATATTTAAGACTGGTTATTTAGCGATGCTATTTCAAGTGCGAGATTGTCTAGAGTCAGTAGAATTGGCGATAGCAAAATAATACTTTGTTAGTGAAAACTTTACCAGGTAACCAAACAGAGGACAGAGCACAGCCTTCAGAAAACCAAGTCGCGCTTATTACTTTTGAATTACTTAGAAATATGATTATGAAAATTATGATAATGATGGTGTCAGCCATTGTGAAAACGATTGTGGACGCACGAAGAGAAGAAAATCATAGTCGTAAACGCATAATATTCCCGAACCCAACAACTTTTTTAAGAAGTCGAATCAACGTCGCAGATTTCGTAATGCTGCAATGTTTTGCCTACGCTGATTAATACACGTCGCATTCTAAACGTCTCTTATACCTGTATTTAATTTTTTCTCCGAAACAAGGCTATCGGCTTATTCCTGATTCCCACTTATAAGGAACTTACACTCCGGATAAACAAGATTTCCTTTCTTTCTTGTTATTTCCTTTTCCTCTACAGCACGTGTCATAAATCCAGGACATATATCATTCTAAAATTAAATATTTAGCCTACGTACGAGTATTTATTGTGTAATAAATTTGCGTAACTGTATTTTTATAGAATGTAAAATAATTTCTCCCTCTCTTTAAAATATTCAACTGTTTACATGTCGGAGGCTGGAATGTGGAGTTACTTTCATTGAACTTGTGTCACACCTAGCAAAGGAGACCAACTTCCAATCACAGCATAAAATGCAAATTGTTTTCATGCATTAATTAAACAAGGTCGTAAGTAGGGCTCGAAAGTTAATGAAATATCATCTTTTTTTCTGAGACATCGCAGACAATGCAGGATGCAATATAAACTAGATTCATTTCAACACGAACTAATATAGTCTACTTTTATTTTGCATTATTTTTCATTTTTCGGTCATTCATTATCTATTGGTCATTTTTTTTTAGAAAATGTTCTACTATTTGTAGCATTTTTGCCTTTTCTGCTTTTGAACGGACTTTTTTTTACGGTGTAGTCGTAGTCTATATTCGAGAACCTACTGCAGATTTTTCCTTGTAGTTGCCTTGACTCTTGATCACGTGTGTTACGTGGTTTCCCAATTCAGCGCAATAGAATAAATGTTGCAGCCGCAGTGCCTGCAGTCAGCATATTGAATCTCACAAGTGAATACGTAAAAATGCCGAAAGTAAAGCAACCGGCATTCCTTCAAACCCGACACTCTACGAATGGCGATGGCTCTTTACTGCAATTCTGAATTAGAGGTATATCTGGGAATTTCAGTTCCTCCTAATATTTAAATGTGCACTGGCGTGATTTCGGACACTTTCATTAATAATAATAATAATAATAAAATTAATAATAATAATAATAATAATAATAATAATAATAATATGAACATTAAATCCAGACGTTTGAGATGGGCACGGCATGTAGCACGTATGGGCGAATCAAGATATGCATATAGAGTGTTAGTTGGGAGACCGAAGCAAAAAAGACCTTTGGGGAGGCCGAGACGTGGATGGGAGGATAATATTAAAATGGAATTGAGGGAGGTGGGATATGATGATAGAGACTGGATTAATCTTGCACAGGATAGGGACCGATGGCGGGCTTACGTGAGGGCGGCAATGAACCTTCGGGTTCCTTAAAAGCCAGTTGTAAGTAATAATAATAATAATAATAATAATAATAATAATAATAATAAAAATAATTGTCTATTCTCATTTTCTCATTATATTTCGTGCAGAGTGTAGGATCAGTGTCCAACCAGCATCGTGATGAATTTAGGTAACTACGGTCAGTACCGAAATTCTGTTTCTCAATCATCGTGCTAACTACACGATACCCCGGTACGATTGGACGATGGTTCACCTTTGATGACGAATGTGGGCGTGAGGCTATCAATCGGCTGGGCTGTCGTGTAACGTATTTTTTATTATTATTATTATTATTATTATTATTATTATTATTATTATTATTATTACTATTATTGGGCGAATTCAGAAATGCATATAGAGTGTTGGTTGGGAGGCTGGAGGGAAAAATACCTTTGGGGAGGCCGAGACGTAGATGGGAAGGTAATATTAAAATGGATTTGAGGGAGGTGGGATATGATGGTAGAGACTGGATTAATCTTGCTCAGGATAAGGACAAATGACAGGCTTATGTGAGGGCGGCAATGAGCCTCCGAGTTTCTTAAAAGCCAGTAAGTATTACTATTTTTATTATTATTATTATTATTATTATTATTATTATTATTATTACTTACTGGCTTTTAAGGAACCTGGAGGTTCATTGCCGCCCTCACATAAGCCCGCCATTGGTCCTATCCTGAGCAAGATTAATCCATCCTCTATCATATCCCACCTCCCTCAAATCTATTTTAATATTATCTTCCCATCTACGCCTCGGCCTCCCTAAAGGTCTTTTTCCCTCCGGCGTCCCAACTAACACTCTATATGCATTTCTGGATTCAGCCATACGTGCTACATGCCCTGTCCATATCAAACGTTTCGATTTAATGTTCCTAATTATGAAGAATACAATGCGTGCAGTTCTGTATTGTGTAACTTTCTCCATTCTCCTGTAACTTCATCCCTCTTAGCCCCAAATATTTTCCTAAGCACCTTATTCTCAAACACCCTTAACCTATGTTCCTCTCTCAAAGTGAGAGTCCAAGTTTCACAACCATACAGAACAACCGATAATATAACTGTTTTATAAATTCTAACTTCCAGATTTTTCGACATCAAACTGGATGACAAAAGCTTCTCAACTGAATAATAACACGCATTTCCCATATTTATTCTGTGTTTAATTTCCTCCCGAATATCATTTATATTTGTTACTGTTGCTCCCAGATATTTGAACTTCTCCACCTCTTCAAAAGATAAATTTCCAATTTTTATATTTCCATTTCGTACAATATTCTGGTCACGAGACATAATCATATACTTTGTCTTTTCGGGATTTACTTCCAAACCTATCTCTTTACTTGCTTCAAGTAAAATTCCCGTGTTTTCCCTAATCGTTTGTGGATTTTCTCCTAACATATTCACGTCATCCGCATAGACAAGAAGCTGATGTAACCCGTTCAATTCCAAACCCTGTCTATTATCCTGGACTTTCCTAATGGCATACTCTAGAGCGAAGTTAAAAACTGAGGTGATAGTGCATCTCCTTGCTTTAGCCCACAGTGAATTGGAAACGCATCTGACAGAAACTGACGTATACGAACTCTGCTGTACGTTTCACTGAGGCACATTTTAATTAAGCGAACTAGTTTCTTGGGAATACCAAGTTCAATAAGAATATCACATAAAACTTCTCTCTTAACCGAGTCATGTGCCTTTTTGAAATCTATGAATAACTGATGCACTGTACCCTTATACTCCCATTTTTTCTCCATTTTCGTCGGATACAAAATATCTGATCAATAGTTGATCTATTACGCGTAAAACCACACTGATGATCCCCAATAATTTCATCTACATATGGAGTTAATCTTCTCAAAAGAATATTGGACAAAATTTTGTACGACGTCAACAAAAGTAATATTCCTCGAAAGTTACTACAGTTAGTCTTGTCACCCTTCTTAAAGATAGGTACGATTATGGACTCCTTCCATTGTTCTGGTACAATTTCCTTTTCCCAAATAGCAAGTACAAGGTTATAAATTTCGTTAGATAATGCGCTTCCACCCTCTTGTATTAATTCTGCTGGAATTTGATCGATACCTGGAGACTTATAATTTCTCAAATTTTCTATCGCAATTTCGACTTCAGAAAGTGTGGGTTCGGGTATAAATGGCTCAGCAGTTTGTATTTCAATTTCGTCCCGATCATTTCTACTTGGCCTATGTATATTTAGTAGTTGTCCAAAATAGTTTTTCCATCTGTTCAGGATTGAATGAGCGTCTGCAAGCAAGTCACCATTCTCATCCTTCATCACGTTTACCCTTGCCTGATATTAAGTAGTTTTTATCTGACAGCGTTAGAAGTTACTTTGCAAAATGATTTTACCTTTAAATAAAAATAATTTTGTTTTCTTCGTATACATTTTTAGATTATAAGTGAGATGTTCTCCTGAACAAGAATTTAACTACAAAATCTTGGATTTCAGATACAAACAATTACACATTTTAGATCTGGTATAACAGTATGTTTCTAGATAGTGCTATGTTTTTTGGAGAGAAATAATATTTTGTCAGGAAGGAGATGCTTTGTTATGGGTTCAATAGAGGCCTATGCTACAAACGAAAAAACTACGTAACATATTTTAAGTTGTTATTCCAGGGATCGCCTCTATTTTATTTAATATACAGCAGAAAATTCTACAACTGTGTCCTTGATTTCTTCACTTCTGCTTACGAATGTCTAATCACAGCTCAAAGGTAAGCAGTCCGGGCGCATTCTGAAACGTACGGCATTCTATTATCTCGCTTTCTACATTGTAACGTCGTCTTACAGGTTAATGGACAGGGAGTCAATGTTAAGGCGAGAAGACGGATTTAAAATGTAAGGCCTCTGCGGGAAAAGAAGAGATCGTGACATGTTCTATGGAGCCACTTCAAGCAAAATTGCCTTGAGAATTACAGAACTATGGGAGAAGGAATTCAGTCTCTACGTTCTTGCAATTTTATTAAGATATCTGATGTTCAGGTATACATGCAAGCGGACCTTTCAAGTTTGCAATGTTCTTTGTATGTAATAGTAATATACGTTACAAGAGCGGTATGTTGACGTTTTCATGGTCGAGGAAAAGATTGAAAAAAGCGAAACGTAGTTGAGCTTTTTTAATTTCCGAGAACATGAAAACAAACATACCACTCGGTGTATCGTACATTATTTTGTGCGAAGATCGTTTATTACATACCTGAAAGACGAATTTCTAATTAGCTGCAATGAAATCTCCATCTTGGTTTCTGTTTCATGACGGCAACTTCGGAAAACCAAAATATCTTTCTTCAACATTGTTGCTATAAAATGTTTTCTGTGTTTACTATACTCCAGCAGGCCGTGATATACGTCTGTCTTTCCCCCCCTCCCGTCTATAAATGCGAACTTAAAACAAACGGTAAGGTTATGTAATGATTTATTTTTCATTTTAATATTTTAACAATATTATTTATATAACATATTGCAGTAATAACATCGGCATCTGGAATCTTGTTGATTTTTTCACGGCTTCCTTAATGTTACTTGTATCAGGAATGCAATAAGTTTCGTGGAGTAGTAGATTTTACTTAATTTTTGCAAATATTTAAAAACAATAATTAACATTGCAATTTAGGTGAAATTGCATTGATAAGTTTCCAATTTATAATTATTACTATGTTAAACGTCTCTAAAAATAATGTGTTAAAAGCCTAAAGCAGTAACATGAATGTCGCGCTTAAGCGGTAAGAAGAGGGAAATTGTTATGTGTGTTACGTTGGGAATACTGAATGTGGTATTTCACACTTACCGCGTATTGGTTCTGTGCGGAAAACAAGCAAATACGCACGATCTCGCACAAATTTCTTTTCATGAAGTTTTCTTATTTACAGAATTAAGGGAAAATATTAACATGTACAGTAGGCAACTCTGGAGACTGTAGGAATAAAAATGTGTTGGCTTATCTTTAAAATATACACGAAGGTGAAAATTAATAGCTTAGTGACCTGCGAGAACTTGCCAATACAATGTAAGATTCAAAAATATATATTTTTTTAAATAGTAAAAAAGTGACAGTGAATTTTAGTAAATCTCAATGATAATACGTAATGCCTACATTAATAATTAGTGGCAAGGGAATTAAGATAAATTCAATTTTGTGTAAGATTTAAGTATATCTACTGAACGCATGAAGAAAAAGGAAGAAAGAAAACAATAATAATAACAGTAAATCCTCCAACAGCAATAATAATAACACTAATAATAATAATACTGGTAATAATAAAAACTGCCTCTGATTGAGGTTCTGGCTGATATGTACATCTAATACCAGGCAGTATGCTACATCTCACTTGATGATATGAGTCGGAGGAAGAGCAATTGGATGGTAATTAGCAATAGTGATCCAAGCTCCAAAAACCTGTTTCGAGATTTTGGTCATTGAAATAAATGTTTTTTTTTTTCATGAAACATTTTATGCAAGAAGTATTATAACACTCATACTATTATAAAAAAATAGCGCAAATAATAGCAAAAAAGACTAACTGATTTTTAATAAGAGACCAGCAGTTGAATTAATATTTCAAAGCAAAATAAATAAATAAAATAAATAAATAGATAAATAAATAAAATAAATAAATAAATGAATTTTATGCAATAAACGAATTTTTGCTTATAAATAGCAGCAAAATTCAGATATCGCATTCTTGATATTTCCGAGTTAAATTAGCGTGCATCAACAGATTTATGCAAATATCTCATTTTTTTTTTCAAATTCTCGGTTGGTCTGTTATTGCGAAACTCCGTCCAATTGTTTGTATGCATCTGAAGTCTGATTAGTGTAATATGTAGCTAATCGGCGATGTATGCAATGGAGGAGAAAAGGACCTGGCCAACCTACTCCATTATCTCATGGCCTAGTTGCCTCATAAATGATGTGTTGTGATGTTCATACCTGTCTTTGGAGAGGTAACTAAACTAAAACTAATGATGATGATGATGATGATGATGATGATAATAATAATAATAATCATCATCATAATAACACCAATAATAATCATAACAACACCGGTAATAATAATAATAATAATAATAATAATAATAATCATAATAACACCGATAATAAAAGTATTATTATTATTATTATTATTATTATTATTATAGAATATTTTAATTTAATTTGACGGACAATTTCTCCCACCCTTGTAACCCACGTCCCAAAAGTAGGTTGAATATAAGATGTTAAAGGTAAAAATGTATTTTTTTAATATTAATTTATTAACTTTCCTATCCATCATAAACGAAGATACATCTTACACTAACCTGAAGGTACAACTTAAGTAAATAAGTGTCTCTTGAACAGTGTCATTTGTCCTCGTGAAACGCTTGTGAAAAATTCCCCACATTAAGTTCTAACAGAAATCCCGTATGTTTTAATTTGTTTTCTTTCTTGAATGTTAGTTCATAATGTGCTCGAAGGCACGTATATGTTATAATAAGAATGTTTGTACCGACTTTTTCTGTTAGTAACTGGTATTTCTGGTCATGCAACAAAATAAGATATTCCGCTACTTTGTATAATTTCATTAGGAATTTAGTTACTTTGTGGTATATTCTTCACACATAAAGACGATGTGAATTATTTCATTTCTCACTTCATACTTCCTACAGTCCACTAAATTAACTTGTTCGATTCTCGATTAGTTCACGATATTTTCAGAAGACGTGGAATAGAAGACTTAATACTTCTGTATGCGGAAAGAAAGGACACTTTCTACCGACTTCTGCTGATTCATTAGCGGTACATATTTACACTTTTATTTCTATTTGTTTCAATGCCTTCCATTGTTTTGCTCTACAAACAGCCAATTTAACCCAGTTAAAACCTATTGGCTATTAGCTGCAATTATATAACAAAAAATGTGGACCGAAACAAAACAAAAAAGTAAACGACTATTGATCTACTTGCTTTCTAGGCAGCTGTTCGACGTTTCTTGCATCGCCACGCTCTGGGAACTTCAAATCGCATAGACAATGAAATTACAGTCGCAACGTGCAACGAGGATAATTTACATCGCCACAGTGTAAATTTAATCACCATAAATCCTTCTCATTTTCTCATTTCAACTCATGATGTAGTGGGATGCTATTGTGAGGTTCTCAACTAACACTAAAAGACGATGACGACGATGTTGATGATGATGATGATGATGATATGATGGTGATGATGATGAAGAAGAAGTGCTCCTTTCGGGTTAAATATTTCCTTCAGTTCTGTCACAGTTATGTCATCATCCTTACACGCATTAGACATGGTGTTATTTCGTGCGAGATCGTGCGTATTTGCTTGGTTTCCGCACAAAACCAATCCGCGGAAAGTCTAAAATTCCACATTCAGTATTCCCAACCTAACACACATAACTTAACAATTTTCCTCTTCTTACCGCTTAAGTGACATATTAATTTTACTGTTTTAGGCTTTTAATATATTATTTTTAGAGACGTTCAATATAGTAATAATTATAAATTGGAAACTTACCACTACAATTTCACCTAAATTGCACTGTTAATTATTGTTTTTAAATATTTGCAAAAATTAAGTAAACTCTAAATCATTACATAACCTTACCGTTTGTTTTAAGTTCGCATTTATAGACTGGGGGAAAAAAAAGACTGACTTGCTGGAGTATAGTAAACACAGAAAACATTTTAAAGCAACAATGTTGAAGATAGATATTTCTGTTTTGCAAATTTGCCGTCATTGAACAGAAACCAAGATGGAGAGTTCATTGCAACTAATTAGAAATTCCTCTTTCAGGTATGTAATAAACGATCTCCGCACAAAATAATGTACGATACACGAGCGGTATGTTTTCTTTCAATTCTCGGAAATTAAAAAAAGCTCAACTACGTTTCGCTTTTTCAAACTTTTTCTCGAACATGAAAACTTCAACATACCGCTCTTGTAACGCATATTACTATTACGGTGTCCCGTCAGCGTATTTGGCGTTTTTTCTTCGAAATATTCTACCCGTATGTTGATCAGTAGAACAAATAACACATAAATTAAATTAAATTATTGTCGAACACAATTAAAAACATATTTTCTCCACAGTTTCTTTTCTTCTGTTATTTTAGCTCCTACTCTATGTAGCATCCTTCTTCTTGATTTCTTATAGAGTTCACAAACACAGCTCCGCCGATTTAGTAGAATGCGTTTGAGTCTAAAGAAAGTAGAAAAAAGTACAACATAGTCTGTTGTTGTGACCAGAATCCAAGCCTCCCGCATACCGGTTAGGCACAATGTCACAAAATGTTCACGTCTGAGTATTTTTGAAAACTTAAATATTATTCAACGCCTAGATAAAGGCGCAAATATTAGGGATATTGCTGGAGAGTTTAAGGTAATATTTATTTATTTACTTATTTATTTTCTTACTTATTTAATTGCTTATTCACTTATTTATTATTGTATTTTACTAAACTTGTACTTGCTAGTTGGGAAAAGGAAATTGTACTAGAAGAAAGTAGAAAACTGTACAACGTAGTCTGTTGTTGTGACGAGAATCCAAGCCCCCGCATACCTGTTAGGCATAATGTCACAAAATGTTCAAGTCTGAGTATTTTTGAAAACTTAAATATTATTCAACGCCTAGATAAAGGCGCAAATATTAGGGATATTGCTGGAGAGTTTAAGGTAATATTTATTTATTTACTTATTTATTTTCTTACTTATTTAATTGTTTATTCACTTATTTATTATCGTATTTTACTAAACTTGTATTTGCTAGTTGGGAAAAGGAAATTGTACTAGAACAATGGAAGGAGTCCATAATTGTACCTATCTTTAAGAAGGGAGAAAAGATGAACTGTACTATAGTCGCGACGCTGTTATTCCCGGCGTGACTCTTTGCTTACGTCTTAGGAAGTCAAGGCTCTATAAAGTCTAGGTAGGTAGTATCGTTCGCTATTTTTGTTCTTTCGTTGCCGAGCTACCAGACGAGGGATCTATTTGCCGTACCGTTAGACATTATCATGTCGTAGCTCCTATGATAATAAATCAAACGTACCGTAATTCAGCAAATAATTGAGCGGCAAATAACGTCCTCGTGTGCTTTCTGCGAACGCCAACGAAAGAGCCAAAATGGCGGGCGATTATATTTTAAGTATTTATCCAGCCTTAGGAAATGCTTTACAGCTCCATCAGCGAATCACAAGACGCACACGTTTAAATGTAGCCGACCTGCAACGTGATTGGCTGCCGGAAATTAGAGCGACGGGACTATAACTTTCGAGGAATATCACTTTTGTTGACGTCGTACGAAATTTTGTCCAATATTCTTTTGAGAAGATTAACTTCATATGTAGATGAAATTATTGGGGATTATCAGTGTGGTTTTAGGCATAATATATCGACTGTTGTTAAGATTTTTGTATTCAACAGATATTGGAGAAAAAATGGGAGTAAAAGGGTACAGTACATAAGTTAGTCATAGATTTAAAAAAGGCATATGGCTCAGTTAAGACAGACGTTTTATACAACATTATTATTGAATTTGGTATTCCCAAGAAACTAGCTCAATTAATTAAAATGTATAGGGCAATTTTTGTCGGATGTTTTTCCAATTCACTGCGGGCTAAAGCGGAAGGCTGGGAACCCAGGAACGGCTGCGGAAAGGACGCCCTCTCCCGTAAGCGGATGAAGACATGCGTCTTGACCTGAATATGGCTATTGAATGAGATGAGAAAGATGAATGATATTATAAGGAAATCTAAATTCTTTTTCTACAAGGGCGGAGAAGGAAAAATGGACCGTGGCAATGAAAATTCCAACCCGGCATTTGCCTAAGTAACTGTGGAAAACACCGAAAAACCAGTTAGGTTGGTCCATGGGTGGGCAACTCGTGCTCTCAAAGTGTCAACATAATCTCAATGCAGGTAGAACGGACTCTGTAGTTCTGTGTGCGGTTCTTTCAAGACACAAGTTCGATCGCGTCTGCAGTCAGTGGCGGCTCGTTTTAAGTGAAAAAGAAAATAATTCCCAGATCATTTCCCTTTAGTTACGAGTAAAAAGAGAATTTTTTTATTAAGAAAAGAGGTAGAGCTTGTATTCTATTACACTTTCTTATGCATGACATTTTATGTTACAAATAAACAGTGAAGGTTTTAGTAAATAAATACTGTCTGCATCTGCTTTAAAACAGCTAAAGGTAAAAATGAGATATCAACAAGGTGAGACTGATATCAAATATCATTAGCACGTTGTGCGTGCGAGTTACAGAATTGCACGACATATAATCGACTAGCTAAGAACATTTATGGATAAATTTGAAACGTGGTAGTCACGTAGAACATAGACAACTTCACTTTCTTTGTCTATAAACTATCTTGAAGAGTGATAGGAAAATCTTATCAAATATAAGACCCTACTTCAAGGCCTACAGTAGAATTCACTGCTAAGTTTGGAGAAACAGTGACAATTGATAAAGAATCGAAATTTTTCTGAAATATTTTTGGCTTGAATTAATAAATCTACAGAACAGCACGCCACTCAGATTCCAGCAAAATCAGGAATCGAACTGTTCATAATGTTGCCTAAGTAGAATTTCCAAATATACTCTTTGCTTCCATATATACTTTATGTGCATGAGGCAGATAATACAAGAAAAAAGTGTAAAAGCTCTCAAAGTAAAGAAAGAGCTCAGAAGTAAGCTTATTTCATCTGCCGTGACATGTAAAAAATACTTATTTGAATTTGTTATTGTTTGCGAATACAGATTATTACCTTTCTGAGAACAGAGGAATACTCTTTAATGTATAAAGACTTGTAAATTCTAGCGCTCTACGTTTCAAATGAGACATATAATAAGAAATATTAACAAATAGTGTAATAAAAAATAAGTGTTACAGCTATATTTGTTGTATTTTTTTTATTTTATTGGGTTATTTTACGACGCTGTATCAACATCTAGGTTATTTAGCGTCTGAATGAAATGAAAGTGATAATGCCGGTGAAATGAGTCCGGGGTCCAGCACCGAAAGTTACCCAGCATTTGTTCGTATTGGGTTGAGGGAAAACCCCGGAAAAAACCTCAACCAGGTAACTTGCCCCGACCAGGATTCGAACCCGGGCCACCTGGTTTCGCGGCCAGACGCGCTGACCGTTAATCCACAGGTGTGGACTATTTGTTGTATCTTGAAAAGGTTGTATTCAGTTTGTTTTTCCAGTACTAAACTAATTTACAAAGCTAGAAAATAATATACTTTTGTTATGTGTTCAGGTATAGTCTGTCTAAAATTACTATAATTATTGTCCCATGCGTCATTCTGAAATTCAAATCATGGAATAGATATCACGATCACCTGCATGAGTCGCCAGAGCGCACCGTGGCTTTGCAGAGAAACTACAAACAAATTTGTACTGTCATTGCAAGTTATCTTGAACCTTACAGCCCCTAAGTCTGTCTTTGGAACTGCTCGGTACGGCGTGTACTCATCAACGTAACGGCACGGCAAGGATGCCCCTCCCTCGGGTAACGTGACTCTTCAGAAAACGTTGGTTCTTTTACCTTACGGCTCTCTACTGTAAAAGAACTTGGTTCAATACAGACATCATCTTCTCTCGATACTCCGGTTTTGAGAGGAGAACATAGTTTCGTAGCAAGCTTTAATTAACCTGTAATGAGTAAGTATTTAAATATAATCGTGTGTACACTCATCTCTCATCCGGGCTGGGGACCGGCAATGGAGGAGTTACTACAGCTACTTCTGTACATTATATAGGCCTGCATGACTTACACCTTCAGTTAATATGTACATATTCTTATAACAATGTTTTACAGGCTTATTTGAATTTACATTAATTTACAATTATACACAATCCATATCCCTATCATTGCTGCCATCATCGCTTGTTCTAAAATTAATTATTTCGTCAATGGCATCATCCATTCGGAATTATCTTCTTAATCGTAGACTATGTACTACTTTCTGAACACCATAGAATTCTTCGATTGTATCCCGAATAACGTGTTGATCGAAGTCGTCCACTTCAACTTTACACAAGTCCTAATTCTGGAATGAAATAATATGTTTAGTAGAACTATAAGAAAATAATAACTTACAACAGTAATTCATTATGTCGTTCACAGTACACACACTATTGTACATAACTATTATAGCAATAATTTCTAAACATTACATAACTATTCTTTCCCGAGTAGTGTGAGGTTCATTCGGTTGTAATTCAATATTATTCTTAATTCTCTTCACGGAACTAATATGTTTGCCAGAGTATTTAGCAGCTCTCTCATATTCCTTAGCAAGAGGTTCCAGCAAATATTTGTTTAATTTTTCCTCCTCGCAACGCTTAATTTTATTATATTTGCGATAATTTCTCTTTCTCGGCTATGGATAACAGCGTTACTTTTTCTCCGCGGTGGTGTGATTTCACTATATATAATTACTACCCTGTGGTTGCTGCTCCATGGTAACACTACTGGTACGCAGTGAAGGAAATAGCTCTATGTTTCTTGACAAGAGATTATGCTGCGGAGCATGCGCAAACAACTCAGTTGGCTCCACCCGCGTTACTCGCTTCCTTCCCTCTGCCCCTCTGTCCCCGCTCAGAAGGTTCAAGATAACTTGCATTAACAGTAACTGCTGCGGCTGGCTCCGTCTGCCTTTCTCTCTTTCAAGGATTTTTAGCACTTTGGGAGCACGAGTTGCCCATCCATGGGTTGGTCGGTCCGGGAATCGAACCACGGACATTCCGAATGCGGTACGCATGAGCCAACTCGCT
Source organism: Periplaneta americana (assembly GCF_040183065.1). Classification (NCBI taxonomy): domain Eukaryota; kingdom Metazoa; phylum Arthropoda; class Insecta; order Blattodea; family Blattidae; genus Periplaneta; species Periplaneta americana. The sequence continues at coordinate 43,864,044 of NC_091117.1, read as the reverse complement.
CGGTTGAATGCCTGTTAAACCAATTATCGCTCATTCAATTATGCCGCTCTGAATTGTCTCACACGTGGTCCGCATTCCTAGCGCACGAGGAAGTGAGACCCGCACACTGTTGGAAACTCGTTTTTTCTTCTAAAACTCTCATGCCTTAATTGCGTTGCACTCAAAAGATTGCATTCCACTTCATAACGCGGAATAATATTTGTAAGAAAAATGACTGGAATTAACGGACCAGTGGATGAAATGTAATTGCGGCTAGACTTGATTTTCTTTTGAGCCACAGGCGACCGGAAACTAACCTCGGACCTGTGTACCGCAGGCCGCTTTCATCACGTCAGCACCTCTCGACAATTACGGTGAATGTGCGCTCGGAGAATGTGCATACAGCGGGAGTACGTCTTCGGCTATCAGGGTCCGAATCTAAAATATGTATGAGAGGTCAGCAATTTGGGGCTTCCTTACTGGCGAAATAATGGAACAGGCATTATTATACATTGCAGGCACACCTTCTACTGCAGACACTGGCTTCAACTGAAATATCTCACATCATCAAGACTGCAGTGAAACACAGACACTCGGAAAGAATTATTACACTGAGCGAGCCGCAAGCATATGTAGGCTACGTGTTCCTGGATATATAAAAATAATTAGAAATGTTACAGTCAGTATCACGACCCAATATACTTTCTCATTATACAATTTAAGCGTTTCGTAACAATTCGGTTCATTTACCAAGCTACGAAGAATGTTACTGTGTGTATGTGTGTGTGTCTTTATATATACAGGGACATCATTTTATTTTTACTAACATTTTTAATATTAACCTGTCTATACCTTTAGAGAACCGAAAACACCGCTTGCTTCCCCCTCCAAGACTGGAGTTCGATGATATGGCTAAAACACAAATCACTCTACTAGGTATAGGAAGGAAGAAAAGTAGTTCATCCATTTACGTAAACTAGGAAATATCGCGATTTTGAGTTTGATAATTTTCATTAGGTTTTTCTTTAATCAAAGTACAGTACTGTATTAAGAATAAGTGTTTTTACTCACGAAGTGAGTTATCCATGCGAACGTATTCATTATGCGGTGTATATTATACTGTCTACAGCACATTAGCGTACAATATAGAGAAAGAAGTTAAATTGAAAAATAATCATAATATGAATATTTAAACACAATTTTGAAAATGGTGGCCGTTCATTTCGATACAGGCTTCAGTTCTTTTGTGCATATTATCGCACTATAGACTATTGCATCTAATTCCAATTGCCAGTTTCGTCCTTCGTACTAGTAACTCATGTTGAAATAATTCTATACCTACTCTACGTACTGTAAATTCAATCTTCACTTCTGCCCGACCCGAAAATATAAAATTACTCAGACATGCTATCTACTGTCCGTCCAAGTGGTTATACCGCAGGATTGCAGAAAGGGAGGAAATCACGTGACAGTTAATTACTTAACGAGGCCCTTTCATTTAAGTTAAATTAAACAGCTGTATAATATTACGTAAACTTCCAATTCCAAAGAGAAATTAATGTTTTCAGAAAAGAGCTAAGACAGCCCAGCTATTACAGAGGGGCGAGCAGAAGCAGGTGGGGGAAATCGGGATGCGACGTAGGCAAACGGACAGTAGCTGTGCGAAAATATGATTCAATATTGAAAGCTCTTTCGTCACTGGAAAACGCGAACATATTTCTGGAACGTACTATACTCAGTAACTCAGTACTGCTTACTATCTGCGGTCTTGGTTCTGTGTGGAGTTGGAACTTCCTTAGTAGAAGGGGTGGGAGTGAAGTACATTCAAAAACTCAGGTACAATAAAAATTGAAGTAAAAATAAAATGATGTCCCTTTATATATTGAATTGAATTCATTTTAAACAAAAAGCACTTCAATTTAGATATTGAGGAAAAGTCTGAAACCAGGCTTAATTGCATTTTAGATTTCATCCTCCCCCCACTTTGAAATTTCAAATGGCACGCCTATATTTTTATACCTAAACTAGTGGCTTGTGCAGCCAAAGCTGCAAACTAAGTTCATTAGACGTTCAAATAAAAATTTTTCAGATTTATTTTCAATGAAAAATACTAGACATTTTGAAAGTTATTTGCTTCCATAATAATGAAACATTCTCCCTCTGAAGTCCACACCTGTGGAGTAACGGTTAGCGCGTCTAGCCGCGAAACCAGGTGGCCCGGGTTCGATTCCCGGTCGGGACAAGTTACCTGGTTGAGGCTTTTTCCGGGGTTTTCCCTCAACCCAATACTATGAGCAAATGCTGGGTAACTTTCGGTGTTGGACCCCGGACTCATTTCACCGGCATTAGCACCTTCATCTCATTCAGACGCTAAATAACCTAAGATGTTGATAAAGCGTCGTAAAATAATCAACTAAAATAAAAAATAATCCCTCTGAATGGTTTTTATGCCAAATACTTTTTCTTGAACCTATGTATCTTGAGATTCAACGCGAAAACGCAAGTAACAATGTCAGGGCGATCAGTGGGTTTTTCATGTGGGAGTAAAGCAGCAGCTATTTCAGGTCATTATGGATTGTAAAAGTCAGGTTCGCTATGCTTTCGAGCAATAGACATGGCATTTTGGTACAGCTGCTGCATATAGAGCTTGAAATGTAGAGGGTAAAATCATTTTATCCTGCTAAGAGATCTTGCTGAAATAATCGAGAGACTACAAAATTTTGTAGGCCTCTTATTTTATCAGTAAGTAATACCGTCTTTCCTTAGGAACTGTAAGTTTTGCGCTCTCTCGAGCCAATACCGAAGAGAATGACGCATATAAGTTCTACACCACACCGCCATTAAGTATATGAAAAAGACCCAACCCCATTTGATTAATAACTATAAAAATATTTGATTTTTAATAACAATATTATTATCTTACGCAAGATTTGTAGTTATATATATACAATAGCCACCACTCAGTAAATTATAGAAATGAAGTTCTAATTTAACACATTCTCTATATCTACTTATATAACCCCAAAACGTTTCACTTTCATAACATTAGGATAGCATTAATATGTATAATTAATGAAAAATAGTCACATCATGGCATTAACTAATAATGAAATTTCATTTCTAATGGTAATAATGTCGTGAAACCACTTCACGTTTTGTAGATTTCAATATCCAATACACAGCTGTACTCAGAAAATTACACACCGCAGAATCAGGCCTGTAAAATTTTTAGTAGGCCAAAATCTTTAAGTTTTTAATAACCAGGGAACGGATTTATATGGACTAAAAATATATGAAATATGTAAATATATATGTAGTTATTTTTACCAAAATATGGAATTAAATATGGATTTTTACCAAAATATGGAATTAAATATGGACTTAAAATTATAAAAAAATGACTATGTACGTTAAATATTGGTACATTTTAATCAAACTAAACAAAAAATATAATGGACGTACCTTATCTTCCAATGTAGTTTCAACAAAACACAATTTTTATTGTCTGTTACCATAACAATAGGTTACAAACATTTCTTTCAAGTGCTGAAAAGTGAATCTTCTTCTATTGTCTCTGAGGATAGATTTATACTGACTAAAAGAGCGTTCGACGTCACAAGAAGTAACTGGTACATAATTCAATTTCACAATGTCTGCTGGGGATAAGTCCAAGTTAATCTTCACTGTTGATTCACCACTCATCACAGCAACAACCTTTTGTAGTTCTTCATATCCAGGGTTTTTTGAAAGTACAGTGTCCACCTTAGCTCTTACTGCATCTGCAACTTTACCTCTACCACGATTCAGTTGTTCCACAGTACTATTTATAATTTCAAAACTTTCAGATAGTGAAAGGTGCCTATTTTGGAGACTTTTGAGCGTTTTTATGATGCATGAAAATGTATGCTGAATGTGAGCTAAGTCATTCTTCACACTTATGTCACAGGTAACTGTTTTCGCAGTATCAATTGAGACTGCATCTTCAGAGTCCAATGCAAGGAGAACATTGTTAATAGAGTCTATATGTTCGGCATAATATTCAACTGCTTCTAGCCATGTACCCCATCTAGTTAAAATTGGCTTTGGTGGCAATGGAATTTCAGGGTACATTTCTTTCAACACGTTAACTCTACTGGGAGCTTTGAGAAATACTTTTTTCACTGATGAAATCAACAAATCTACTTTAGGGAAATTGTCTCTGACCACTTCTGCCACACGATGAAATGCATGCGCCACACAAGTAAAATGAGTCAATTTAGGATATACAACAGATAATGCTTGTCCAGCTTTGACCATATAAGGGGCAGCATCGCTAATAAAGAATAACACATTATCGTACATAATACCCTTTGGCCACAGGATACCCATAGCTTCGTTGAACAGTTTAACTATAGTTTTGTTATTGCACTTTTCAAGAACATCACAATGTAAAAGAATTCGTTCAGAATATTGTTCACTTAACAAACCGATAACTACATTACCAACAAGTCTACCTTCTTTGTCGGGAGTCTCATCAATGGAAACCCAAATTGAACTATCTTTAATTTCATCTCTTATCTTCTGTATTGTCTCATCGTAGATGGATGGAGCATACGTCTTCCTAAGTGTTGACTCATCCGGGATTGTATGTTGAGTATATTTTTCAAGGAATTCCCTGAAGACCTTATTCTTTAGTTTGTAGAGAGGAATATCAGCAGAGATGAGAGAACGGCACAGGTCGATGTTAAACTCAGATCTTACATTCGATGTTGTTGGTTGTGTTAAAAACAATTGTCTCTGCTTGGAATTTAGTTGTTTGTTGGCCTGATGTTTACTAGTTGTAATGTGTTGTTGCACCAGGAACTTTTGTGTAGATGATACTGCACACTGACACAAATTACAAAATAATATTTTATTGTCAGTTGATAAACCATCTTCTTTAAATTCTGAAATGTAACTTGTTAGTTTTGATTTTAAATTGACTGAATGACGTACTTTTGGCATATTTACCGTCTTTATAGTATGATTTACAAAACTGAACCTATGTGTACTCTGACTGGCATTTAACTGTTGAGCTGCACAACTGAAGTCTGTTAAAAATTTTAAATTAAATTAATACAGTTTTGTAACTTACTTTCCCATTGTTGATAGGACTGCTAATTTTCAAATAACTCTGATGTTAAAGGGATTACTGAACATGTGTTTAAATCTCTATTGTTGAAATGTATTTTTAAAAGTTAATGGAATTTTGTTTTGTTTTATTGTTAAACCTAATATAATATGGACTGTTTTATATGAAATATGGAAAATATATGGAAATTAACGAAAATATGTACTAAACTCTAAAATATGGAAAAATATGGAAAATAAAAGTAGGATTTTTCAACCCTACACATTGTGAAACATAAAGATAATGCAAAATATAAATTATATTAGCTTTATAAGTAAATATGTATTTACATATAAATCCTTTCCCTGTTAATAACCAATTGAATTTTAACTCTAAATATCTCAGCAATCCTGCAGGTCATGGCCTTCGTGTAATAGCTATATTTTATTGTAGTGTGTGTTTTGTTTTATTCTGAAATCACGGCCGTGCTGAAATGCAATTAGTTCTCAAAACTGAAGAAAGATGGATTTTGGAAAATAGGAAAATAATGTAGGAAAATTGATATTTCACTGAAAACTACTATTTTTCTGAAAAACGTTGGGTTCCAAGGTTCAAAATGAGGGGTCATTTATTAAAATCCGTTCAGCCGTTTTCTCGTAATTTCCATTACCAGTTCAAATTATATATATATATATATGAAATATTATTCAATTGTTTATACACCTCATTCATTTGTTTTCGCATCTTTTGTTTTCTATCGTCGCCTGGCAACCTGGATTGTTGTTATTACTGATTAGAGCTGAAGAGAATAAAGCTACAAAAACTTATTGAGCATTTCATGTAATAGTTCTGTTTGTGTATTAAATTATTTTAAAATGGTGTGGGTATATTCTTCAAGAGAGAACATAAATCATCCTTATTGATTTAAATTTAGGAAATTATACAAAATAAGCTGTGTTTCCATCCTACAATCAACTGATACTAAAAAAAAATACAGGTTGTCAGGCGACGACGGAAAACAAAAGATGCGAAAACAAACGAATGAGGTGTATAAACAGTTGGATGCTCTTTCGTATTTAAGTAAAAAAAAATATAGTGGTGTCATTTGAAATTTCAAAGTGGAGTGGCTGGGTAGTGGGAGGTGAAATCTAAAATGCAATTAAGCCTGGTTTCAGACTTCCCCCTCAATATCTAAATTGAGATGTTTCTTTTTTGTTTAAATTGAATTAAATTTAAGTAATTAGTTATTTAGATTGGGAAGTTTTGAAATGAAAGCCCTGTATATGTAATAGCAAATAATACAATATGAAAATTTCAATGACAAGGGAAAAATCACATGAGATGTGAAATAATTATTAGTAACCTAATGATACAGCAGATTAATAATTAGTTTAATTGCCTACGATTTAATGTATTTTACTGCCGAAAGAAGAAGTAAAATAATTATACATCTCAATTACACAACTTTTACCACTGTATCACTTCGGAATATGAATGATAAGAACTTTCTTGTGTTAAATTTTAACGTACCTTGTTAACATGTTTCGACCTATTTTGGGCCATCTTCAGAACTGGTCGTTGTTGGTCTTGGCGCCTTTTGTTTCCTGTGAGGGTGCGTTCGTAGTGTAGAGTCAAAGAGTGTATGTGTTTTGAAATTGAAAACACACCCCAACGATATTCTCAACACACAACTCAATTTAAAAACACATACACTCTTTGACTCTACACTACGAACGCACCCTTACAGGAAACAAGAGGCGCCAAGACCAACAACGACCAGTTCTGAAGATGACCCAAAATAGGTCGAAACATATTAACAAGGTACGTTAAAATTTAACACAAGAAAGTTCTTATCACACATATTCCGAAGATAAAATAATTATACAGATTTTACAGAATGTGTGAAACAATATCCAGGATATTAAAAAAAAACTATACTGAAAATTACATACTTACAATTTTATAAAACGATGACAATGCCCATTTTAACTTACTGTATATTCAAGTGAGAGAACTGAACATTAAACCGCTCGGACAAAAGGAAAATTTCAATGGGCAGAGATGATGTTCCTGCGTTCGGTAGGCATATCATAGATATGGAAAAATGAAGTTAGGCTACTATATAGAGTAGATAATATTTCAAAACATTGTTTCAAATGAAGAATAGATGAACTACAGGATAACTGGTAGGCCTACCAGCATAACCAAAGGATAGAACCTAACAGAATACCACAAACCAGTGTTAACACGGTGGGAAACATGGCTTCAATGGGTTCTTTGCTGTGCACCATATTTACAGTCAATCGAAGACTACTTGGACCCCGGTTATGCTGTGTCTACCGTAAGTACAACTGCTCAGAACATAGTAACAATGAATTGGAATTTTTGCTTTTCGTTTTTTACGTTATGTTTAAAGCCATATTTGCCTGAGTCAATTGTTGAACTGCGGTTATAGCGAAACGTTGTATAATACTTAACATTGTTTAGTATCACACGTAAGCAGTGTTGCCAAGTCAGCGGATTTGTAGCTAAATCTGGTGTTTTCAGGACTGTGGTCAGCTACAGAATTTTGCCGTCAGCGGCTAGCTATTTATTTGGCGTTTTTTTATTATTCCGACAAAGGCAGACGATATATATTTTTTTTCTATAAAGATGTTATATTGTTTTTATTTGTACTTGCGGACAACAACATTAGTTAATCATAAACCAGAGATTAATATGTTATCACAATTTTCATTGTGCGAGTATAAAATATCAATGTTTTATGATAACTCGATTTCGTACAACCATGTCCATTTCCTGCCTCATCCATTATTGTACAAATAAGGTATGCCACTTTCGTTAAACTCTTAGTCTAATCATATACGCATTATTTTTGTAAATGAATTGATATGTTTAATCATAGAGAGTAGATAATGAACTGAATTATTATTTTCATTTATGATAACTTATATTATGATTCATTCATTCATACACAGTGTTCTACCCATGGGCAGGTCTTTCACTGCAAACCCAGAATTATCTAGCCTTTCCTACTTTCTGGCTTCCTCTTTGTCTCCTTATATGATCCATATATCTTAACGTCGTCTTACATTATATATTATTTAATTTATAATTCCGCATTGTAGTTTATGTAACACAGATATACTTAAAACCAAACTCACTGTTGGCAGGCATGTCTCCAACTCAGTGTGAAATCAGATTTCGAACGGACTGGTGTGATTGTGAATGTGACTGTTTCCGAAGTGTCCAGTATATTATTCTTGATCTACTTCATTCAATTTTGAAGAAAAATGCCGCGTAAAACTCCATGCGTAAAGAAGAGAAAAACATAATGTATTGAAAGACTGGGTGGAAGAAGTTGCCGGTGATAGTTCGAAAGTTCGATGTAAATGATGTAAGCTGATATTGAATGCAAAATATTCAGATTTAATTGTCCATACGATTTTGCATAGAATATAGAGCCTACGAAGTGATACACACTTTCCAGAATTTAGTCTACATTTTTATAAAATTCTCCAGTTCCTAAAACTGTATAGTTTGTATTTTAAATTTGGAATTGATATATTAAGAAAAATATGGAGTTTTTCAAGTACAGTTTAGCGGTTTTTTTAAGCTTGTGCAGCGGTAAATGGAATTCTGAGTTGGCAACACTGCACGCAAGTTCTGCTCCACATTACATTTTTTAAATTCACATTGGCATATGATAATAATTTTTATTCTTAACACCCACTACCTAGTTTCTAAAGTAATTATATATTTTTTTCTCTCTTACGTTACGTAACACGTTTCCACTGCACTTCAACAATCATATTCATTTCATTGACCTATCTACACATAATGTAATCTTATGTAACATATTTATCATTAAGCTTTTCTTCGGCGACATCCTACCTCACGAATTAAAATTTAATTTATTGGTACTAAGTCATGTACATTCATTATGCTTCACATGAACAGTCACTCATATTCCAGTATTAATGGTTTTGTACAGTATTTTGTAACTTTAACTTGTCTGACATGATATATCACGTTATAAGTAATTTTATATGTTTCGTCATTCTTGTGCACACTTGTTAACTCAGTGTTGTTTATGCTATTTTAATATGTTTTATGATGATGGACTTGCTATTTTTACGTTCATGCATATTTTATGCTATCTGATGATGCCGGATAAGGCGAAAGTACTAGTAGCCACTACTTGTTTTTACATGTTATTCACTTACTGAATGATTAATAATAAATATACAGCCAAATGAAGCTTATTTTTATCATAATTTATTTGGTAATGAATTGGAAGCTAATCTTGCTTTTATGTCCGCTCACTTTTTCGAGTTACCTTAAGCCAGGGGTCGTCAGCACAGAGCACGCTGGGGCTAGAGTCGCTTACTCGCGAAAAACGCAGTGCACTAGGGTGCACTCCGTAGCTGCTAGCGGGTATTCTCTATCTCTTCCTGTTGCACGACAGTGAACATAAGAACAGCACCGCGTACCCTTTGCACATTTCAGCGAGTGCTGACGACCACTGCCTTAAGGTACAGAGTGATTTATATAGAACTGACACATTTCTTTCATTAATTGTTTCAAAACGAATTGTGCTAGCGACAACTTATTATAACTAAAATGTAGAGGAATTTTGGGAGATTATTTACCTCTATAGCAAATGTTGAAAATGTCCTCCATCCTGATAAGGCACAACTCAACACGTCGTTCCATGTTATTGGCCACTCGTTGGAGGACTCTGTTGTCAATAGCTTGAATCTCCTGTGTGATGTTGTGCTTCAGATCGTCCAATGTCTGGGGACGTGTGGCGTAAACCTGTCTTTTAAGTAACCCCATAGAAAGAAGTCCGGCTTTGTCAAATCCGGAGATCTCGGTGGCCACAGGTTCCTGGAAATTATTCGGTCGTCAAAGAAACTTGCAATTAGTTCCATGGATTCATTTGATGTATGGCATGTAGCGCCATCTTGCTGAAAATAACCTTGACTCAGCTCTACATCGTCCAGTTGCTCAACAAACTCCATGAAAATCAGTCGGTATTCTGCAGTGTTCACAGTCTGGTTAAAAAAATTGGCCCCACTATTCTCTGTGCGGATATTGCGCACCAAACTCCGATTTTAACCGGTTGCATAGGTGCTTCATGGATGACATGTGGATTTTCGATGGCCCAATGGCGTGAGTTCTGTGAGTTCACATAACCGGATAAATGGAACCTTGCTTCATCTGTGAACCATGTGGAGGACAATATGGCAGGATTTTGCACAATGAACGTCTGAAACCAACGACAATAATTGAATCTTTTATCCTTCAATCTTTTATCCTTATCTGGTTCCTGTAGCTGATGAACAACCGTAACCCTATATGGCTTTAGGCTGCCAACAATAGGAATAAAACATAAACATCTGCGCATTTAGTGACAAGGATTCGAAACTCCAGAACATTCTGCTTAATTTGGTGCTAAAATTAGGTCATAGAATGAATTTCCAACGGAATAATTAAAGAAAGAAATGTGTCAGTTCTATATAAATCACTCTGTATATGTACACCTTTACATACAAAAAAATTTGTTTTGTATAATTTTGCTCTGAAAATTTTTATACAATTGAGAATGATATCAGAAAGAGAATGAAGTGAACAAATCCCTTGAAATTATGTCTAAATCGTTTATAAAAATTATTTTGTTCATAATTTTGACATACAACTAGAAACATGGTAGTTCATGCAGTTTTTAAGATAGAGCCACAGTTTCTTCTCTGTTTTATAGCTGAAACTATACTTTACTGCGTGACATATAGCTATTTTTTTATTTTCATTTACATTAATTAAATATTACCATATATGTAACTTATACTAATATGTGTTGCATAAATCAAGTAAAAAAACCATAGATAATTATTAACTATTTTAATGTAACTTACTCATTGTCAGGTATTTCAAGCTTCAAAATGACACAAATATCGTCTTGGTATCACCATATTTGGCTGAGATATCATGTTTAAAAGAATTAGATATTCTAAAATTACTATTTACAGGAAATGAGCCACAAACTTTCAGAGCCTAGAAGACTCCATCATCATATGTCACCCCTTAAGCAGCTTCATGTCGGTCCAGTTTCAGCTTCTTTCTGCCTATCAAATATCTCCTCCTTGTTTTAACTTCAGGTGTTGATTTTCTTTTTGGCATTTTGTCCTTATTTTCCATTGATGCAACAAATCCTGCGATGATGTTTGTCCCAGGATTTATGTCCGTCCTACTCAGAATTTTAATTTCTACTTTTGGGCTCTTATTAAAATGACGTACAACATCACTGACATCTACTTTTGGACTCTTATTAAAATGACGTACAACATCACTGACACACAAATTTACAGTTTTATGACTAAGAGTAAAAGATTATAAATTACTTCATTATGTAAAAACGTGTTTTCAATCTAATGATCGTCTATGCATTTATTTTGGGACTAGAAATAAGTTTATTTTGCAAGCAATGCTGGACGAGGGGATTGACTGCTAAGAGGATCACTCCAAAATTAATCCACAATATTTATTCTTAGAAGTGACCGTGGTTTATAACGCAGAATTTTGGAAAATGGGACTTATCTGAAAAACCATAAGGCATAAATCGAAAATTCGTATATAAAATTAAAGGGGAGAAAATTCTCTATTAAAATAGTTATATTTTGAAAATTATAATTTTTCATCTTTTTTTGCGTTTTGTACTTTAAAAAATAACGTCCTTGGGAAGGGTAGACATATCCTTATATGTGGCGTTCCAAGTGTTTGAAGAAACAATGTCCAGTCTAAATTCCGTTCCTTCTAGTGTACGGGAAAAGTTTAAGGATAAAATAAGTTACATGATATCAGAACGAACAAATGTGCAAAATTAGAGACATTTTAAACGCAAAATCCTCCATTAATCAAAGTAAATTATCTTTTACTGTGGAACAGCACCATTTGAGTAGTCTACACCTCGTCTTGCGACGATGAGAGAAGCTTTTGAAGGTGCAAATCCATTTTCACAGACAATAGACACTCTATCTATAAAAAGCCTTACTTACTTACAAATGGCTTTTAAGGAACCCGCAGCTTCATTGCCACCCTCAAATAAGCCCGCCTTCGGTCCCTATCCTGTGCAAGATTAATCCACTCTCTATCATCATATCTCACCTCACTCCAATCCACTTTAATATTATCCTCCCATCTACGTCTCGGCCTCCCCAAAGTTATTTTTCCCTCCGGTCTCTCAGCTAACACTCTATATGCATTTTTGGATTCGCCCATACGTGCTACATGTCTTGCCCATCTCAAACGTCTGGATTTAATGTTCCTAATTATGTCAGGTGAAGAATACAATGCGTGCAGCTCTGCGTGGTGTAACCTTCTCCATTCTCCTCTAACTTCATCCCTCTTAGCCCAAAATATTTTCCTAAGCACTTATTCACAAACACCCTTAATCTCTGTTACTCTCACTTTGAGAGTTTCACAACCATACAGAACAACCGGTAATATAACTGTTTTATAAATTCTAACTTTCAGATTTTTTGATAGCAGACTGGATGATAAAACCTTCTCAACCGAATAATAACAGGCATTTCCCATATTTATTCTGCGCTTAATTTCCTCCCGAGTGTCATTTATATTTGTTACTGTTGCTCCAAGATACCGTATTTGAATTTTTCAACCTCTTCGAAAGATAAATCTCCAATTTTTACATTTCTATTTCGTACAATATTCTGGTCACGAGACATAATCATATACTTTGTTTTTCAGAGTTCACTTCCAAACTTATCGCTTTACTTGCATCAAGTAAAATTTCCGATTTTTCCCTAATCGTTCGTGGATTTTCTCCTAACATATTCAAGTCATCCGCATAGACAAAAAGCTGATGTAACCCGTTCAATTCCAAACCCTATATGTTATCCTGAACTTTCCTAATGACATATTTTAGAGCGAATTTAAAAAGTAAAGATGATAGTGCATCTCCCTGCTTAGGCCGCAGTGAATTGGAAAAGCATCAGATAGAAACTGGCCTATACGGACTCTGCTGTAAGTTTTACTGAGACATATTTTAATTAATCGAAATAGTTTCTTGGAAATACCGAATTCCATAAGAATATTATATAAAACTTCTCTATTAACCGAGTCATATGTATTTTTGAAATCTATGAATAACTATAGAAAACCTACGCTATATAATTATCGTGAACTGTAACCCATCGCTTCTTTTGGACGCGATTCACGTTTCAACTTTACAACAATAAATGTGAATTTAATCTCATCTAATTTTACCTATAATATTATTACATTTATTGATTATCATCATCATCATCATCATCATCATCATGTATTATTTTTTAATGATATATCAAGAAATAATATAGAATTTTATTAGTACATATTTTGACATATTTTAAGCTTTTTAAAGGCGTACTTGCATGTATATTAGTAGGCTTTTAGGGTATGAACTTCCTGGCTCTAATGAGGACGATGATGATGATGACGACGATAAAATGTCACAGCATTTACCCTGAAATCAAGCCTCAAATAATTTGATGGCTATCTCTGATCCTGGACTATATGGTACATACACTCATTCTACCTCAATTCGATTATTGCGACGTTTTGTTCAGTGATCTTAGGATTGATTCCGCTCAGAAACTACAGCGTGTTCATAACGCGTGCGTCCGCTTCATTTGTAATGTTCGATATTATGATCTTATCTCACCTTCTTTCGAGAAGTTATCATGGCTTAGGTTACATGAGAGGAAAAATCTGCACTCACTTTCTCTCTTATATCCAATTATGCACACTTCATCCCCCTATTATTTATTCGCTCGTTATCATACTCTCTCTCGCTATCATAATATTAATACTCGATCACATCGCGATAACACGCTAGAAATTCCACTTCATACATCATCTCTGTATTCCTCATCTTTCACTGTTCCTACCTCTCGTCACTGGAACTCTCTGCCGCCTGAAGTCAAGGGCTGCCGAACATTGAAATCTTTCAAATCCAAGTTAGAAAATTATCTTATGACGAGTTGCCAAACTAACTTACTATTATGACAAGTGTTGTATTGCATGTTACCACGTATTCTTTTTTTTCTGTTCTAGTGATATTTAACTTATTTTATATTTTTGTTTTCATATTTTACGATAATGGTATATCTATAATGTGATAAGTTGAGCTATATATAATCATAATTTTCCTTACTGTGTGTACTTAAAAATATTTATTCATTGTATGCTTTGTACTGCACTATTTTATTACTACTATTAGTATTATTATTATTCTTATTTTTATCAGTATTATTATTGTTATTATTGTTATTATTATTATTATTATTATTATTATTATCATCAATAATGTCTTATTTTTGTTATACTTTGTATGTCTCATTTATTTTGATCTGCTGTTCACATTTTATTATGCTTTTTCCTTTCTTTCTGTATGTTGTATATTATGTCTGATTTCTACTTACTTGTTAGGCCTATTTACATTTTATTATTACTATTATCTTATTCAGTTTTGTGTGTAAAATTGTAGTGTACTTTGTAAATTTGTAGTGTTTTTGTAACGCAGTTTTATTCCAGGTTGAGTGTTAGAGAAGGCCGTATGGCCTTAACTCTGCCAGGTTAAATAAATCATTATTATTATTATTATTATTATTATTATTATTATTATTATATCGCTGTGTATATAACTTACGTAATATGTTATAAGTACTTGTTCTCATATTAATGTCGCAACAAGATTTAGAATGTGGTTACTCATTCACTTTCCATCCCTTTGCAAAGTCACCACTACAGGTTTCTTCACTTGACCGTCATTCGATACCTCAACTTTACTTAATACTCCATTATTACAATAAATCTTGCTGAGACTACAGCAATCTGATACTGGAAAGTGGCCTCCGTGTCTGCAGTAATGTTGCATGAATCTTAAAGATACCCACCGCAGTATAATCTTGACGTTAATACATACTGCGAGTTTCCTGGTCTGTTCGGAAGGTTGTCATAGCGACCACACTGGCAGTTAAAATGTTCCTACTTCTGAACATCGGTTTGCTGCTGTATCAGTGCATCATTGAAGGAATTGACAGTAAGTACAAACAATAATTAGCAAGTCCAACAATTGTAATTGTCCATACATCGAGTTCAATGTTATGCGAAACTGTTGGTTTTTTTTTTTTTTACCAATCATGTTTATAGAAATATACAACGTTTAGCAGCCAAGAATTTTGCTCCGATTTAAAACAATGTGTTCCTTATGGTTTGGTATGCGCTGTATCCGAAAATGTGTCTATTTTTTTCTTATCACGTAAGATTTTTAAGATATAATATGATTTCACTTTTCGATAAGCGCTCTCCCAGGAAATATCTATCGCGGGTTGGGAGTTGAAAACCAAAACGGAAGCTAATGCATTTTAAGAGTTTATGACTTATTTCCGGTTTATCATGGTTGTTGGCATGTTCTTTTGCACTTCTAATAAATAGACGGATATTGGTCCCTTTTATTCAGTAAATTGCATAACAGTTCAAAGTGAGGTCTACGCAATGAACAAACAAGGGTGTGGTTTTCGATATGTAAAAGAGAAGTTTACCATTTTGAGTGAAGGCAAATTAAAAGAGGGCATTTTCATCGGTCCACAAGTTCACAAAGTTATGGCTGACTTTGTTTGAAGAAAAACTTTCCGTTACAAAAAACATGACATGGCGCGCTTTCAAAAATGTTTGCTCATATTTCCTTGGAAATTCTATAGCAGACAACTACATAGAACTTGTTGTGGAAACCATGTCAAGTGTATATGAGAAAATAGGGTGTAATATGTCTCTCAAAACATACTTTTTACTTTCTAATTTGGATTTTATTTCCTCCTAACCTTGGAGCGGTTTAGTTTGGATAGTTTTTCGTGGATGTTTAGTTTTCGTAATTTATGTGTTTAGTCTGTATAGTGTTTCGTGTTTAGTTGGTATAGGTTGTTTATGTGTTTAGTTTGTAAGTATAGTGTAATCTCTCTTGGACTGGCTCCCCAAGTGTAGTAGACCTTCAGTTCACCCTACACTACTGTAGGAGGCCGTTGCCCTTATGGGGTTTCAGTCTTTTCGTATTTCGTAACCTTGGAGCGGTAAGCGACGAGCATAGGGAAAGATTTCATCAAGAAATGTCTGAAATGGAAAAGCGTTATAAATGAAGATCATCATTCAGCATGCTTGCAGACTATTATTGGTTCCTTGTAAAAGACAGTTCCGGGTCTAGTTATAAACAGAAGTCATCCAGAAAATTATTTTTAATGTAAGTTCAAATTCCGAGATTTTTCTCATTATACGCATGAAATATTTATTGTTGTGTTTTAAACTATGTAATATCATTTTTGTATCGAGTATACATTTTTCAAGTATTATAAGGCATTTTGAATCCCTATTGTGTTGTAATTTTACCAGTAGCAGTGAAAAATTAAAAAAAGAAATTTTATCATAAAATATCAATTCAGTTTCCTCGGAAAATGGTACGTGATGGGGCAATTTGGATTTTAAATTCATATTTAGGGCACACATGTTAGTAATATTCATCTACTTTTATTTCGGGGCAAGACAAAAAGTAAAAATTTGTAGTTCAATGTTATTTGGATCTACTACCAAGACATCTTCTTCAGGACTGAACAATAGTGAAAACATTACAATCTCTAATGAAATAACAGTGAGATTTCTTTTCTTTCCACAATCACAGTTATTTTTCCATTCCTCAGAAAGGACTACATAATGGCAGAAGATATTCAATGGTCTTTCAGATTCACATACATCTTCTTCCTCTAAAATATAAATAGCCGATTATAGATTTCACTACGATTATCTAAGTCTTTTTATTTGACGAAATTTGCCAGTAATGATCTGATATACTATCTCGTGTGAATTAATGTAATGAGTTTCCTTTCACTCTATATACAAAGTGTAGACTTAACGTAACTGCATATCCAAAACAAATGAGCCGCCTGAATTTTCTAAGTTCCGCATGTTCAGTGCTCCAAAGCAGTGAGTGGTACACATGAGATCGCTTTGATATACCGTACTGAAATTCGTTTTACTTCGATTGTTGTCGAAGTCTGAAAGGCATTTAGAAAGGTGCGATGAAAATTGATGTATTCGTAATAGTTTATGAACATTTATAAATCGTGGAACAAAAACAAAATGATAGTAAATTAAATTAACATGCATAATTAATTTATAAAAAAATATTTCCGCAACAATATCCGAACCCTGTAGGCCTACTTTATAGTCTGCAAGCAAGCACGCTAGCACAGGGCTATCAGAATATTTGCGATGAACTCTCATAATCGGGGTTGTCGTACTGTACTTTATCGTGTTTGTTTACATATTGATTCTTAGGCATTAATTTGATCTTATTTTCAGATTAACTTCGTGCTTTTTTCTTTAGCTGTGAAATTGCTTCCTGTAACACTATTCAAATAGTACTAGGTTGAAAATAGTTGTTAGATCATTGTGGTGTGTAGAGTGCCTTGCAAGGATCTTCAAGAATCGGGCCATTTTTTTGTTTCTGAAATTGTACAGTAGTGGCAAAAAAATCGGACCAACCCTTCTAGCTGATTTTAGAGCCTTGTTCACTCTAGAACACGATAGACTGGTAACTAAGACTTTCGTGGTTCGAATCCTGCCTGGGAAGGAATCTTTTTTTTGTTCCTTATTCAAATTTATTCCCAATACTTTTCGATTTCAGCGATATTTTACTACTTAATTAACTTATTATTCCCAGAACATGAATTTTACCACCTTATTTTCTAATGGCTTTCGAAATGGGCTACGTTAGCAGTCGAAAACTACACCAATTTCAATAGATTACTCGCTATCTTGTGAATGCGGGCGTGGCATGCGCAGTGGCTTTGATTATTCCGCCGGTCCGTTTTTTTTACCACTACTGTACATACATAGAAAGTAATCTAAGGATATGACGCAAAGACAGTTTTCTTAGTCCAACAACATTGGAGTGAGTATAAGTGTGCACCGGGTGTAAGATTACGTATCGTGTCCTTCAGTAGACATCCTGCCCACAAACGCAAGTAATGCGCACTACAGCATCATTGTACAACAGATTCCTTACTCCTAAACAAGTACAGTATACTTCAGTTTAGCAATGTTTATGAAGTTACATTTTACAGGAAAGGTTATTGTAACATTTCATTCAGGACACTACCTGTAATACCGTTGTACCAGTGTTTTAAGTTAAAATTTTACAATAAAGATTATCGTAATATGGGCTTAAACATTGCATTAAGGAACGATATCTATGAAATAGTAACATTTTAAGTTAAAATTTACATCAAAGATTATTTTAACATAAATTTAAACATGTTAAGAGTACTGCTTTTGATACAGTAATATTTTAAGTAAGAGTTTATAGCAAAGATTATGTTTATTCTTTTGTAATACACAACACAGCCCCGTCCTTGATGCGGGAGTAGTCTCCTTACATCGTATATTACCACGCGCCACTACCCTCAGTCAAGTCATTTGGTTCATTACACAAACTCCATACTCACTTAACTTCAAAGTTAAGATTAGATTCCGGTCTCTATGAGATATAGCCAATGGAATCGCTATTAGCAATTGTCTCCTACTAATTGCCTCGGTTGATCTCTCATGGTGAGCCTATTTATGAAATATGTTTTTTTAATTGGGTTATTTTACGTCGCTGTATCAACATCTAGGTTATTTAGCGTCTGAATGAAATGAAGGTGATAATGCCGTGAAATGAGTCCGGGGTCCAGCACCGAAAGTTACCCAGCATTTGCTCGTATTGGGGGTGAGGGAAAACCCCGGAAAAAACCTCAACCAGGTAACTTGTCACGACCGAAATTCGAACCCGGACCACCTGATTTCGCGGCCAGACGCGCTGACCGTTACTCCACAGGTGTGGACATGAAATATGTTTTCTAGTGTTTTGTAACATCATGGTCTTTGATATCATTTACAAATAAAAAAAATGTTATGTAAACAGATATATCTACACTAAAGCTAAATTAATCATTCGAAGATGGTAGTCACTAAATTAGAGTATCTTACTCATATTCAATGCTATAAATGTTACATTAGATTAGATAGATGCTTAAAAAAGGTGTTGAAATTGTCCTCCATTACACTGAACACAATCCTCAGCTTTATTATATCATACAGCTCAGGTTTCTAGAGAGTTGTTTTGGGGATTGTGTGTGACAATGGATGTCGCTGAAATTGTCTCTCACACTCTGGTCCTCGTGTCGTAACGTCGCGTCGGGAGTACACAGTTTCCTTCAGATGGTTCCACAGTCAAGAGTGTCATAGTGTCATAGGGCGTGGGATCTGGAAAACTTTATAACGTTTGATGTTTTTACGTCTATGAAGTAGCATGGAAGTCCAACAGTTTTGTATCACTCTGATATATTCCTTTTAAACTGTAAAATTTAATTTAATTTTTCTTTAAAATAAGGAAACAATTCAGAAACAAAGTATCGTACCAAATGGCGAAGAAAGAATTGCTGATTATTATAAAATATTTTCATCTTTTCATTTTCATTATACTTATATTATATACTCTATTCATGTGTTTTCAGAGAACCATTAAGCAAGTTCTATATCCGAATAAATTCCTTCCCAGGCAACCCTTTCAAAGTAGAAACTTCAATCATCCAGCAATATAAATTTTATCGAATTTGAAATTTTTAAAAACTTTCACAGTATGAAATGGACCAAACTTTTTACCATCAAACATTGATAGACTATTTAGCCCTATCAGTACAACATTGGCTTAGTTTTTTCATTGTATTCGCTTTGGCTTCGAATATATCGAAGTTCCAAAGCTAAATTTAAGTTGCATTTAAGTTTGCCGCTTAGAACAATCTATTCATCCGTTATATTTATCTATCATATATTTAAACTCCCCTTGGAGAATATATTTCAGCTTATCGATTAAAGATATCATGTGGACATACCTCAATTGGTGTTATAACTTGTCAGCTGCCTATCTGATAGTCAAGTATTCGTAACCGCTCACCTGAAAATAAATTCAAACAGTATATTAGAACTAATCCGCTCAAAATTATAACGTGTTATCACAAACAATTTAAATAATTTCACTCAACACTATTTCACTTGCTAAGTTGTTGTATATTAAATATTTGATCTTTTATGCACTCTAAATTTGTTGTTTTGGAAAGCTTAATATACATTGTGAATAATAATAATAATAATAATAATAATAATAATAATAATAAAAATAATAATAATAAAAATAATAAAATAATAATAATAATAATAATAATAATAATAATAATGGAGTTGCATATTGAATGAATGAATGAATGAATGAATGAATGAATGAATGAATGAATGAATGAATGAATATATTGATGAATAACAGTTCCTTTCATAATGCTATTGTCAAGTACACAGATTCAGTTTTTCAATATGATTACGAATATTTGACAACACAGACCAACAAAAAAAAAAAAAACTTTTTCCTTGGTGCCTTGGCTATTAGATTTGTTCTTGGGGTTATATGATGCGCTGATTCAGAAAATGACATTGGCTGAGTCGTATCAGCTCTAGTTTCTTAGATATTGTTGAATGTATATAATAATTATACAATATGTATTATAATTGTTTTGTTACATAATTATCTGTAATAACGTTTAGATCAGGCATTTCAAAACCCTGCACATTGTGCAGTCGCGCACATTGTGCAACTGTCTCTGTGCGATGTGCACTCTCTCTTCCCCTACCTGGAGGGAGTGAATCGCCTTGGAGGGGAACGCGACAGGGCTATACAATACCTGCAGCAGCTTTTGTTTCAGTAACACAGTTTCAGTACGAGTGCCGATTTGGCTGTCTGTGAATGAGTTATGATAAATAAAATGAGGAGTTCACAGATAACGGAGAAGAGAAATTACGAATTATATATCATAATTGTTATAATGTTTCCCTCAGCCAACAATAATTATTTTAAAATGAAAGGCTTTCATCAGCCTATGTCGAGGTAATAGTGTTGTGAGGTGACAATTTAGATCAGATTAGTAAAGTTCTCAAAATATGATATTGCCAGCGCTTATTTCTTAATCAGTACTCTCACGGCAAAACGAACTTGACAATGGCGTTGTTTTGGAGTCTGTACTAACACAGCCATCAAAGATTAGACGACTTACGACTTTTTTTTATTGGGTTATTTTACGACGCTTTATCAACAGCTTAGGTTATTTAGCGTCTGAATGAGATGAAGGTGATAATCCCGGTGAAATGGGTCCGGGGTCCGACACCGAAAGTTACCCAGCATTTGCTCATATTGGGTTGAGGGAAAACCCCGGAAAAACCTCAACCAGGTAGCTTGCCCCGACCGGGAATCGAACCCGGGCCACCTGGTTTCGCGGCTAGACGCTCTAACCGTTACTCCACAGGTGTGGACCTTATGACTTTCATTTCATAAAGTGGTAAGTGATGAGAATATAGTGAGGAATACATGTGAGGCTCTTGAGGTTGTAAGGAGAGAAGAAAACAACTATTTGCAAGGCGGAAAAATTTTCTGGAAAAGTATATAATGGCAAATTTACCATCTCACGTCACAATATTAATTCAATATACTTATATTAATAAATCTTTAAATCTGACATAAAGAGAATGTCGTCGCTTCACTACACTTTTAATTTTTTTGAGTAACGCTCCCAACTTTTCGTTACTTGCTCTCAAAGTTTTCAAATAAACTATATGTGAATTTAAATTCTAAGCTTAATTTATATTTATTAATATTAATATTAATTTACATTGACATACAGAAAAGAAATGATTTCAGTGTAAAACTTCACAATGTCCTACTGCATGTAATTAATTGGGAGTATAATATTTTCTTCAACATTTGTGCACCAATGGTCACAGTAAATAATAATGCTTGACTATGTTTATAATGTCCAAATGACTGATGTAACCTGCACAGACCGGCGATCCGCTTACATAACTGCACATTTAGAGTCTGATTTCTGACATGCCTGGTTTAGATGGTATTCATGGAACCAAAAAACCATTTTGATGGCTTATTTTTTATTGCTAATATCACAGGCATCAATTGAAATAATCATATCCTGATCTACCTTCAGCTATGGTATCCGTGCCGTACTCGCAACTTTTACTATTCCACCCTTCCATGAGTTACCACAGCTCTTAGAGGATCGATCTTATATGTCTGATATAGCACAAGGTAAAGAAATTGGCGACAGCGACAGTGATTTTCAAACAGCTTCACATGTGAACTCTTTGATTAAGAGATAGTTGACCTGGTTAGGGACTAAATCTTTCTATGGAGTCTTCTGAATTGCTCGCCTCCAGACTAAAGCAAAAGAATGTACTTCAGCCAGAAATGAAAATTAAATTTTATTGAGGGAGAGAAAGAGATTTGCTGTTAATTTATTCTGGAGAAAAAAATTAGCATTCTACAACGACTTCGAACTGCATCAGCGTTATTAGGAGTGACAAAAAGGTGACTTTTGGGTGAATCTCGAAATATGTTTTCTTCAGCTTCAAAATACTTCCTTTTTTGCATTTTGTATAAAGGATAACAAAAAAATTAGCGAACAGAAGTTTGACAAAGTGATCAAAACTCTACAAAATTCATCTATGCTCACTTTCACTGAAGGCATAGTTCATTCGTTATCGTTCTGAAAAATTAATTCCCCCACGACCAGCTTTTAAACTGGCGAACTTGGGATGCAATGAAGATAATTTTAACAATTCGATCACTAAGGGCAACAAATGCCTGTAATTTTTTATGTTTATTGATTCTTAGGCGTAGTAACAAGAAAATATCAAAATAAAACAAAGAAAATATGTTGTCTTGTACTCTGGAGACATGTCCCAGAAAATAATCGAGAATAAAAAGCAACCTTTTCCAATTACCTCACTTACAAGAAGATTCCTTGGCGTCAATCATAATGCCGGAGCTGTTAGGAAACTCCCTGAGAACAAACGAAAGAGAGGGGATAAGACAATAATTTACTGGGTGTGATATGATTTATTCTTGTTGGTGACTCTGATGTTGTGTAAGTTAAATCTCACATCGACTGATGTTACTTTCTTTTTCTCTAGCTATTTTACAACAAAGTACATACCTTCATTTTCCAGGCATGTGAACTCTGCCTTTTGAGGTGAGTTAAGGTTGGATACACCCATTACAGTATATACATTTATATTAGGCAATAGTTGTGTCGTTTATGAGTATTTCAGCAGTGTAGTGAAAGGAAATGTCTCCAATATTCGGAACTTGTAATTGAACAGATTATATCCTCAGATACTGTAGACATTTTAATTCATAATTATTATTATCGTATTTAATATAAGTATCGTCATCTTCATATTTATTATTATCATGACCATAATCATCATCATTAACATATTTATGCTTTCCACTTTCGTCCTCATGACAATTACCATGTTTTCATTATTGTCATCATCAACCTTACTATATCAGCTTCAACATTATGTCACCTTCACCATCTTATCAATCATATATAATCATTTTTCATCACCTTTATCTCCACTTTCATGAAATTTACCATCTTCATTATCGACATCTTATTCATTGTCCTCATCTTCACCAACTTCGTCTTCATCGGTACCATCTTCGTAGTCCTCACGTGCACCATTTTCATCTTTCTCATCTGCACCATCTTAGAAATCCTCATCTTCACTATCTTTGTCGTCCTCATCTGTACCATATTCGTCCTCATCGTCACTGTCTTCGTTGTCCTCATCTATACCATATTCTTAGTCCTCATCTGCACCATCTTCATCGTCTTCACCAGCTCCATCTTCACTGTCATCTGCACCATCTTTATCGTCATCTGCACCATCTTTATCGTCATCTGCACCATCCTCATCGTCATATGCACCATCTTCATCATACTTATCTGTATCATCTTCGTCCTTCTCATCTGCACTATCTTCGTCGTTCTCACCTGCACCATCTCCATCGTCCTCATCTTCACCATCTCCATCGTCCTCATCTTCACCATCTCCATAATCTTCATCTTCACCATCTCAATCATCCTCATCTTCACCTTCTCCATCGTCTTCATCTTCACGATCTCCATCGTCCTCATCTTAACCATCTCCATCGTTCTCGTCTTCACCATCTCCATCGTCCTCATCTTCACCATCTCCATCATCTTCATCTTCACCATCTCCATCATCCTCATCTTCACCATCTCCATCGTCTTCACCTTCACCATCTCCATCGTCCTCATCTTCACCATCTCCATCGTCCTCATCTTCACCATCTCCACCATCTTCATCTTCACCATCTCCATCGTCCTCATCTTCACCATCTCTATCGTCCTCATCTTCACCATCTCCATCATTCTCATCTTCACAATCTCCATCGTCCTCATCTTCACCATCTCCATCGTCCTCATCTTCACCATCTCCATCATTCTCATCTTCACCATCTCCATCGTCCTTATCTTCACCATCTCCATCGTCCTCATCTTCACCATCACCATCGTCTTTATCTTGACCATCTCCATTATCCTCATCTTCACCATCTCCATCATCTTCATCTTCACCATCTTCATCGTCCTCATCTTCACCATCACCATCGTCTTTATCTTCACCATCTCCATTATCCTCATCTTCACCATCTCCATCATCTTCATCTTCACCATCTCCATCGTCCCCATCTTCACCATCTCCATCGTCCTGATCTTCACCATCTCCATCGTCCTCATCTTCACCATCTCCATCATTCTCATCTTCATCATCTCCATCGTCTTTATCTTCACCATCTTCATCGTCCTCATCTTCACCATCTCCATCATCCTCATCTTCACCATCTCCATCGTCCTCATCTTCACCATCACCATCGTCTTTATCTTCACCATCTCCATCGTCCTCATCTTCACCATCTCCATCGTCCTCATCTTCACCATATCCATCGTCCTCATCTTCACCATCTCCATCGTCCTCATCTTCACCATCTCCATCGTCCTTATCTTCACCATCTCCATCGTCCTCATCTTCACCATCTCCATCGTCCTCATCTTCACCATCTCCATCGTCCTCATCTTCACCATCTCCATAATCTTCATCTTCACCATCTCAATCATCCTCATCTTCACCTTCTCCATCGTCTTCATCTTCACGATCTCCATCGTCCTCATCTTCACCATCTCCATCGTTCTCGTCTTCACCATCTCCATCGTCCTCATCTTCACCATCTCCATCATCTTCATCTTCACCATCTCCATCATCCTCATCTTCACCATCTCCATCGTCTTCATCTTCACCATCTCCATCGTCCTCATCTTCACCATCTCCATCGTCCTCATCTTCACCATCTCCACCATCTTCATCTTCACCATCTCCATCGTCCTCATCTTCATCATCTCTATCGTCATCTTCACCATCTCCATCATTCTCATCTTCACAATCTCCATCGTCCTCATCTTCACCATCTCCATCGTCCTCATCTTCACCATCTCCATCATTCTCATCTTCACCATCTCCATCGTCCTTATCTTCACCATCTCCATCGTCCTCATCTTCACCATCACCATCGTCTTTATCTTCACCATCTCCATTATCCTCATCTTCACTATCTCCATCATCTTCATCTTCACCATCTCCATCGTCCTCATCTTCACCATCACCATCGTCTTTATCTTCACCATCTCCATTATCCTCATCTTCACCATCTCCATCGTCCCCATCTTCACCATCTCCATCGTCCTGATCTTCACCATCTCCATCGTCCTCATCTTCACCATCTCCATCATTCTCATCTTCACCATCTCCATCGTCCTTATCTTCACCATCTTCATCGTCCTCATCTTCACCATCTCCATCATCCTCATCTTCACCATCTCCATCGTCCTCATCTTCACCATCACCATCGTCTTTATCTTCACCATCTCCATCGTCCTCATCTTCACCATCTCCATCGTCCTCATCTTCACCATCTCCATCGTCCTCATCTTCATCTCCATCGTCCTTATCTTCACCATCTCCATCGTCCTCATCTTCACCATCTCCATCGTCCTCATCTTCACCATCTCCATCGTCCTCATCTTCACCATCTCCATCGTCCTCATCTTCACCATCTCCATCGTCCTGATCTTCACCATATCCAACGTCCTTATCTTCACCATCTCCATTGTCCTCATCTTCACCATCTCCATCGTCCTCATCTTCACCATCTCAATCGTCCTCATCTTCACCATCTCCATCGTCCTCATCTTCACCATCTCCATCGTCCTCATCTTCACCATATCCATCGTCTTTATCTTCACCATCTCCATCGTCCTCATCTTCACCATCTCCATCGTCCTCATCTTCACCATCTCCATCGTGCTCATCTTCACCATCTCCATCGTCCTCATCTTCACCATCTCCATCATCCTCATCTTCACCATCTCCATCGTCCTCATCTTCACCATATCCATCGTCCTCATCTTCACCATATCCATCGTCCTCATCTTCACCATCTCCATCATCCTCATCTTCACCATCTCCATCGTCCTCATCTTCACCATCTCCATCGTCCTCATCTTCACCATCTCCATCGTCCTCATCTTCACCATATCCATCGTCCTCATCTTCACCATCTCCATCATCCTCATCTTCACCATCTCCATCGTCCTCATCTCACCATCTCCATCGTCTTTATCTTCACCATCTCCATCGTCCTCATCTTCACCATCTCCATCGTCCCCATCTTCACCATCACCATCGTCTTTATCTTCACCATCTCAATCGTCCTCATCTTCACCATCTCCATCGTCCTCATCTTCACCATCTCCATCGTCCTCATCTTCACCATCTCCATCGTCCTGATCTTCACCATATCCAACGTCCTTATCTTCACCATCTCCATCGTCCCCATCTTCACCATCCCCATCGTCTTTATCTTCACCATCTCAATCGTCCTCATCTTCACCATCTCCATCATCCTCATCTTCACCATCTCCATCGTCCTCATCTTCACCATCTCCATCGTCCTTATCTTCACCATCTCCATCGTCCTCATCTTCACCATATCCATCGTCCTCATCTTCACCATCTCCATCGTCCTCATCTTCACCATCTCCATCGTCCTCATCTTCACCATCTCCATCGTCCTCATCTTCACCATCTCCATCGTCCTTATCTTCACCATCTCTATCGTCCTCATCTTCACCATCTCTATCGTCCTCATCTTCACCAACTCCATCGTCCTCATCTTCACCATCTCCATCGTCCTCATCTTCACCATATCCATCGTCCTCATCTTCACCATATCCATTGTCCTCATCTTCACCATCTCCATCGTCTTCATCTTCATCTCCATCTTCCTCATGCTTTAAAATCTTCATTTATTTTCGTCTTCAACATCTTGATCTTCACCATCTTCAGCCTCATTTTCATCATCTTAATCGTCCTTAAATTCACCTTCACCATCAACTTCATTCTGACCTTCACCATCTTCATCGTTGTCATCTTTACTTCAGCCAACGCTCTCCTCTTCGTCATCATCGTTATCATAATCGTATATTCACCATCTTCATCGTCCTCATGTTCATCTTCATCACTGTTGCATCTTGGCTTCTCATACGGTCCACTGCGTACTTGCCAAGTTTTATAAACGTTTAATTTCGTCTACTGAAATACAGAGGCGAAAATTTCATTGCTTTTTACAAAATGTTAAAGTTTGTGTGGTTGCTATAAATTATATTTCAGCCTACTTTTAATGATGTGATGCACAGTGAAACAATAAATGAAATATTGTCTTTTGAACTTACGTAGGACATTTGCATGATATAATTCAGGACATCTGAATAGGAAAGCAAAGCTATGGTTGCTCGGTACAGCTACTTGCAAGGTTAAAATGTATTGCAGGTTGATCACGACAATAAATTTAAATTAAACGACTCGTAATTATGTCCATTCGTTCCGTGGAATCAGGTCAATATCAGCTGGAGCACGCAAGACCCTGCACCTGCAAGAATTTCACGTTTTGTGGTATAATTCATAGCTATAGAATGCAAGTTACTAAATATTCTGTAGGCTGTATAAAATTTTTGTGATGACTGTTCTCATATATATGAGTTCTATTACGGAACTAACATAAAAAGTTAAAGTATATAAATACAGGTAGTATGACTTTCAATAATGTATACAGTTCTGAAGATAAAAGTAAAATGGCGGTAAGTCACAATTTAGTAGATTAATGAGAACAATCAGAATGACCAAGATAAGCATGATGATGATGAGGACGACAACATTCACAATGATATGCATATGACTACAATGACGTTGAAATTACTGATGAATTGTTTATGATTATAAACTGAATTAATCTACTTGATATTAATTGCACAAATTTGTATAGTTTTGGCCGATGAATTGTATATGCTTTAAATTGAATAGTAATCTATATAGCTCTATTGATAAATTGTTTGTGTTTGTAATTTGAAGTAGTTTGCATGATATGTATTATCAATTTCTGTATATCACATCTGGTTGAATTGTTTATGCCTTAAATTTAATTAACTTATTTGTTTTGTATTATACATATAGCTCAACTGATGAATGATCGTTTGCGTTTGTAAATTTAATAATCTGATTGGCTATGTATTGTATACTTTTAGTAGAGCCATCGATGTAGCTCAGTCGGCAGACTCGCTGGGCTGCTGATCCGGAGCTGCGTTCGGGCTTGGGTTGGATCTCCCTTTTGGTCTTTGGTTTCTTCCGAGGTTTTCCACAGCCGTGGGACTGAAGCCGGATGGTCTATGGCGAGTCCTTGGCATCAACCCCTTTGATTTGATTACCCCCCTTTGATTTGATTACCTAGTTGGGTTTTTCCGAGGTTTTCCCCAACCAAAAGGCAAATGCCGGGTAATATTTTGGCGAATCCTCGGACCTCACCTCATCTCACTACATCTCGCCAAAATATTGTAAAAAATTGCACAAAATTAAAAAAATTGTAGAAAATTACTAAATTGTAAAACTATAAAAATTTGTAAAAATTGTAATTGTAATATTGTAAAATTTTGACTTGTTCCACATCTTAAAGCTTCATTGCTCATATAAGATCTATGGAATAAAATGAATGAATGAATGAATGAATGAATGAATGAATGAATGAATGAATGAATGAATGAATGAATGGATGAATGAATGAAAGAGATGGCAATGCTGATGATGGTAGGCCTAATAAGACAATGACGATAACGGTAATAACACAATGGTGATGACGTTAATAAAATAAGTATGATAATTGTTCTAATAATATAATGAAGATGATATTAAGTCAATGATGAAGACGGTAATATGACAATGATGACAGTAATAAGGAAAATGATGATAACGGTAATAATACAATACCGTAATTTATAATGGAGGCAATTAAGATAATGATAATGACGGTAATAGGATAGTCATGGTGATAGTAATACATAAATTGATGGCAATATTATAAATTTTATATTCATGTTTCTACACACATATCCGTCAAATGTTCCATAGTTCGAAGCAAACCAACATTATTTCGTTAGTATAGATGTAAGTCGCAAAATTTGTCGTTTATCATGAAGAGAAAACGACTATAATGACGGTAGTAAGAGTATACAGATTACAGTAATAAAATGGTAATAAGATAACGGTAATAGGACGATAATGATTATAACCGTGGTCAGATGATAATGATGATGACAATGGTCAGACTAGAATGATGATGACAATGCAAAGACGATAATGATTATGAAGGTGGTCAGTCGAAAATGAAGACGGTTCAACACGGAAATGATGACTTTAGTAAATTGACAATAATGATGACGGAGATAAGATTACAATTATACGATAATAATTGTGACACTAATAATAATGCAGTTATAATGACGATAATAACCAGTGGAGAGGCTAAGGTGTAAATACTGGGTAGGCTTAAAAAATCTGCTTACTTTGTATCTTTTTATAGAGTAGATGTTTATCGGTTTTTCTATCAACACATTTGTAACAGACCCCACAAGAAGATGATGACTACTCATTTTCACTCCAAGTAGAATACAGGTAAAGCAATGCAAATTATTTGTCTCAGAGCATCCTGTTAGCCAAGGATATTTCTTAAAAATGAAAACTTAAAATTTATATTTTGTCTTCCTCCACCCGTTGTTTTAATATGTAAATGTGGTGTCGATATCCTATCTTTGTAAGCACATTTTGTTTCATACGTCCAACTTGAAAACGGTTTTTTTTAATTCTACAAATAATGACCTCAATGTTCTCTTAGTATGAGTCATTTTACATAAAATTAATATGTAAAACACACACACACGCATGCACTTTTGATTAAACTAAACTCAACAACGCAGCGCTTTCAGAGAACACCGGTTTTGTGCAGCAACTTGTCTATGAACATTCCCTTAATACGTTCACGAAAAAAAACCGATCTTCCTCTCGCTCAGTAAAATTGTAATAAATTCTAAAAAAGACCTACCAGAATATTACTCATATCACAATATTAGCTACCTTTACCCTATAACTTACATAAAATACACACATTGTGGTCATTTGTAAATAGATATTTTTATTTATAAAATCAGCATTTAAACGACCCGAATGCATTTTAAGTGTATGAAAACGTTACTTCGTTCTACCCACGCGTAAAGAATGGGTTGAAGGAAGGGAATACTTAATATTTTTAACTGTGCTATTCACAAGGAGTCCAATTAATTAGTTTAGTCGAAAGGCTTTTTGGACTTAAACAAGTAGGAACAAATACCAATGCGAAGGGTGAGTTCTTGTACTGCTACTTCGGTGAAGGACAGAGTGAAAATTACCCTGTGGGTATGACCGTTTGGCAGAAATATCCCTAATCAGTTGCTCTGAAAGAAAACAGTAGTTCTTTCAGTTTTCTTGATAAGCTGATTCTGACATCAGGTGTTACAGTTAGCTAGCCTACTGCTATGGCGCCAGTCAGATCCAAGTTAAAAGATTGAATTTCAATCGACGGCGACGATGCTTTTAATAGCGATGGTAAAATCGTGCTCTGCAAAATGTGTGACAAACGCATTTAAAAACTGAACTTCATTTATTTATTCATTTTGGTGTAGTTAAGGCCATCAGGCCTACTCTTCCACAACACCAGCCACAAATAAAAACGTGCTCCTTCGAAAACAAGTTCTTCTTACACAAGAGGTGCTGGAGCCTTCATCATCTTCTACCAATGAATATCAAATAAAGGAAATACATCACACTAACATACGAAAACAAAAACACAAATAAAATTGCAACCTCATTCAAGAAGTTAAATTACAACATCGCATACAGAAGAAATAACACTCTACAAATCATCTCAACACACAAACAACACAAACAAATACAACCACACAGGCGTATACAAACTCAAATGTAACACCTGCAACAACTTCTACATAGGACAGACAGGCAGATTATTTCAAACACGTTACAAAGAACACATCACAGCCATAACAAAATTACAAAACACCTCCACATATGCAGAACACATCACAAATTCCAACCACACCTACAGAGACATCAACAAAGACATGGAAATACTACACATCCAACCAAAAAGCCGGAAACTCAATACACTAGAACAATATGAAATATACAGACACACGAAAACACACCCCAACGATATTCTCAACCCACAACTCAATTTCAAAACACATACACTTTTTGACTCTACACTACGAACGCACCCACACAGGAAACAAGAGGCGACAACACCAACAACGACCAGTTCTGAAGATGACCCAAAATAGGTTGAAACATGTTAACAAGGTACGTTAAAATTTAACACAAGAAAGACATCATACGTATTCCGAAGTGATACAGTGTTAAAAGTTGTGTAATCAAGATGTATAAAATAAATTTTTCTGCATGGTAATGGTTGCTGCAAACATATCGCGGTATAAACTTGGGATGCCAAAGTTTCAAGCATTCCTAAGCAAATACTGCAACTTCAATATTCCGGAGGAATCAACATTCCGGTATAATTATTTGAACTCCAGTTACACTGACACAATAGAAACGATTAAAGTCCTTAATTTGGCGATTCCTACATATGGGTTGCCATTGACGAGACAATCAATGACCGCAGAAAATTTGTAAAAATATTTAATTATTAATTGCATCTCCAAACAATAATTAAATGCGGTTGAATTACACGTCCACTTATGTATAATTTTTTTGTCTTTGTGCAAAAATACATCTAATAAATATTATGTATTTATTAATTTGTCCTACAGAATAATCTCTGTAATGTTGACAATTAATATTTGAGGAGAAAAATTCGCTCCGGCGCCGGGGATCGAACCCGAGTCCTTGGTTCTACGTACCAAGCGCTCTGACCACTGAGCTACGCCGAATTCAATCCACAGGACACAAAGGGAAACACTGAAGGAGGAAGATTCGATCCGATGCTGTGGAATGAATTCGGCGTAGCTCAGTTGTCAGAGCGCTTGGTACGTAGAACCAAGGACCAGGATTCGATCCCCGGCGCCGGAGCGAATTTTTCTCCTCAAATATTAATTGTCTACATCTAATAAAGCTTAAACTTGAAGTTACAAATTTGTTATTTATATACATATTTTTCCATTTTTAGCTACGTATTTTGCCATTTTTAGTTATATATTTCTTATTTTCATATTACATAAAATTAGGCTCTAATAATTACCATAACTATAACATTTTGTACAAAATGGTAACTTCTGGTTTGGTGTTGATTGATCACCAACTCTTCCGAAGGACAGAATTGCTGCATTTAAAGCACGTTGCAAAACGTAATGATATTTGATACACGTACTGTATGAATTGAAAGGAAATGGTGTCTGTACTTTTAATTACTGAGTAGAACGTAATTAAAACTGGGTCAATTAGGCGAGCGTGTCGAAATCTTACAACACATAGACCTATATTGCAAAACCGTGAACTCACTAACTGCTCTCTTAATTCGTACCCTATCTCTTTGTTCTCCTTTAAATCAACAAGTGTTTGACATTGTACACAAACTTGCAATTACACATTTCAATTAATAACATGTATCGTAAAATCTCTCAGACCATTACTGTAATTACAATTATATTCACTTAAGGCTACTCCATAAAAAGATAGGCTATTGTATGAAGCTGAGATGATGATAAGGCTATACTGGAGCAATGGTAGAATACAAATGGAAAGGTAATCGAAATGACGGGAGTATCAGAAGCAAATAAAAGACCTAGGGGAAGAGAAAATTGGTAATTTTTTACGATATTTATTTCACGATATATCTGAAAATATTATGCATAATTAATAAGGTAACCGCGGGTAATAAGACACGCCTAAGAAATAAAATGTTCTTACTACGAACTGGAGACGTATAGCAATTTTTAAATAATGGAATAGCATACTTTAATAGTTATGCTGTAATATTTTACTTCAAAGAAATATTCAAACAAACATATAAATGCTGTGAGCAATGAAAATCAGCATCATGTCATTGGGACATATATATCCTGCTGTCACAGACAATAAGGCCCACAATAAATAAAGTAAGTATTGAACACAACTTGGGCATACAAAGTCTTCAGTGTTTTTGTCAGTGAGACCTACACATTCATCGTGCACCCAACATTCACATGCATATCTGCAACAATTCTCTTCGCAGACGGAACACATCTGCGTCTCCTGGATGTTACCAGATCCTGAAGTTGATGGCTCATCCAATGCTCTTTCTGCATTAGGAAATGTCAATCTCTCGTTTGCTTCATTTCTTGCAAAAAAAATTGCGTTTCAGAATTTGAGCTTTATAGTTGAGGGACTTCTATAAGCTTGTGGGCGTTTCCACATATTCATTTCATGGGTCTTATTTCCTGCCTGGTCACTAGGTTATGGAGTGCTCATATGCTCATTAGCGGAAGTTTCACGGTAGCCCGAAACTTCTCAATGTTTACACAATAACGTGCATTTAATGTTATTAATATCAGAGAGGAAAAATTCGGCGCCAAGGATCGAATATTAATATTAATTGTTACCATAACAGATATATTCTGTAGGACCAAAAATAATAATCTTTACGTAGATTTAATATTATATTAATAATACGCAATAAAACGATTCATTACCTACTTACAGTTGTTGTCTTTTTCTAACTGTTTCAATCATTCCATAATGAAGCGGGCACGACCATAAGTTTATATAAAAAATATGTTTCATTTTTAGTATACTGTAGAATACTCTGCACTACTTTACAGTACACAATTACGACTCACTCTGTAGTAATAATTTCTTTATGTAGATGTATATTCAGCAATTTAATCTTAGATAATAATAATAATAATAATAATAATAATAATAATAATAATAATAATAATAATAATATACTGTATTTGTTACGGGTCGTATCTGGAGCAGATTAGAGAGACAAGGAAAACCAGACTTTGACTGATCTTATTGTTACTTTCTCTCCCACTCTCTCAACATGACTCATAGCAGTAAAATGTGTTATCCAAGTCGACACCATCCCCATCAAGCTCATTGTCAGGCAGCTGCCCGAGTCCTTGTGCAATGTCTAATATTTTGTTGTCACTTAGAACTTTGAAAGTCCAGAAAGGATAAAAAAAAAACCTTAGAAACACAATGACAAAATCCAAGTTACCCTTACAGATTAAGGGCAGTTTAAATAATCAATCCAGGCTACTTTAGAGTCAACTGTATCGGTATTTTATATGCACATTTATTTTTTAATTAATTCTAAAATTTAGTGGGTCTAGATGTAAGAATTGAAGCGGTGAGATCAATAACCATTCAAGTCCATTTACACAAGTTTCGAGAAAAATTCAAAAACCTTTTTTTATTTCTTACCTAATTATTATATTTTACACGTAATATTTCTGGTTGTTTTAGAGATCAAGACAAAGTAGTATAGCAACTTTTAAAGTCGTAACACTTGTGGAATATCCAAAATTTAATTTCAAATTTGCCAAATATGAATGGACTTGAATGGTTATTGATCTCACTGCTTCAATTCCAATATAATCTACACAG
Organism: Periplaneta americana; assembly: GCF_040183065.1. Classification (NCBI taxonomy): domain Eukaryota; kingdom Metazoa; phylum Arthropoda; class Insecta; order Blattodea; family Blattidae; genus Periplaneta; species Periplaneta americana. The sequence goes on along the minus strand of NC_091117.1, from coordinate 43,828,916 downwards.
CGAATTATTCCACGCAGCAATCAAATTTAACATATTTTGTGGAATTGCACATAGTTTGGAAACACTGCTCCTATTACCTGCAACCCTTAAATGTCACTGGTCTGTTAATCCGAACGGTTTAAAACTCTTGACGGAACTATTCAATCTGTACAAAAAATACTATTAAACATACAATTATTGTTGTTACAGATTTTTGACAAATTTTGTATACTTATCGTGACTGCGAAAATCTACCGTCTCTAGGCATAATATTTATACTACATTATGCAATTTTAAGAAAAATATAAGAACAAAGTAAAATGAGGAATGATTCTCAACACACCCTACGAAAATGCTTTATAAGGTCACTTTTTCCTTCTTTACGTCACAATTGGTCTGTCTTGAGTAAGAGTTTTAATATCATTCACACACCTTGAATCGTATTCAAACATTTCTCACAAACAAATGACATGTACAGATAGCTAATCAAACATTATCAATAATAAAAAACCTTTCACTTTTAAATATTCTTACACCCGATAAACGTAGATTCGTGTAGACGTGGCAATGAAAGTTTTTCTCACTCTTATTACACGATACGGATAGGAGTGAAAGGATTAATTATTCAATTAAACATAATTTATTTCGTAATGCATATAATGATTTTATTTCGACTTATCACGATGCACGAGAAAGGTAGCTAGTTCTTTTTCAACTATCCTTTACATCGCAGAACAGTCGTAGTCTGACGTGATATAGAGCCTTTGGAGCACAACATAAGTGATGGCGAAGAAAAATCATTCATTATGCAGATTTTTCACCCAAACAGAGAATCCAGGAGGGTTATGATTCCAGCTTATGCAATTAAGCAGTCAATAACTACAGTATTTGTCAGACAGCAGAATTACACAAAAAATCTATATCATATCATATCATATCATATCATATCATATCATATCATATCATATCATATCATATCATATCATATCATATCATATCATACCATACACCATATCATATCATACCATACACCATACCATACCATACCATATCATATCATATCATATATCATATCATATCATATCATACCATATCATATCATATCATATCATGTCATACCATATCATATCATATCATATATCATATCATATCATATCATATCATATCATATCATATCATATCATATCATATCATATCATATCATATCATATCACAGCATACTCAAACAGCACCTCTGCATCCACTTTTTATTCTTACTTTCTCACTAAACGACATATTACCACAGTTTAGTATATACAGTCACGAAGCTTGAGTTGTGAGGGTGCTAGGAACAATAGACGGTGCCGGTATTATTTCGCATTGTCTGTAATGAGGCGATAGTAGCGATCCTAGTGGTTAGCAACTATCTATGGATGCATATTTACTACGTATTGAGCTTCGTGACTGTATATACTAGACTGTGGTATTACTGTATGAAGGCGAAAATAATATATTTTGAAATTTTCGCAAAAATACAAGTTTTCTGCATCCATAATGCCAAAAAATTTCTTTAGCGCACGTCTACCTACTACATCCACCTATAGGTCTACACAGTATATTGTATTATCCATATTTAGATACATCCACGTTCCTATCCATAAGCAAATGAAGAGTACAAGGGAAAAGCAATCAAAGTCACAATTCTCATAAGGGTGATGTTATCATCTAATTTAATATATTACTGCAAACTATAAGTTTTCTTCTTATCAAAACCAGTAAAGAAGAATTATATAACCACAGATACAGTCACCATTTCCTACTTTTTCATTAGGAACAGCAATAAATTTTGCAGTAATATACTGAATTAGATTAGATACATCACCCTTAAGAGGATTGTGACTTTGATTGTTTTTACCCTGTACTCTTCAAATATATCCATCATCCATCCACCAACCTACTTAACTAACCTGCGTACGAGATTTCTCTCCAACTATTGCATGGATTTTGTTCATATTCATTATCTACGAATCAATTTATTTATCTAGATATTATTGACATGAAATATTATAAGTTCAGCAAAAAAAGAAAAAACAAAGATAGGTATTCATTTCAAGACAAAATCATAAATTTATGAACTCGAAAGCCATCTTAACGACTGTACCTTACATCTTGTTCCTTGCACAAGATGAAGAGATAAATAAAAGAAGCAATCCATGATGTCCGCAGATTCCTATGTTTTCCAGAAATATGCAGGATTATTACTACATTTCGTTGTAAATTTTCAGATTCGCAAGAATTCCCACATTTTTCCAGACCAACCAAGCACTCACCAGCTTAGTGAAGAACACCTCATTCCTATTAACATAAACTCAGATTCGGCTAATCGGGAAATCATATCATATCATATCATATCATATCATATCATATCATATCATATCATATCATATCATATCATATCATATCATATCATATCATATCATATCATATCATATCATATCATATCATATATCATATCATATCATATCATATCATATCATATCATATCATATCATATCATATCATATCATATCATATCATATCATATCATATCATATCATATATCATATCATATCATATCATATCATATCATATCATATCATATCATATCATATCATATCATATCATATATCAAATTATATCATATCATATTATACATGATACCATATCATATTGTATCAGACATCATATCATATATCATATACAGTATGATTCTGCGGCTGTGTCACAAAATTTAGGAACGATAGAGAATATGAACAACGTTCACATAGGAACCAACATGTTGGAAGTTGTTCACAATGATCTTTATCATCCTTAAAAGATACATTACGTTATATATCGTTCCACATTTGAAGTACATTTTGGATTAATTTATACTACTGTATTATACAGAATGGTAGATTTTGAGCGAAATATTTTTAAATTCGTTGAAACTTTACGGACTTGCTCAAATATGCAATTAAGCAACCAAATAGCTTACTGATACTTTTGAATTTTGTTTATTTAGCCTATAGAATATAAATTATTAAAACCACATCCTTTAGGTGACATTCTTCACTTGTAATGAACTACTGAAATCACTTCTGGAAACCTATCATCACACGAACACGTAAATCCTGACCAATATGTTCAATTTCATACCGAATCTTGTTCTTGGGCTCCTGAATATAGTGCAATTTATGGCAAAACATTTCCTGTCTCAAATACCCCCAATAAACAAATGTATGCAGCTAACAAATTGAATGAACGTGAAGGCCACGGAATATCAGTTGATTGGGAGATGATGTGTCGGGGGGGGAAAAAATCTCTGCAATGTCAGCGAAAGTATTGGAAATAGTCATCTGTCTATGTGTAAAATTGTTTCTTCTAGAAACTGTAGGACGGATTTTGTTGACAATAAATCAAAAGATATACATGAATTCACCCGAGCATTAATACTTATTTATTTAACCTAATTCCATTATCCTAATTCTTGTATAGACGTTACACGCAATGATAGGGATTTCCTCAAATCCGCAGTTCCTTACTACGAAATGCGATATCTCGCTTTTAGGGATTAAAATAGCTGTATTTTTTTGCAGTACAACTCTTACTTATTTTACAGTTATATGCACAATAATAAATTATTTACATTTTGTGCGTATTTTGAAATGGTACTTAAAAATCAGAATAAGGGTAACACTGGTTGCGATAAAGAACTGAATTGTCCTGAAATATTCAAAATTTCTTATTGTAGAATTACATAGCCTGTGTGGTATGAGTTTAAAGCTTTTACTATCCTGTCTTTGTATTTCTCCTACCATTCCAATCTCTTAAGTTCAACTTGTACACATTATAAATGGCAATAAAAACATTCACTCAACACTTTTAACTACCTTTAACTAATTGGCTTTAGGTAGCTGCCTATTACTGTATTTACACACTCGTAGAAAGTAAATATCCCTATACGAAGACGTTTGCTCATAAAATTAAAACCAATTCTTTAGAAAAAAAAGTTCTAAGCACGAGTAATAACTTTTCACAGTAGAAAATAAACCTGTTCATAGTATGCGCGGTAGCGTCGTGGTTAACTCGTTACGCAGCAAAGCCGGATGATCATTATGGTGTCATTGATTTGATCCTTTCGGTCGCTCTAAATTTTGTGGTTAATAAAGTTTATAGAAGAGTGACGACCAGAGCATTTTTCTTTAATAGCAAATTCTCACAGAACATGCAATAGATATCCCGCATCCCAAGGGCCTTCTTTTGGAGCCTGTAATGGGCTGGCTTCTTTACTAAATGTATTACGAGACAATGATCGTTCGGCTACACAATCATTCACAAGAATAGGAGTTGTAAGCTGGTAAGCACAATAAACCTCAGGCTGCAATGTAAGCGTTCGGGTCCGGTATGGCATAGTTGCGCCCCGCGGTCAATTGGGAGGCCTAGGCATGTCATAATTGCGCCCCGAAGAATCCAGGTAGCAGATGGGACATGGCATAGTTGCGCCCCGAAGAAATCAGGTAGCAGATGGGACATGGCATAGTTGCGCCCCGAAGAAATCAGGTAGCAGGATGAACATGGCATAGTTGCGCCCCGATGAGCATAGCACACACGAAAGTGATTGTCATAAAATAAATAAATTTCTTAAAAATATTACAGTGATAGCTGCATTGAAATCAGGTAGGCCTAGGGTATGATCAATTTTGCTATTTAAAATAACACACAATAAATGAACTGCATTTTTTGTTTCTACATCGATATCTTAACCCTACGGTACAGGGTTTCGAAAATTGAAACTCAGAACCATTATCAATTATTAACTCTTCACCCTTTTCACTAAACTTAACATTCATTTTAAATTAACCTCACTATACGCCACAGACGGTGTGAAAATCACTAATAAAATGTCAAGACTGCTAAGGCCCCATATTCCAACGGCTCACTCATTTGAATATGTCAGTTAATAAAGTACTGCCAACTTCATGGTGTTCATTTTAACGGTAGGCTACCGATAATCACTGCATAAACAGTAGAAAAACAATTAATAAAATACTGCCAACTTCATGGTGTTCATTTTAACGGTATCGATAATGAATATAAATCGAAGAAGAAATCAATAAGGTTGGTTGATTACGAGGCTCGAGTTTCCGTAGTGTCTTTTTCTCTACCCATTTCATCGGGGCGCAACTATGCCATGACCTTTTCTCTACCTGAAGGGAACGGGGCGCAACTATGCCATGCCTTTTTCTCTACCCGATGGGAACGGGGCGCAACTATGCCCACAAAACAGGGAGCCTTTTTTTATATGCCGCATTTTATATGACCGTGTGGCACAACTATGCCCTGCCCTTCGGGTCTCTCTTCCGTAGAAAGAGAGAGAGAGAGAGAAATCTGTTACGAAATTATTATGATTTATTCTCTTATGGGGAGGAGATGCTAAAATTTTAATTTTGTTTCTAATTCATGCAATATTTTCATGCTTTGTTTGTATAAATATGACTGCTGCAACAACTTAAGCTACAGAATATATTTTGAAATTATTTTAGCCCAAATGAAAAAAAAACAGTATGAGTACAATAATTCACTAAAGTTCAGCCACTTTTAAAGATTAATTTAAAATTTCTGATATTTTACTTCTAAAATCACGTTCTTTAAAATGCATGGAGTACAATTTTGATACTGATTTTCAAAATGTTATGATAGAGAATTTTAAGAATAAATTATGGAGGTACTTTCATACAAATATGGAGGTATATTTTCCAAATCAACAAAATAAATTTATGTTCCTGGGAAAAGTTTCATTGTAGCCTAAACAATGTGAGTAAGCCTACCATATAGGCTATCATGCACCATCATTAATAGTTCCGAAGATATGTAACTTTTTGTGTGGAATAAAGGAAAAGATGGAGTTACGAGAAACTGCAATCAAAGTTTAGATGTCGTTTGAAAACTATGTGCAGCAGAGGATTAAAATGGCGTCACAGGAGGTCAAAAGACCTTAAGTGGGTATTAAATTTCAGGTATTTTTTTACATATCAAAGAGCGTTTAAAATAAAAAAAATAAATTAGGGGAAACCGCAATCAACGTTTAGTGTCATTTGAATATCCTGTGCATTAGAGCTTTAAAATTGGCCTCACAGCCTTAAATGCGCATTAAATTTTATGTAATATTTTATTCACATAAGAAATATTATTTTAAAGAATTTTCCTTGAAAATTTACTCGTTTTTCACCATATTTAACTATCTTTTCCCCTTACGACATAATACTACGGATGCCAACTATAAGTTAATGTTCAAAGAAATATTTTTGTTAAATTATCTTTCCAGCTTCACCTTCCGGCACATGAAGGGTCAAAGAGCTAAGCTTTGGCAAGTACAATTCGATATTTCATCTTGTCATCAACATTTTTATTACGAATTTCATAAGTTCCATATATAAAAGTCTTTATATACAATAATAAACTACCCTGTAACTAAGCTTAAGACGTAAAAGTGGCAGAAGATATAGTAAAGATGTAATAAAAGAGTAATTATTCATCACATCACTACAAATTTCTTAGATTTTGATGGGAACATAATCCCAAACTATTCTGTAATAAATTAATTGTCATATAATTCATTAAAGTACATCTAGGCCTGAGTGTGCAACGAAATAATATCTTTCATGTAGAAACGAGTAATAATATCTACACCATAAAGTCAAAAAAGAAACAACAAAAATACAAAGATAATAATAATAATAATAATAATAATAATAATAATAATAATATTTGAACGATAATAATGGTACACTTTTGATTGGCATTCCCGATGAAGCAAAAGCTTGTGGCCGGGAGTGGAATTTACATTAAATAATGAAAAAGTAATATTGCGTACACTAAAATAATTATTTAATTGTTTAATTTAATTAATCAAATATAAGTAAGCAAAAGAAAAGTGAAAAATATCAAAATAATAATATAAGAAATGCAATGAAATTATATCAGGTAAAACACAGAAGAGTTAATTAACTAGAAAGTACAAGGAACGATGGCTCCTTTAAACAATAATAAAGTAAAATGTAAAAGTATTAAATAATACAGTTGTAAAATAAATACAAAATATTATGCAGAAGAATCCGCTATGCCACCAATTCTCTGGGGAGACTTCATTTCTTCAGGAAACAATGATTAAATATATAAAATTTAAAAGAAACTTTAATAGACAATGAAATAATTAATAGGTCCTATCTTGCTACTTGCAGACGTTTAAAAGAGTCGTCTCCAATAATGAAGACAATTCACATAATGAAATCTTTGAAATGAATAGTGAAATGAAAACTTATAGTATTAAAGTGGCGAGTGAACTCAATAAAATATCTGGTGCAACATTTTCAATCTGTCGACATAGTTGCCTCTTCATTACTTTAGAAAAGTAAAAATTATTACCACAGATTCATGCTGGTATAAAGTAATAGTCAATTTCAACAAGACATAAGGCTACAACTTTTTAAGATATCGAAAATCAACTACAGAGGTTTTGTAAATACATTTTTGAAGTTTCAGTCAGCAGATTGGAAAATGTTCCATATTTTTACCTGCGGCACATAGCACACAGGAAGATGGTAGTCAAATTCTTGACAGAACTTGCAATAACTGAAGTTCTACCAAAATGTCGGTTAGTTCAGACATCCTTCTTGTCAATTTCTTTTCATTGCGTTTAAAAGCAGCACGTACACGATCAATTTTTTAATGTGACGCGCGCGGTCTCTAGAACTTCTACGCTTACACAGACATTCCGTTGTTTCAAGTTTTTTGTGTCAATTTGTAGACGGACTTCCTAGTCGATGGTAATTTTCTGAAACGTGTCCTAAAATACCGCTGCACGGTAGTAACAGAATTCGTTTTGGTTAATTTAAGCAAGCAAAACACAGTAGAGCAGGGATCGGCAGAAATGTCATCGTGATCACTAGCAATAGTGACGTCGCAGGGGCAGTGCTGCAAACTGTTTTTGCTTCACCCACTCCCTTTCGTCTAACTCCCCTACAACTCCAGTTCACAGGCATCTATCAGTGGCGGGTTACCTGATTAGATTTATGCCCAGTTTCTGAAAAGACATTTACCTCAACATTCAGAGTTATCTATGATTTAACTTGTATAAAAGTTTAAAATGAGTTTCCGAAACAACAGTTATAGTCATCTTTACAGTTATCTGTGCTTCAACTGGTAACTGTGCCTCAGCCTGTAGTTACCTGGCTGTTAGTACTGATTCGAACAAATACCGACATGCGGCGCTACTGCATTACTGTTCTGTAAACTATAATAACCAATATTAAATAATAATATAGATCAGAATAAATTGATTTACTATATTATCTGTATAGTTTTAAAAACTTGGCGTTTTATTTACGTAACTTACGGTAAATGTTTTACTTTCTATGACATATTAGAATAATAATGTGTGCTTGTAAACACAATTTTGAACATCTCAAGTTTAATTTTCGTCATCAACTAAAGATTCTATGTCGTCAGTCGAGGAATATTTTATTCTTGGGCTTGTCTATACCTGTGGAGTAACGGTCAGCGCGTCTGGCCGCGAAACCAGGTGGCCCGGGTTCGAATCCCGGTTGGGACAAGTTATCTGGTTGAGGTTTTTTTCCGGGGTTTTCCCTCAACCCAATACGAGCAAATGCTGGGCAACTTTCGGTGTTGGACCCCGGACTCATTTCACCGGCATTATCACCTTCATATTATTCAGACGCTAAATAACCTAGATGTTGATACAGCGTCGTAAAATAACCCAATAAAAAAATTTAAAAAAATATTCTTGGGTGTTCTACCAATGCCAATGGTATTAAGAGACAAAACTTTCGTATACCGATGTAACACAAACAGCATTTCTACATCTTCAAGATTCATATTTTTATATGACATGTCGAAGTTTTCTATTTATTTTGTAGTCAAGATGTATTCATTTGTCTGTTACTGTGACGTTCCATATTTATTTTCAGTAAAAAATGAAGTTATATGAGATGTTGTTTAGTCATCTGTCGGAAGACATGTTGGAACTTCATCAGTGACGCCAATAAGTTATCATTCATGAGGAAGGGTCGGCCTGGTTGGCGTAGTTGGCATAGCGCTGGCTCTCTATGCCCGAGGTTGCGGGTTCGAGGTGTGCTTAAATGCGACAGGGTCATGTCAGTAGATTTACTGGCAAGTAAAAGAACTCCTGCGGGACAAAATTTCGGCACACCGGTGACGCTGATATAACCTCGGCAGTTGCGAGCAACGTTAAATACCCCCGTAAAACGTAACATTTTAATATTTCATGAGGAAACTAAGCCAGGAAGTAGTCGGGTAGGATAGTCAGTTCATTTCTCCCTTCATTGTATACAACACTAACATATCAAAATGATTTAAACCACAAAAAATTATACCCAACTGCCTAATCACAAAATACTAGTGTCAGATCTTTAACATAGTTAAGTCAGAGGACGCGTATTTTGTTTCATGTATTTTTTTGTGCTCATTTACTATATCTAGAAGATTCTGACATTTTTTTTTTTTCAAAATCACTGTATATATTACTTCTGTCTTTTGAAGATTTTTACACTCCTAATAGCGTTTCACTCAGAATCGTTATATTTTTATGTTACTGACGCCATAAGTGCACTAGCGTCCTGCACTACAGGCGCTATATTTAATTCTAGTTTGCCAAGTACTGGGTGTTCATTTCAAAGTGTGTCATGACGTCACTGTTGATGAGTCAGCGATTTGAAGCGAGTTTCAGCTTTTGTGTCAGAGAAGTTGCCTATTAATCAAGGCGTTCAATCTGATCTTGAGAATATGTACGGTATAACTTGAACGTCGTAGCAACAGATGGCGGTCTGTACGGTCTGTGTGCTATAGTCCCGACGCTGTCATTCCCGGCGTGACTCCGCCTCTTTGCTTACGTCTTAGAAAGTGAAGGCTCTATAAAGTCTAGGTAGGTAGTATCATTCGCCATTTTTGTTCTTACGTTGCCGAGCTACCATACGAGGAATCTATTTGCAACACCGTTAAACATTATCATGTCGTAACTCCTATGATGATAAATCAAACGCAATCTAATTCAGAAAATAATTGAGCGGCAAATAACGTCTTCGTGTGCTTTCTGCGAACGGCAACTAAAGAGCTAAAATGGCGGGCGATTATATTAAGTATTTATCGATCCTTAAGAAATGAATCAGCGAATCACAAGACGCACACGTTTAAATGTATCCGACCTGCAACGCGATTGGCTGCCGGAAATTAGAGCGACGGGACTATACCATAACCTCTTTCGAACTGTGTTTTGCGCGGGCAAGTCGTACGTCGGTTGCGTATGGCAACATTCCACAATACAAATCAGATGCTCCGTGTCCATGTTGACCGCCGAAGTTAATGTCAACAAATACATAAGTAATCGTCTTAACCCTCTCCACATATCCCGACAGTAAGAGAAAACTCACTTCAGTACATGTTTCGAAACAGTTCACATTCCTGCCACTACCGGCGTTACCGTACGTATTGGTAAGTACTCTTCTGAATGAACGCCGTACTTACTATGCAACTTCTCTTGCACATAAGTAATACACCTCTGCGGAAGTGTAGGAAGATTGAATTCTCTAGGCTCATCGGCTAGCCACATGACGGCATACAGCGAGCCATGACACACTTTGAACTGAACACCCAGTATAGCCGATATTCGCTCTGCAGAAGAAGGCCTGTCCTGTTTCTTCGGTCTTGTTATAAAAATATTCGCTGTCTTCCACTCCCACCCCTTCATGTTTTAACCGCCTAAGGATTTTAACACAGATCATATGGAATAAGACGAATTTTGTAATATTTTGGCTGCCTCTCTCATATTCGAATACTACAGGACGCTGAAGTGCACCCGGCTAGACTTCAAAGATCTATGGTCCGCACAGACATCACAATGACAACTGACAAGCAAAGATACCTTTATGGGAATTGAAGCTGGCGACCCAGATAGTACCGAAGCTGGTAATAGAACATAAAATAAATCAAATGAACGTTTCTTAGAACGAAAATTCTAACTCCGCACAGCGGTAACTGAGTAGCACGCAGTCAGGGTTGAATGAGTGGCGTGGAGCTACGCAATTAACCTCCTCGATCTGTTCCGACCTGTGTGGCCATTATTTCAATTTGCTACTTTGTATGACATTTTCAAGTATGGTGTAATGGCAATCCGTCGTTCGCGCGTGCACCACAACAAAGCACGAAAATTGCGTGCCTTATCCACACCCACAACAAAATGTGATTTATTGCTCTTGCAAATGTAATATATGTCCACCCAGACTTTGCAATTTGTGTAATATATCTAAATCACCGAAACATAAATAAGGTCATCATATTTGGCCAGCTAAATGATTTCAACGTAGGTTCATGTTTCTGAAACTAGAAAAAGGTCAGAATCCAAGGAAAGAAGGTGAAGAAAGGTAGAATCGGAGAGGTGGAAAGGAAAAGAAAGGAAGTAAAGGAGTAGAAGAAGGATACAAAGCAGAAACACACTTGAAAAAGGATGAAAGAATATGTAGGAAATTATAAGCAGGAAAGCTGGAAAGGGAAAGGGATGTAGAAAATGTATTTAAATGAAAAATAAATTAGTGTTGTGGGATTTAATCCATTAATCTAATCGATTAATCGATCAATTTTATTGTTGTAAGAGTAATCGATCAAAAATATTTAATCGAATAATCGGGTCGATTAAAATTAATCGGTTGTAGTTAATATTAATTGTAATTTTATTAGTACAAACCCATACTAAAAATTCCGACAATATTCCTCTCTCGGAAATTGCTTACTTAAAAGCACAATAGTATTGTTATTTTCTAACTGCAAAGGGAAAATCTTTGCACAAACACTTCAGAAAGAGATGGAGATGCGAAGACAGTGACCTAGTCTACCGCTATTGAAAGCTGAAACACAATGCGAAACCCTTAGTAAGTTTGTATATGAAGCTTGTGTGTTTAGTTTGATAAAGAAAAACAATCAGTTTTCTGTGGTGTGTGAAAAGTATAAACTCCATTATGTCATATGAGAATTTGAGAGGTAAATTCGGTGAAACGTTTGGATTTAAACTGAACGATCGTAGAGAAGTACCTGACAGAAAAAAGTATATATTTTTTTTCGTGTTTAGTGATGCAGGAAACATTGTTACTAAACGTAGAGCGGCACTTAATTCGGAGCATATGAACGCACTCACATGTTTAGAATCATGGATGAAGCTGTATTAACGAGGTGAGTCTTCCTATTTTTTGTTAATTATGTTTGTCTAAAAACTTCCCGGAGAAGTTGACACAATAAATTATAAGCCTCATAATAAATATGTTAGTAAGTAATTAAAATAGTTGTTTTGTAATATAACGATACCGTACAATATATACAGATATACAACATTTAATACTTATGCTTATCATCGAACACATCGATTAAATTAAAATAGTTAATCGATGAAATAGTTTGATCGATCAACAACACTAAAATAAATATTTTAAATCCAATAGCGGATTGTTGCACTTGCTGCCATTCATCTAAGTAAGCGTCCCCATCTAGACGAGACTGTCAGTAACTATAGATTTTTCTGCCACCGCAGCGTTGTCCTCGATATTACAGCATGACAAGTGATCCAAAAATCATCGAACGATGACAATGATGATGATGATGATGATGATGATGATGATGATGATGATTATGAACAGAGTAATAGTGAAATATCTTTAAGGGAAAATGGAGTACTCAACGAAAACCTGCCAAGAAGCGCCTTCTTTGACAAACACAAATTTCACTTGCGCCCACCGGAATTCGAACCCAGATTACCAGTGTGGAATGTCGACAGTCTTATCTGTTCGGTTAATACTGCGTATGCAAAATAAAGAATATGAAAAACAAATTGCAAAAAATAAAGAAGCGAGCATAGTAAGACATAAAAGAATGAGAAAGAATAAAGGAAAAATACACAAAGAATAAAAAAGAAAATAGGAGTGAAGAGAAGAGCTGCAGAGAAAATGGAAATAAAGAAAGAAAGAGAGAGAAAGAAAGAGAGAGAAAGAAAGAAAAGAGACGAAATACAAAAGAAATAAAGGTATATACGAGAGGGAAAGAAGCGTTCAAATTATCATAGTCTTATCACAGTCTAGTATATACAGTCACGAAGCTTGAGTTGTGAGGGTGCTAGGAACGATAGACTGTGCTGGTACTATTCCGCATTGTCTGTAATGAGGCGATATTAGCGATCCTAGCGGTTAGTAACTATCTATGGATGCATATTTACTACGTATTGAGCTTCGTGTGATCTAATGTTGAATAACTTTATCTATGTTTCGCGCATCTAGTTTGCACTCTTGCTTCATGTCGATAATGTGTTTTCTGTAGCTGCACAGCGGACTACGTAATAGTCTTCAATATAACAAAGCTTCTTTAACAATTTATACCGAAACTCTTAAATCTTAAAAGCTAGCTAAAGTCTGAATGCAGGTTTGAAAAGTTCGTGTTTACTTACGTATTTCACTCGCAATACATATGAATACTCATCTCATATATAAAAAAAAATTAATTTTTTGAATATCAAGCAAATTTATATGTATACTATTTTGAATCACTACCATAAATATCAAGCTAAATTTATATCATCCGATCACGGCCACAACACAAGAAGATACAATATTTCATGAATCAAAATGTAAGACTGAAGCAGGTCTAAAGCACAGTTGTAATTACGGTCCAAGATTATATAATGATTTTATAAAGGGGAATCCTAATATAAAATTATTAAACAATAAATTATTAAAAAACAAGTGTTTGAACTGTTTTTAAAATTATAATCATGTAAATTTTTACCACTTATTTATTTTTCTGTCACTTTAACAATGTTGTATTCTTAACTTAATATGTTTATGTATAGGCTATGGTACCGTTTATTTGTTTGTTTTTTTTTTCTTATTCTTTTTAAACTTTATGTGTAATTACATTTAACAGTTTAATCACAGTTGTGATTATTAGTATTACTATTTTTCTTCTATGCAGTTTTCATTCTTGGTCACACCCGACCTCAAGCATCTTGCTTTTTCGGGTGTGACACAGTTACATTGTATTTATACAATAAATTGTAATATGCAGACTTTTCGACTACGAGATTAGTAATCAATTTCGAATTTTGAAGAATATTCATATATGAGTATTACAATAGCAATGTAAAATCTTTGTTATTGTATGTAATTTTTGCTTGCAATAAAACATCTTTTTTTTTTTTTTTGTTAAAAACTTTTGTGCACTTTAGATGTGGCAAACGATTGAAGACGGGGAGTGAGAGAATATTATTTCACGTTTTCAATAATTACGTAAGAATGTGCAAAATATTAATTACGGAACATAAGGACCTAACATTCTAAATGTGATAACTGCCAAAAACAACTTTCTGAGATGTTGATGGAAAACACACTGCACAATGCATGTTGAGATATCTACAACACCGTCTTTTGATGCACGAATGAGTCACTTACAGTTGAGCTACGACAAAGACAATTTTGTATGATATTCTCATATGGATGTTCCTTCCTAAGATTGAACAAAATGAAATTTGAAATATTGGCACTTAGCACGTTTGGATTGTTAGGTCTTTAATTTACTTAATATAGATTTGTGTTGTCTTTCACAGGTACTGATTTATTGACAGTTAACCATATTATGAGCCAGCGTGACAGATTTTGTGTGTAGCGCAGGTTGATAAAGCAATAATCTTTTTTAAATCATACTCAAAATTAGCCCCCAAACCAGTTATAAATATTGTTAAATCAGAAATAAGCAAAAGAAAAAGTTCCACTAAAAACTTATTCTCCTTCTTCTTCTGCCTTTCCAAGGATTGGGGTTTATCCCGTTCCGCGCCAAAGACATTATTCTTGAAACTGGCCTTTCCAGCTCGTTCTCGGCCGTCCTATAACCGGCTATTTCCTTTGGCGTTTTTAGTACTTATATTTTTTACATGGGCGAGTTACTGGCCCGCCGCATAACCCCCACTCTGGAGGACCGGGTTTTTCTTTCAGGGTTTCCTCCCTTAGCCTTTGGAGAATTCTTCACCGCAAGGCAGCAGTTTCCACTCTATTTAACCCCCGAGTAGGAGGGTGGCCTCTTCCGCCAGCTATGCCGATTGGAAGAATATCTTCGTCGCCTATGCTGCCGTTGAGGTCTTCGTCCGTATCCCTGGACAGGGGCTCTCGCTATAAACTTATTCTAAAACGAATTAATAAAAAAAATCTACAGTAACCAAATTGTCAAACGTTATTAAGTGGAAAGAGTAAAAACATTGCAAATGAGAGAAATACTGAAAATGAAGGAATGAATAGAAAGATGGTACAGAAATGATAGAATTTAGAAAAAGTAGAAACAAGAAAAAGAGAGTATACAAATCTGGCTTTCAGGTAGTAGCTCCCTGTAAAGCAGATTTGAATAATTTCAAGGAAAAATTGTTCCGGGGCCGGGTATCGATCCCGAGACCCTTCGCTTAGCGCGCGAACGCTCTTCCGACTGAGCTACCCCAGGAACTATACACGACACCGTCACAAAAGAAAAAGAGAGTCTTCAAAAGGAAGATAGAACGTGAAGTAGAAAAAGAGTAGGCACAGAAAGAGGTTGAAGAAATAAACATAGAAAGAAATATTTAAATAAATGTAGAAAATGTATGAAATAAAGAATTAAATAAGATATAAAGAATGGAAAATGAGATATATAAAGGGAATCAAAAGATGAAATAAAAATAAACTGGCATTACAAAAGAAGGAAAATAGCAAGAAAATAAAAATAAATTGAAAGATAAGTAATAGAATGGGGAAAAAGAAAGAAGAGGAAGAAAGAGAAGATAAAATTGAAATAAAAAACGAAAACAATGAAGTAAACAATAAGTGAGAAACATTGGAGAAAGGAGGCGAGAAGGAAGTCCTGTTGCAAATTGCATTGCCTCCAAGTGACGACATCCATTGCGTAGTGAGAAGCAATTAGTCTTGTTCCATTCCTGTCGTCTTTTGTTCGCAGCATTGGAAAGTGCGTACACAGGGGCTCGACACTAGCTCACTCTACAAGATGGAGAATGATAGCAGTTGATTACTTTGACGTATGAATGTGTGGTGTAGAGATAACAATCAGATTTGTTCGTCCATGTATGTGCAGCGAGAAAGTACGAGGCACTTACTAAGATGAGTTGGTCTCCTACACTATATTATTATAATCCTAACTGCTACACAGCCATTTTGTCAATTTAGTGCAACACCAATCCAACATAATTAAGAAAGTTACACACTATTGATAATAGTGGTCCGAATAATGGGTCATATTTCCCCCACAGTTAATAACTGATCCCACAGAATTTTAAACATAACCACCTTCTTCTTCTTGTTCTTCTTCTTCTTCTTCTTCTACTTCTCCTCCAGCCACCGGCGTAGCTCAGGCTGCTAATGCGCTTGCCCGCCGATCCGGAGTTGAGCTCGGTCGCGGGTTCGATTCCCGCTTGGGTTTTTTCCGAGGTTTTCCCAACCGCAAGGCGAATGTTAGGTAATCTATGGCGAATCCTCGGCCTCATCTCGCCAAATATCTCGCTATCACCAATTCCATCGACACTAAATAACCTATACTGTGTCCAAAACTACTTCCAATCTGACAAATGTCGCCTTTAACATGTTACCATGGCAACCATTCAAATCAACCAATCACGGGAGACGCGTAACTCGACGGTGTTGCCATATCTATGTTTACAAGTTGCACGTGCATAATATAATACCCGAGTTGACTTTGAGTTGGCTGGTTAGCGCGTGCGTTGTGCCAATTAAAAATATTGTTTACTTTTATTATTGTTTTAGTATATCGATAATTACACGTACTATCTTCCTTGTCGTTGGTGGAGTGTGTGTGGCTAGTGTGTATTTTCTAGTTTCTGCAAGAGTTTCTAAACAGGTGACTTGTGTAATGTCGGAAAGTAGGAAAGGCAGGCGGAGAACAAAGAATATTGTACAAGGTGCCACGTTACCAGTGAAGCGCGAGAGATGGTGTGTAACGTAAGAGAGTATTTTGAGGTGTAAAAAGATAATGGCGAGCCTCTTTTACCTTTGGTGCAAGTCGTAATGAGAACTGCTGCTCGTGTTAAAATTAATAA
The DNA here is from genome assembly GCF_040183065.1 of Periplaneta americana. Classification (NCBI taxonomy): domain Eukaryota; kingdom Metazoa; phylum Arthropoda; class Insecta; order Blattodea; family Blattidae; genus Periplaneta; species Periplaneta americana. The sequence goes on along the minus strand of NC_091117.1, from coordinate 43,811,779 downwards.
GAGCACTGTTATCGGTAATGAAAATGAAAAAGACCATGTAGATGAAGATGACGCAGGGTCCTCAAGACTTCAAACTCCGGGGAAAAGAAAAAAGTGGAGAAGAATGTAACAAATATAGGCCCAAATGCTTTCCAGCAAGATGCTTTTCTAACCATATTTGCACGGACGAATATTGTACTCATAAAAGTAAAGGTATCGTATTAAATTTTGTGCGAGATCGTGCGTATTTGCTTGGTTTCCGCACAAAACCAATCCGCGGAAAGTCTAAAATTCCACATTCAGTATTCCCAACCTAACACACATGACAATTTCCCTCTTCTTACCGCTTAAGTGACATATTGATTTTACTGCTTTAGGCTTTTAACATATTATTTTTAGAGACGTTCAATATAGTAACAATTATAAATTGGAAACTTACCACTGCAATTTCACCTAAATTGCACTGTTAATTATTCTTTTTAAATATTTGCAAAAATTAAGTAAACTCTACAACTCCACTAAAGTTACTGCATTCGTGATGCAAGTAACATTAAGGAAGCCGTGAAAAAATCAACAAGATTCCAGACTCATCATAGACTGGGGAAAAAAAAAAGACAGACGTATATCACGGCCTGCTGGAGTATAGTAAACACAGAAAACATTTTAAAGCAACAATGTTGAAGATAGATATTTTTGTTTTGCAAATTTGCCGTCATTGCACAGAAACCAAGATGGAGATTTCATTGCAACTAAATAGAAATTCCTCTTTCAGGTATGTAATAAACGATCTTCGCACAAAATAATGTACGATACACAAGCGGTATGTTTTCTTTCAATTCTCGGAAATTAAAAAAGCTCAACTACGTTTCGCTTTTTCAAACTTTTCCTCGAACATGACAACTTCAACATACCGCTCTTGTAACGCATATTACTATTAACTTGCTTTTACATTTATAGTTCTTTCAACGCTTTTCTAACAATATTACAATAGCCTACATTGAAGAATACCGGCATTACTACTACTACTACTGCTAATAATAATAATAATAATAATAATAATAATAATAATAATAATAATAATAATAATAATAATAATAATATTCTAATAAAATAATAACGTACACTAATTTTAATGCATAGTATTCAACAAATTGGATAGTAATGTGGGCTATGAGTTCACGTCAGCTGTTCGTTACTGCACTCTATCGGCAGCGCGCTCGCTTACACAACAAGATGGGCAACATGACAACATTGCTCCCCCTTCTCTGTTCTCTGTAAGCTGTCAAGTCGGAAGTATTTTTGGTCACACCATAGTAGTTGATACAGCATCGTTAAATAACCAACTAACTATCGTCTCTGTCAGTCAAGGTTTGGGCTCTCTGCTCCTTTACTTTATCATAAATGTGGAATGTGACAGTGTTTTGTCGTCACAGCCAACATGTTTTCAGCGGGCGACAGTGAGATAAATAAACCTGTTGTAAAGAAAAAGGGAATAAAAACAATCATTTGTATAAGTGTGAAAAGATTAAGACAGCCAAAAAAAGAGCATACTTGCACAGTCTTCCAGTAAATGTAAAGATAATGGAGGATTTGAGAAAATTTCAGGAGGAAATTCCAAGTTTCTCGAAGAATGTGTATGATTGGGATATAATTGAAGAGAGATGAACTGAGGATCTCCATTCCTGAAACTTTTCTTTTTTTGTGTAGCTTCATGAAATATTTTTCGCGTGCCTCAGTACAACTTATTAATAATTTGAATATTTATAACATTTGTGTATTTTTTTATTTATTTTAGTAGGTTATTTTACGACACTTTATAAATAGCTAATGTTATTTAGATTCTGAATGAAATGAAGGTGATAATGCCGGTGAAATGAGTCCGGGGTCCAACACCGAAAGTTACCCAGCATTTGCTCACATTGAGGGAAAAACCCGGAAAAAACCTCAACCAGGTAACTTGCCCCGACGGGAACATTTGTGTAAGTAAACAAATTATTGCAACATCGTTACTTTATAAATGGAGTCTGAATTTATTCACTGTCTTAATATAATAACAAGATATTGTGCATTAGCTTACTTTCTGAAATCCCATAAGTCATGAACATTTAATTTGTATAGCAGCAAATTTAATATTATATAGAAGTTAATGGCATGCTTCTGCGACTAATTCACTCAAAAACGAACATATTTACAAATACATCCCAGTTTATAAATTAAAAGTCCATGAAGAAGTGCATTGTATCTCGGAAGATGATTCAACAAGACGAGCAGATATTGTTGTCATTGATAGAAAAAAGAACACAGGAATAATATTATTAGACCTGACTATCAGGTTTGAAAGATGTGCACTACAGCCAAAACTTACTGATGAAGAAAAGAGAATCATCTATGAACCATGCATTCCTTATTTTAGCAAGCAGTATAATAACATCATGGCTAATCGTTGATCAGTACAGGAACTTTTTTTTGGAGTTCGTGGTACCATCTCCAAATACACCTATAACCTTTTAAAATCAAAAGGATTCACATTTTACAATGCTGAGAAAATTCTTAGAGAAATTCTAAAGGACTCAATTCAAATTTTGCAGTTTCATCTCTATTTCAAGAATATGTTGTTTTCTAATGCCTGGCGTTTGATAATGAAGTCATTTGACCTCTTGCACTCCAATATTTTTCAAAGATATTATCATGGCCAGCCACTGAAGCACAGATTTTGAGGAGTTCCGAATCCATTTCTTGATTTGAGTTGCACAATGGGCAGTTAGAGGACTGATATATTCCAATTCTATGCAGGTGTTTGGCCAAACAATCATGGCCTGTTGTCAATCTATAATTTCCTTTTGAAATTTATTGTGTATATTTTTCATTGTTTCATTGTAAACTTTTATATATGTATTTCTTTTCTGGATCCTTATGGTCACCCTTATTGAAGGACAGATGGTTTTATTTTATAAATCCGATACATATTTTTACTGGAACTGTTTATATTAGTTATATTTGTGTATATTATCTGGTCACATTATAGAAACAAACGAATGAATGAAGTAACAAAGTAAGTAAATAAATTAATTAATACAGCTGTTCACTCAATTCGATACTAGCGCCATTGTTGCCAGGTAGCTGAATAGTATTTCAAAACAGTCAAAATAGCAAACTTAAAAGTAGAAACGGGAAACTGGCTACCTGTAGTTTATATGTGAAGTAGATAGTTTTCAATTTCTCTTCTAGAAATCAAATCCTTGGTCCACTGTACTTGTAACAGGAAACGTCCCCGCTTGAGTCACGACGGGGAAAAGCGTAATGCTATGTTTTATGTGAAGTTACTCGTAGGGCTGCTTCTTAATTCACATCTGTCTTGCGTGTTTCCATCTGATTTCATATTTATGGCCCTTGCAGAGCTACTAATCACCTCCGAAAAGGCTTGACACGAAGTAATGTGTGTATGACAAATGTATGGTAAATGACTTGAAATGTAGCAGAGGCGGCAGTCGGTCCTCTCTCCGGAGGAACCGGATCTCGTGGTGAAGTGGAAAACGAGATGATGAAGAGCCCGTGGTGGGAGGGATGGGCGGGCCTGTCCTACAAACGTTGCAACTCAGACATCTTAAGTAGCAGAAACCCGAGTCCTGCCTTTTGTAAAAGAAGTTCAGCAAATATTCTTTGAAACGTAACAATCCGTGGTAAGAATAAACATGAGTATATAGTATATACTGGACTTTTTTAGTATATACTCTTGTTAGTAAGAATAAAAACATTTGAGTACCTACTCATTTTTGATTACATACTCATAACATGGAAGCATAGTAGAATATACTCAAATGTCCATCTTGTACAGAATATATACTCAAGCTTGATAAGAATAAAAGCTAGTAAATTCTCATATTTATAAGTTCGTTCTCATGTTACTCTGAGTATGGTTTGTATCAGGTTCAATTCTGTATATATGTTGATTTGTGTTCAGTTTAAAGTTAAATAAAAAAGGCAAAATTTATGAATGGTGTAGTACCTTATGGAAAAATATAGAAAAAGACGTGAACTCCAGAAGCCTTTAACGCTTCACAAAAGTTAATGTCAAATTAGTTAAACACGTATTTGTTCTTCATAAAAAAACATAACGTATACAAATATGAATGGCTATCAAATTATAAGGTTAGATTGTATTGTTAAATATAATTGAATCGCCCCATGCAGAAAGGGCTTCAGTCCATTAGACCTAGTTTTGAGAAAACTAAATAAAACATTCTGTACACTATATTTCTTTCTGCATAGAACTCTGAGCTTGATGCTTCAGTTTCTAGCTTTCCAAGCATTGGACTGAATACCTTTCTGCACAGGCCGATGGAGCCACCCATAATGATATGATTTTCATCGATATCTCGTTTTTCAAAATTCGTGACTAAAGCCCTTTCTGCATGGAACGATTCAATTAATAATTACAGTTTATTTGGTAAAATTTGAATTGTAAAATGCAATTACTTGTAACTTTAAATATTTATATATATATATATATATATATATATATATATAACTCTCTATAATAAAAAATAGAATTAGCATAACTGTAATTCTAGAAATGGATTGTAATCGCTATCCAACATCCCGTAATGACGATTTCCCAGTACTATTTTCTTGTTTCCTGTTTATTAACGTCACTTATCTGATTCAATCTCTTTTTCGTGTTTATTTATTTATTCATTCATTCATTTATTTACTTATTTATTTGTTTATTTAATTTAATTAATTAATTAATTAGTTTATTTATTTATTTGTTTATTTATTTATTTACTTACTTATTTATTTATTTATTTTTAAAAAGCAAAACACAAACCACTACAGCATGCGGATAGCATGTGAAAGTCTATAAAAAAACTCAGCATCAGGGTGCAATGTGGTCAAAGAGGATAGGTAACACGAGTAAATACTAACTTTTAAACGATCAAGAAGGCTGTAGAGATGAGTATATATTCACGTTAGATAGAATGTCTTTATTCTTACGAATATGAGTATGTTCTAGTGGTTAAGAGTATATAATCACAAGAAGTGCTCATACTCAAAAATATAAACCTTGATAAAGTACTTAAGCTTTATTCTTGCTACCCAATAAACCACCTCCGGAAGTAAAACCTGAATTCATCTATCTCGGAGAGAAAACATTATCAACAACAGCATTTTCGACATTACAGTTGAATTAGATAGTGAGAAAAAAAAGAGAGAATATAGAGTATATGCGCAGTAGAATTGAAAACACTTAAGGTGTTGCTTAAATTAATAGTAATCCTTATAAAGGTTTGGACAATGAGAGAAGATAAATTGGGATTAAATTTGTCACTTTGTACTCAATACTCTTCACAATTAAAAAGTAAAGCAAATGCTTTATGATGGCCAAATTTAGATGGGTATGGGTGAAGTACATAAAACGAAATTTATTGTTTATAAATTGCTTTTCAAATATTGTAAGTGCACCTTGTAGTTCATTCGCAGTCTTCATACGATGAAGTAAGATTTAATTATAAATTACTGACAACATATTTGAATCGATTATTTTCGAACTCCGTAAGTCAAGAATTGTTAACTTGTGGGAATACCGCACTTTGACTCGTAATGCCGCACTTCGATTATCTGATTTGTTGTTCACTGACTTAAGCACCGAACTCTCGAACAAATTACGTGTTCATAATATATGTGCAATGTCAGACGATACGATATTTCACCATTTTTCGAACCTTTATCTTGGCTCCGGCTCAACGATCTCTTCTATTTCAAATTCTGCGCACCTCAACCCCAAGTTATCTGTCGTCTCATCTTGTATATTTACGCTACAATCATAACTTAAATACTCGATCTCAGATCATCGGTACATTGAGTATACCTCATCATAACACTTCCCAATACTCTTCATCATTCACCGTTTCAATTTCTCGTCATTGGAAACAAAAGACGGTAAGAATGGAAAAACTGCAACAATTTTTACTGTTACCGTTAATTACAAAAGATTTATGTCCAAAGAAAAGTGCAATGTGTTTTGTGACAGGCAAAATTTCAATCTGTCTCTCGTGTACGAAGTGAATTTCGTCGCGTATTTAACGAAAAACTACAATACGAGAATAAAATTCGTTTTGGGAAAGACAGTTAAAAGAGTCTGGAAGCCTATTGGAGGAAAAGCGTACTGGAAGTCCATCGACAACAGTAGAAGCCACCTGAAGAGCATTTGTTTAGAGTCCAAAGAACACAAAAGAAAGTCCAAAGGTGTCATGTCCGGCGATCGTGGAGACCATTCCTTCCATCCACTCCTCCCAATCCAGTGCCGTGAAAATTTTCATTAAGCACATCCATAATAATGTTGGCATAATGTGGAGGAGTACCTTCTTGCTAAAAGGTCATATTGCCATCAAACTGATGTATTGCTTTTTTATTTTTCTTTGGACATCCATCTTGTATAATTAATTGTAACAATGAAAATTATTGCGTTTGATTGTTACCGTCTTTTGTTTCCTTCAGTACCTCAAACTTACTTACTTGCTGGCTTTTAAGGAACCCGCAGGTTCATTGCCGCCCTCACATAAGGCCGCCATTGGTCCCTATCCTGATCAAGATTAATCCATTCTCTATCATCATATCACACCTCCCTCAAATCCATTTTAATATTATCCTCCCATCTACGTCTCGGCCTCCCTAAAGGTCTTTTTCCCTCCGGCCTCCCAACTAACACTCTATATGCATTTCTGGATTCGCCCATACGTGCTACATACCCTGCCCATCTCAAACGTCTGGATTTAATGTTCCTAATTATGTCAGGTGAAGAATTCAATGCGTGCAATTCTGTGTTGTGTAACTTTCTCCATTCTCCTGTAACCTCATCCCTCTTAGCCCCAAATATTTTCCTAAGCACCTTATTCTCAAACACCCTTAACTATGTTCCTCTCTCAAAGTGAGAGTCAAAGTTTCACAACCATAAAGAACAACCGGTAATATAACTGTTTTATAAATTCTAACGTTCAGATTTTTTGACAGCAAACTGGATGATAAAAGCTTTTCAACCGAATAATAACACGCATTTCCCATATTTATTCTGTGTTTAATTTCTTCCCGAGTATCACTTATATTTGTTACTGTTGCTCCAAGATATTTGAACTTCTCTACCTCTTTAAAAGATAAATTTCCAATTTTTATATTTCCATTTCGTACAATATTCTCGTCACGAGACATAATCATATACTTTGTCTTTTCTGGATTGACTTCCAAACCTATCTCTTTACTTGCTTCAAGTAAAATTCCCGTGTTTTCCCTAATCGTTTGTGGATTTTCTCCTAACATATTCACGTCATCCGCATAGACAAGCAGCTGATGTAACCCGTTCAATTCCAAACCCTCTCTGTTATCCTAGACTTTCCTAAGTACTTCAAACTTACAGACGAAAATAATACTTTCAAAGTTTTATTTTCATCTGGCACCAATATTACATTTTTACCTCTTTACCTCTGTTCATGCAGAAAATTTAATCCTCTGAAACCCCATGATTTTTGGGACACAGTGTATTGCTGCTGCTGCTGCTACTGCTACTGTTGCTGCTGTCATTAATACTTCTGTTGCTACTACTACTATCACTATTACCGCTATTGTTTGTGCGGGTACTACTTCTACTATTACTACTACTAGCACCACTACTACTAATTTTAATCTTTAGTAAACAACTAATGTAAAATATATACTCTATAGTTAAATTGCATGCAGGTTAAATGAATGCTTATTAAAATACATTAGGATTAAAGGAAATATACTACAGTTGTATGAGAACTTTATGAAGTGGTCATACAAGTGTAGTATATCTCCTTTAATCTTACAGTCTTACTAATAAACCGTGTATAGTTTTTATACGAGCCTTATGCAGAGTTGAGACAGAAAACGTTACTAATAAACCGTGAATAAGCTATGGACGTATAAACAGGCTGTAACTATACAATGGAAATTGCTTTGCAGTAGTTATATACACGAAACCCCTTATTTAAGCGTTGTATATAGAGAAAAAATGGCCGCCCCTCTAACAGCTTTTCGTATCGACTGTCATTTAATGATGATTGTTACCTTGTAACCACATAAGAACAAACCAAAGATCATAAAATTATTAGAATAATATTGCTGTACCTTGTACTCTTTGACAAAAATGTAGTGTGGTAATCGATTAGAGCCAGTTGTACTATCGATATTTAACACGCCACACTAGAGCGCTCTACCGGATGCAATATAGAACCTCAGATATTCTATTACCTTTCGTAACGAAGTAATGACGAAACTATGACGTAGCTGTGTAACAGTTACACTGTTATACACGACGTATGTAGTGATTATTAGTAAGGAATTTACACACGACTTATAAACGAGCTACTCATTGTATAAGTATAAGACAGTTAAACGTCTGTATATAGAGTTTTTATTAGTAAGACCGTTAATGTATTTTGTCGATTTTATGACCACCGTAACAAAAACTGACCAAATATCTGTATTTTATCAATGAATGCTTATTAAATGAACTGCAATTTCTCCCAGCCCTAATTGTGTAAATGAAGTGTGACTCATGTCCTGTTTTGAAAATAGCGAACTTGGATGAAATTAGCCTGTGCTGAGTTCTCCGACCCCGATTGCATAAGGAGGGAAGCCCGGCAGTGGAGCTTGTTTACAATGAACTGTTGTTCATTGCCAATGTAAATGACTCATTGCAGGAAATGTGACGAACTGCATGTTTCACTTTTATGGGTTCGGCAGCTGATCGGTGCTGAGATAGGGATGTTGATTTCAGTATTTTACATAACACCCCTTCCACATTTAGCAACGCTTTTGTTCCGCCCCAATAGTTGTTGTACAACACATAATTTTGGCGCAATTATTTATATTCGCTCTTAATGGTTTTCACACTTCAGTGAAGTCGCAAAACAGAATTAGCATATTCAGGAACTGACTATAATTATACTTCAGAGTGAATGTTGAAATCACACGATAGCAAAGATTTAATTACAATTAAATGAATGAATAAATAAAGTAGATACCGTTGCAAATAACTGAAACGTATTTTATTTACTTGGTCATACCTTTATTTATGCATCTGATTGAGGTTCTGGCTGGTATGTACATCTATTATTTATCAGGCAGTACATCTCACTTGACGATATGTGTCACAGAAAGAACAATTGTTTGTATGCATATGAAGTCTGCTTAGTGTAATATGTAGCTAATCGGCGATGTATGCAGTGGAGGAGTAAAGGAACTGGCCATCTTCCCCATTATCTCCTGGTCTAGTTGCCTCATAAGTGGTGTCTTATTGTTATCACTTGTGAGGTTCAGACCTGTCTTCGCACAGTTGACTAAACAACAACCGAGTCATTCCATAGTGACACACGTAACATTATTTAAGTACCTAACTATGATCTTCCCAGGATATTTAATTAAATACTTAATTCATGAAAAAGACATTACTGTCTTTTAACATAAGCAGTCCTAAAAATAAACAAAAATTCTTCATGAAAAGGAATAATTAATAATGCAAAAAATATTAAATATTGTATGGTGTGACACACGAACATTTTCTTGCCACTAGATTTATTACCAAAATGGAAAATGTTCATATTATTGTGCGAAATGACATAAATTCATTCAGTTGTTTTCCAAACAATTAAGACACTTGTGTAGTATATGTAACTGCTAAATCACGAACTTTAAAAAAATTAACAGTGCCATTAAGAAACAAAATATTGCAAATATGTTATGACACACGAACATTTCTGTCATGTTGGTTACCTACTAATTGTTTCAAATGCACTATAAATACATCACTTCTTGTGAAAGACTTATACACTATGCCTACAGTTTTTATTATACAAAACGACACTAGACTGCACTAAAATACACTTTTAAATTTAAAATATCCACGGTTGTTTACAACCAAATGTGATGATATTTCCTGTGTAATGTCATGTGATGAATATACCAATATGTCAGCCATTTGTAGTACTTTCCTTCCTTAGACATCACAGACACTTTAAATTCTTCGCCACCACAAGATTTTGTAACTTCACGTGTAGCCTATATTTGACGTCTTTTTTTTAATTAGTCATTTAATGACACTGTATCAACCACTAAGTTATTTAGTGTCAATGGTATTGGTGATAGCGAAATGATATTTGGCGAGATGAGGCCGAGAATTCGTCATAGATTACCTGACATTCGCCTTATGGTTGGAGAAAATCTCGGGAAAAAACCCAACCAAGTAATCAGCCCAACTTAAATTCTTGAAAATACTATAAAAAATGTTCAAAATATATTAATATTTATATCAATAGAAGAACTAATATAGATTTAAAAAGGCCTAACTTTTATAATTGCTGAATGATACCTAGGGTAAGTTAATTAATGTCATTAAACACAACGATTTTAAATTAATATCAGAAATTTAGTACCATTTACGTAATGTGCAAATAATTACACCAATTTATTTATACATAGGCCTGGTATGGTGGCTATCTATTTACGATATAAATGTACTGCATAAGCTTGTTTTTTATATGAAATAAATTAACATAAACCAATTTTTGTAGGTTTTTAATTCAAGGAATTAAAAAAAATAATAATATTTTATAGAACTTTAGGCATAAATTGTCTTATACTAATTTTAGGCCTACACACTATATTTTTACAACAGCTGTTGTTTAGTCTGTCCAAAGACATGTGTGAACCTCACAAGTGATACCAAGAAGGCACCACTTATGAGGCAACTAGGCCAGGAGACAATGGGATAACGTGGCCAGTTCCTTTTCCCTTTCAACAGTTATGGAACACATATTTTCAAGAGTGTTTAACCTACAGTTTATGTACATTGAAAAAAAAAAAACGCACAGGTGCGTGTGCACGCACACACAATTGTCTAAATCAACAATAAGTATTTGAAATTCCACTACTAATTATGTTTAGACGTAAAGACTTCCAATAACAACAAAAATTGTAACTGGATTTTAAGATAAACCTTAGTGATACACGAACATAACATTTTTGTTCGTGTGCCACAGTCATTGTGTTACGTGTGTCACGTGTTTTTCTTGTAGAATACGTACATAAATCAAAATGTTGTCCATATAAGAAGTTGATTGTTATGTGATGTGTCTCACTTTTACATTTATGAAACATGGAAAAATGAAATGGTTTTGAAGAAATAAAAACAAATGTCCATTTGAGCGTGACACACGAACTCTCAACATTTCTTTGTAATAACTGCAATCAAGCACGAAATAATCATTGTATTACGGTTTCTATGTATTGTAATTATTAACAAAGGTCCGCACTTCATTATTAATTGCATTTAACATACCGAAGTAATGATTTATTTACCTTAAATGTGCATTCAAATATGTGATATCTAGTAGATAATTTCGCGCTCTTAACCACAGACTTCCTGGCGATTTTTCTCCCACATACGTGTTGTTATACAATGAGTGTTATCAGATTCAAAAAATTCTGATCATAACGAAAAAAATGACATATAACAAGCAGAGATTCGTGAGATTTTTATTTTTCGTGAAAAAGTCGCATTTTCGTGGAATGACCCAACCACCTTTATTTACACCTCTGATTGAGATTCTGGCTGATATGCACCTTTATTACCAGGCAGTACATCTCACTTGACGGTATGTGTCAGGAAGAACAATTGTTTGTATGAATCTGAAGTCAGATTAGTGTAATATGCTACTAGTCAGTTATATATGCAATGGAGGGGGAAAGGAACTGGCCAACATACCCATTATTTCCTGACTTAGTTGCCTCATGAGTGATGCTGTATTGGTGTATTGCTGTACCAGTGTTCGGACAGTTGGCTAAAAGAAAACATAATTAATTAATTCATTCATTATTTTCTGCCCACTGGAAGGTCTTTTACTGGAAACCCAGTATTCACCCAGTTTTCCTATTTTTTCCTTCCTCTTAATATTCGAATATGATCCATATATCTTAATGTCTCTATCATCTGATATAAACCCTGTTGAACATGTGTGGGGAATGCTAGGAAATCGAGTTAGAAGTCTTCTACTTCCTCACAGCAACTTACAGCAGCTCCGAAATGTTCTAAGTGAAGAATGGAATAGGATCGACCAGACTGCGGTCCAGAATCTGATCGAAGGGTTGAATGGGCGAATGATAGCAGTCATATAGTCACGGGGAGGTAATACCCGCTATTAGTAACATCTGGATGGCCCAAAACCAGTTAAACATTTGGAAGAAAATATATACAAGTTGTAAGTTTTTACACCTTTTAACCACTCTTTGGCGTTGAAAATAATAACACAAGTCATAATAAAAAAGAGTTTGTTCGCTCGGAAGCAATGTATTCTTCATTTCATAATGGGTTTTCTGATTCTCACCCCATAAAACAAAAAAAAAAACAAAACAAAACAAAAAAACAAACGAACAAAAAAAAAAAAAAAAGAGAAACTTTACGTGGCTCGGTTTTTTTGCCGGTGACTGTATTATAAATTTACAAAATATGTTATGACGTAGTAGAGACATGAGTACTCCGTATAACGACAGTCTAATGAATACAGTCAGGAAGATCAATAAGTAGGGAATATGCATTCATAGATAGTTGGTAACCACTAGAATCGCTGCTATCGTCTTATCAAAGACAATGCGAAATAGTACCGGCACAGTGTATTGTTCCTAGTACCCTCAACAACACAAGCTTCGTGACTCTATATTAGACTGTGGCATAACGTAATATATTGCATAGTTGCTAAGTAATCGTTTCTAAGACAATATATTTTGTGCGAGATCGTGCATATTTGCTTGTTTTCCGCACAGAACCTCTACGCGGTAAGTGTGAAATACCACATTCAGTATTCCCAACGTAACACACATAACAATTTCCCTCTTCTTACCGCTTAAGCGCCACATTCATTTTACTACTTTAGGCTTTTAACATATTATTTTTAGAGACGTTTAACATAGTAATAATTATAAATTGGAAACTTACCACTGCAATTTCACCTAAATTGCAATGTTAATTATTGTTTTTAAATATTTGCAAAAATTAAGTAAAGTCTACTACTCCACGAAACTTATTGCATTCCTGATACAAGTAACATTAAGGAAGCCGTGAAAAAATCAACAAGATTCCAGATGCCGATGTTATTACTGCAATATGTTATATAAATAATATTGTTAAAATATTAAAATGAAAAATAAATCATTACGTAACCTTACCGTTTGTTTTAAGTTCGCATTTATAGACTGGGGAAAAAAAAGATAGACGTATATCACGGCCTGCTGGAGTATAGTAAACACAGAAAACATTTTATAGCAACTATGTTGAAGAAAGATATTTTGGTTTTCCGAAGATGCCGTCATTAAACAATAAAATAATGCACAAAATAATGTACGATACACGAGCGGTATGTTTGTTTTCATGTTCTCGGAAATTAAAAAAGCTCAACTACGTTTCGCTTTTTCAATCTTTTCCTCGACCATGAAAACGTCAACATACCGCTCTTATAACGTATATTGTTATTTTGAAGCTTTTTCTTACAAGCACATTGTATAAAATTGTGTTGCGAAGGCGGGATGACGTCATGGAAATGCTACGTAACATTTTCTGACACCAGTGCCAGAATTAGGCTAATTGTGCACGATTTGTAGCGTCGTAACAAGCGTCTTTTAATGTTAGGATTGCATAAAAATAATTATTAGGTTTTCAGAAACATTTAAGTTGCTTAGTGATGTACGGATACTGTACAATAAACAAGCTAATTTTTATTTTCTTAGATCCTATAGATTCTGAGGAAAAACGTTGAAATATAGTAAAATTATGCTAGCGAAAGGTGTACCGCTCTTTAAACTTTCATTTACAATATGACTTTTCAGTATGGGGTTCGACATAATGTTTTTGGAAGTTTCTTTTGTGGGAGAGAAGAGAAAGACGATTATTATGAGAAATCAGAGGTATATAGGCCTAATAGGACGTAACAAAAGAGTGGGATTAAATCGTGCGTTGCACTTTATATTTTCTTTTCAGAGCGAGCAATATTTCCTGTCGTTTGACATACGGGAGATTTCCTCCCATTGCTATATAAGGTGCCGCGTGGGTTTCGACGGCCGGCCTTCCAAATGTTCGCAATAATTCGTAATGTTACCAGAGCACCAATTTTATATCACAGCGTAGAAAGTGGTCTGTCGCTCAATAGATCTTTTCTCCTTATAACTTATATTAATTATGATTTTACTATAATTGGTTGGAAGGTTTAATGATACAGTAAGTGTGTTTCGGCGTCACACTCTACTGATATGCTCAGACAACCAGGAATTGAATATTATACAATCGACACGCTTCATTTTACATCACACGAGTTTTCACTTCAGTGCAATTGTTCGTAGGTGTTTTACGTAGTGTTATAACTCACTTAGACACGGGGCGGATCATATACCTACTGAGATTGAGTAGTCGGACTCTTCAGCGACTCAATACAGTGTGGGGTAGAAATCCCGGCGGTAGTAACTGGACAGTTGGACCTCAAGTGACAAGTTCATTTCCAAAAGATGCCAACCGAAAAAAAAAATCGAAAATGAGATAACAGGTGGCATCTCTTCTCGGAACCACACTCTATAATAAAGGGAAAGCAACGCCAAAACGTACAATATTCATGTTAAATCGTATATTAAAATCTAGCGTTTATCGCAATAAGTACCAAATCCCTGCTGACTTCTCTGCCAAAAGATACCACATCCGTTTAGAAAATCATCAGCTACAAAAGTCGCATGATGCATGGTGATCAGTGTTGCCAACTCAGAATTCCATTTACCGCTGCACAAGCTTAAAAAAACCACTAAACTATAGTTTAAAAACTCCAGATTTTTCTTAACACATTATTTCCAAACTTGAAATACAAACTATATAGTTTTAGGAACTGGAGAATTTTAGGTTTCAAATTTAAAAAAAATTCTAATATTTATAATACTCTGGAAATTGAAATAACACTTACCTCTGCCCAGAAGCTTGTTGTGAATGGCAATATTATGTTGTCGAACAACAGAAAAACACTCGTATTCTTTTTGTGTGTATAATTATCAGCATGGGTAATTAAAACTGAATATTTTGCATTTAATATCACCTTATACCATTTACACCGAGCTTTCGAACTATCACCGGTAACTTCTTCCACCTAATCTTTCAACACATTGTTTTTTTTAACACATCTCTAAACTTTTGTACGTATGTAGTTTTGTGTGGCACATTACTTCAAAATTTAATGAAGTAGATCAAGAATATACTGGACACTTCGGAAATAATCACATTCACAATCACACCAGTCGGTTCGAAACCTGATTTCACATTGAGCTGGAGACGTATCTGCCAACAATGAGTCTGGTTTTAAGTTTTATGTATACCTGTGTTACATAAACTACAATGCGGAATGATAAATTAAATAATAACCTATATCATATATCATAAATGAAAAATAATAATAATGCAGTTCATTATCAATCCTGATTAAATACATCAATTCGTTTACAAAAACAATGCATACATTAGATTAAGAGGTTAACGAATGCGGAATACCTATTTGTACAACAACAATGGATGAGGAATGAAATGGACGTGGTTGCACCATATCGAGTTAACATAAAACGTTGATAGTGTATACTCGCACAATGAAAAAGTATGATAATACCATACTAAACTCTGGTTTACGGTTAACTAACATTGTCCGCAAGTACATATAAGAAATTATAACATCTTTACAGAAAAAAAACTTAAAAATATCATCTCCCTCTGCATCATAAAAAACGTCAAATAAATAGCTAGCCGCTGACGGTAAAATTCTGTAGCTGACCATAATCCTAAAAACACCAGATTTAGCTACAAAACCGCTGACTTGGCAACACTGATGATGATGGTTGCGTAGGACAGGAAAGCTATAGGCTCACCAAAAACCTCCCGCAAAAACTGCATGGTTTCATTAGATGTGTGACATGTGGCACTGTCCTGCTGGAACCAACAATCACGTTCATCATTGTCAAGAAGCGCTGATCTATATTCCCTAAAACGGGCAATTAATCTCGTTATGGTCGAATTGTTAGGCATTACCACATCCGGATAATTCTTACGAAATTCGTCTACAACACGTGCATAAGAATGACTGGAAAAATAATGTTCAACAATGAAAACTCTTTGCTCTTGGGAAAACGACATATTTGCCGAGCAATAAACAAAGGACTACTGCAAGCATCAGTGTATACATACACATCACAATGACGTCTAGGTTTGTTGCTGTTAATACCCATGATGCTATCTAGCGGTAGCCGATAGCACTTTCCAACTGCACTACTCAATATAGACACTATTGGTGCTATTCATAGACATTTCGCTAGCCCGCGCTATGAGCGCGCTAAACTAGCCCCGGCTATCGACTGGTTACTTGTACAGGATTCATATCATATAATATTGCTAACACTGGTTTATGAATACAAAAACGTTAGTTCCCTGATCATCCACAAGAAGCCCGCGCTAAGAATGTCTATGAATACGGCCCCTATAATTTTAATGTGCGCGACTTTTGGATCGCTCTGCACTACTATAAAGATAGCAATAACAGTAAATATAATAATAATAATAATAATAATAATAATAATAATAATAATAATAATAATAATACTTACTGGCTTTTAAGGAACCCGGAGGTTCATTGCCGCCCTCACATAAGCCCGCCATTGGTCCCTATCCTGGGCAAGATTAATCCATTCTCTATCATATCCGACCTTCCTCAAATCCATTTTAATATTATCTTCCCATCTACGTCTCGGCCTCCCTAAAGGTCTTTTTCCCTCCGGCTTCCAAACTAACACTCTATATGCATTTCTGGATTCGCCCATACGTGCTACATGCCATGCCCATCTCAAACGTCTGGATTTAATGTTCCTAATTATGTCAGGTGAAGAATACAATGCGTGCAGTTCTGTGTTCTGTAACTTTCTCCATTCTTCTGTAACTGCATCCCTCGTAGCCCCAAATATTTTCCTAAGCACCTTATTCTCAAATACCCTTAACTTGTGTTCCTCTCTCAAAGTGAGAGTCCAAGTTTCACAACCATAAAGAACAACCGGTAATATAACTGTTTTATAAATTCTAACTTTCAGATTTTTTTGACAGCAGACTGGATGAATAATAATAATAATAATAATAATAATAATAATAATAATAATATACAAAAAATCAGTTTGTACTGCCAGCGTCGTATTTTGTGAGTATGTCAAATTATGCCACGGCATTGCTCAAACCACTTCTTCGCTCTCTAAACCGCTCTACGCGACGTCGGAGCAGCGGAGCGGGTAGTCTGCGCTCCTTAGAGCTTCTCTTGGGCTAAATGATGGCTTCATATCAACGATATTTTGCAAGGAATTAAATGCAAAATGCACAACCTCTCATTATATAAATCATTGAAGTACAATATCAGATAAATCTTTAAAACCATTTTTTCTTCACCAATGACAATGCACAGTCAGGGCATTATAAATTATGGCAAAATTATCACATACCCAAAGTAGGCTACCACCACCCATTAATTCTCTCATATTTCGATTAAAATCACCGACTATACTTATTACAACTTCATAAAGAGATAATAGCAGATACGAAACACATTTCTGTCCTCTTACCATTCAAGTATCTGGGTTGTCGCATGAAACTGACGTGTTCTCTCACAGATTTCTTACAGCGATATCCGCACGTGTACCATAACCTTCAAGAACAATGCAATTAGAAGAGGACAGTCTCCAGAGTATTCTCTTGTTTGTGTTATCTTTTGTTTTAAGGCCGGTTTTAATTCCCTCAACAAGAATAATTTCGTTTCCCTCCTCGTGTTTTGTTTTTATTCGGATTTGTAAGACATGTCACAAATCTGGCACAGAAAACACGAAGTTGCCGCAACAGTTCTAATGACATACAATACAACAATTACAGCGAAGTGGAATAATTTATGGGTCTAGGGCAATATTCTGCAAACGCGTGGGACTTGACCGAGACAACGGTTGCAAAAGATTGCATCAATGGAGGGATTTCTCGACTTTTTTTTTTTTTTACAAGTGCATCGTGATCTTTAAGTAGCTCTATTATGACCTCAGATTCTTGTTAAGAGGTTAAAAATTTCAATTAGCATTCATTTACATAATGAAATGTTTATTTCTGCAAGAAGTTGTAATAACAAAGGTGGTATCTATGTGGAAACTGGAATTTTTATTGTGGAAGTACTGGATTTGAAGACTAGAATCACAGGTTTATTCTTGCGCTTACGTCAACGCCTTATTGAATCCCAAAACTATTTTCAACCTGCGTGATTTTATTTCATTGTATAGTTTTATGTTATGAAAGATGGTTTCCCAGCAACAAGTTTCTGTGTGGTAATTCTAACTTCCAAGGCCTAACAAAAATAGCTGTAAATATAACAAAAAAAAAAAAAATACGTACAAAAAATATTGTAACATAAGTTTACAGTTATAGATTTTATACTCGTACATTAAAAGTTTTAGAATAAATATTCACTCAAGAAGTAGTACTTAGAAATGTATAACATTCTGTAACAAGTACAGTTCCAATAAATAGCTGTGCAAAACTTATTCTCGACCCTCCATTGAACTGAAAGATGTAACCGCGAATATGACAATTTTTTTTTTTTTGATAATGGCGGGTACTTGACTCGTCATTCATCCATATGAAACCAGTTGTGTAGACCAATTATTTAACGACATAGTCGTTGCCCAGGGTGCACCATAGGAGTCTGGTCTGCGCTACACCCACGATGAGATGAGATGAGATGGAATACCACATGGGAACCGGAGCTCCCGGAGAAAACCCCTTTGTTACCTGGATCATGGGCTTACCCAACACACGTTATAGATTAGGAGTACACCGGGAATCGAACCCGGATCCACAGGATTATAAATCCAGTACTCTAGCCACTATACTCCCGTGAGGCTTAATATGACGATGTGCAATGTGCATCTTGACAAGAAAAGTCTCATTCCAGCTTATTAAAAAAAAGTATTAAATCTCCTTCCTAGCTTTATATGAATAATAATTATAGTTAAGAAATAATTTACAGTTATGGGTATTTTATTTTAAAATGTATAGGAACTAATATTTATTTTTTTTTAAAGACATGTTGGTTCAGAAAAGTGTGAATACAATAAATAATTATATATAATAATAATAATAATAATAATAATAATAATAATAATAATAATAAGTTTTCAGTCAAATACACTTTTCAATTTGTGAGGTCAGATAATCTGTTACATCACAATATTTAGTACGAAGTCACTAATATTTTCGACTTTAAAAAGTCATCTTCAGGTGCATAAGATGCAAACAATATTTAAAAATAGGTGATAAGTTGATCTAGCAATTAATAACATGGTAAGTAATGCACGTACTGGCATTTACAATTATATAAATTTCGTGCCTCTTGAGGTAAACTGTACATGGTAAAGCTGAACACTGATGCTAGATTTTCGTGTGTATATAAGACAAGGAGAAGGCACAGCATGATATTAACCTTATACAATTAAAGGCTAAGTATTCTCATTAGATCGTATCATTAAAATTAAATTTGTGCAGTTTGATATTAACTATGTTAAATGTTAAATATAATGTATAAATTTAAAAGAGATGGAGAAGCTGTGATGCAAATGCTGTTGGTGGGAGAGCACGCAGTCTAATTCGTCGTGGAGAATGCCATATCACAGCTTCTCCATCTCTTTTAAATTTATACATTATATTTAACATTTAACATAGTTAATATCAAACTGTACAAATTTAATTTTAATGATACGATCTAATGAGAATACTTAGCCTTTAATTGTATAAGGTTAATATCATGCTGTGCCTTCTCCTTGTCTTATATACACACGAAAATCTAGCATCAGTGTTCAGCTTTACCATGTACAGTTTACCTCAAGAGGCACGAAATTTATATAATTGTAAATGCCAGTACGTGCATTACTTACCATGTTATTAATTGCTAGATCAACTTATCACCTATTTTTAAATATTGTTTGCATCTTATGCACCTGAAGATGACTTTTTAAAGTCGAAAATATTAGTGACTTCGTACTAAATATTGTGATGTAACAGATTATCTGACCTCACAAATTGAAAAGTGTATTTGACTGAAAACTTATTATTATTATTATTATTATTATTATTATTATTATTATATATAATTATTAACTAATATTTATGTATATCTTAAAGTTCGTTTGGGAAATCTATCGACATTAATTCTTTCCATTTCTGTTTTTTATTATCATTTTTTCACATGACATAATTAGGAATATTAAATCCAGACGTTTGAGATGGGCAGGGTATGTAGCACGTATGGGAGAACCCAGAAATGCCTATAGTGTGTTAGTTGGTAGACCGAAGGGAAAATGATCTTAGAGGAGTCCGAGACGTAGATGGGATGATAATATTAAAATGGATATGATGATATAGAGTGGATTAATCTTGCACAAGATAGGCGGGCTTATGTGAGGGCGGCAATGAACCTGCGGGTTCCTTAAAAGCCATTTGTAAATACCTACGTAAGTAATATCAATTTTTAAGCATGAATATTTTTATCTGTTTTCTTACACCTTTAATTTCTTATTGTAATTAATTAAATGTCTTAGAAATTCCATCTACTAGTTCTAATTTTCAGTTTTTTTTTTTTTTTTTTTTTTTTTTTTTTTTTTTTTTTTTTTTTTTTTTAAGATATTGTCCATCTTTCGCTACCAAAACTCAAAATTGGAATTGATTATGTCATGTTTTTATTTTACGCAACATAGTCTAATGTTTAAATTTTCATAGAATAACTTTAAAAATTATTATTGAAAATGAAATTACAAATTACATAATACGTATTTAAAATATACACTTTTCGCCCAAAAGAACGAATGGGGAGCTTATTTTCAAAACGACCCTTGTCATTCCTATAACTTTATGGGAAATCATAAAAAAAACTTTTTAAGTCTAAAATTTCTTACCAGCTAGGCAAGAAACATTATGAAACCAAAGAGATTAGGTGCTTTTAGTGTCAAATGAGAGCATGAGACTCTTAGATTTCAAAGTTGGAACTAACATTTTGTCGCATTGTGCTATTTACAGGAGTCAATTTGATTCCAATAGTCACTTTTGAAGCAAGATTTTTAGTGATTGAGAGAGCGTTCTGAAGTCAATTCATGACAGTTGTATCGTCGTTGTTCCTGCAATAACTCCTATGTGACATATTTATCGATTTTTAGATTTTTGCTCTATTAAATAACTTACATAGTGATATAGCAAATAATAAAATATCCTATAGGCTATGTAATTATATTTATTTGTTTCCAAAATGTAAGAATTAACGGTCTTCTATGTACGGCTACCATAAGATGAATAAATGTGTTTTTCTTCCTACTGAAAAATTATATATTTTGCACATACGAGTTATTGCAGGATCAACGACGGTATGTAGAGTTTCATTTGAAGAATGCATGGACACAGGAAGCTTATTTTCGTTGTCAGGTGAACAAGAGATGTTTTGAAAATGAGCTCCTCAAATGTTCGTACTTATAATACTAGAATTTAAGTGATATACGACTAAAACTAGTACGGGAAAAAAAGAAATAAAAAAATATGTACACAAAAAAGTTAAATAATTGCTAGGTTCAATTGAAAGAAATCTAACATTTAATTCTGTTACTGAAAATGTTATCATAAAGCAAATTAATTCTGGATTTATTTGAATAAGCTCATTGTATAATCTTGATCCATAATATGAAGAATGAATTTGACCAGATTTTGTATTGTATTTTTGTTCAATTGTCACATTATGGAATTTAAGTTATGTTTCCCTTACTGTTTAATCCAGGGGTCGCCAACACAGAGCACGCTGGGCTAGTCTCTCTTACCCGCGGAAAACGCTGTGCACTAGGGTGCACTCCGTAGCTGCTAACGGGTATGCTCTCTATCTCTCCCTGTTGCACGACAGGGCACACGGGACAGCACCGCTTACCCTTTGCACATTTCAGCGAGTGCTGACGACCAATGGTTTAATTTCTTACCGTCCTCCTCATTTGACAAGTCATGGTCCTGAAGACTAAAAAATGCATAAATTTCTACATTTGTTTCGAAAACATGCCAAAAATGTAACGTTAATATGTTAATGGCCAATTAGGGACATAAACTACGTCTTTCTCTCTCTCCTGAATATATCTCTAGTGCGGTTTATGCCCTAACAGGTAATTAAAACCCCTTAAAGAATGAGATCTACTTAGTAGAGATTAAAACGGGTCTCTCTTCAGATTCGATGCACGTCTCATGTGAGCTCCACGTGGGTGGTAATCGACTCATTACCATAACAGCAGACCCTGAAGTGCAACGTAACACTAAAGCGTTCAGCGAACTCTGGGCTGAAGGATTTGCACAAATCGCTATGACAATAACGTCGCTAGTACTTAAATCCAATAGTCGTGATCCAAGCCTTTCTTTTCTGCTTACACATCTGTTTTCCTTTAGGTTACATATAATACACCACAGCCAGCCTTGTATTAGCCGTATTCATAAACACTTATAAACATCAATGTCATCTTATTTGTCAGCTACTTAGGGTTGTCCACCATACAGGAAAGTCCTAAAGAGTGAAGACATAGAATGCGTGGACAGATAGACTAGAGTTGGAATGTGAGACAAATCCAAGCGCAGTGCATCTACAGGGTAATCACTTTATTTTTACTTGGATTTTTATTGTACCTGCTTTTCTGAATGTACTTGACTCCCATTCTTTTCACTCATGTTCCTGCTCCCGTCAGCCACAGAAACTTACGGCCGTTGTTACATTCGAAGTCTGCTAGCAGTGAAGTAAACAGTCCAGAGTATAGAGTGCTTCAGAAATATGGTTGCGTTTTCTATAGAAGGAAGAGCCTATATTATTGAAGCTTATTTCCAGGGGCAGGTATTTATGGAGATTAACTTTATCATTCGTGTTTTTAATACTGGTATCGTTGGAGATTGATTTGTACTCTTGGCGGGTATTAATGGAAATTTTGGAAAATACAATTATTTCGAAATTAGAGTATTAACTCAGTATGAATATTACTTTCCAAATAATTAATATTAAAGGTTCGTTGGATTCTGGTAAAGGTGCGGTATGGCCAATAGACAATATTTGTTGGATTGAGACTGTATTTAACACACATGCATTAAACACGAAAAAAAAAACTTGCAGCCCTCAAATTAACACTTTCAAATTATTAGTGAAATGTTGAATTCTCCGTCTTTTTGTTCACTAATGTAATCAGAACACCTGGAATACCATGCAATGTAGCCTATTTCGATATTATAACAAATTCAAAAGAAAAAAGAACTTAGAATGTGAAATTCGCTATAAAACGACACAATAATAATAATTCGCGAATGTGTTCATATTTCGCTTTTAGAACTCTATTTCGCGATTTGTCGTGATTATTTTATCCGCATATTATTAATCAGAGTCACTTAATTCGTGAAGATTAGTAAAAATATATTGTATATCTATTATGTTGTGATTTTCGCGATCTCCATAAACACCTGGCCCTGATTATTTCGCAAAGGTACGGTGTGTAGCATGACTGAATAACTTTATCTGTGTGGACTGAGCAGAAGTTCAATTAGAGTTATCGAAAGTACGGTAATATACTGAATAAAGTAGCCAATATATAATGAATACAACCGCCTGAAGAGTTGAGTTTGTGAAAAAAACTGTTGCTACTCTACTGTATTTTGATAAAATACCGTAAAAGTAATAAACAAAATGATAATCGTAATACTGCATTTCCCTGTAACATAAGTGGATGCACTACTTTACTCTCTTCCTATAGCTAGTAAAATGATTTGTTTACATATTGCACTAGTAACACCAAACTCCTGTAATGGAAGGCGGTAACAGTGTTTTCGAGTATAGACAGGTTAATGTTAAAAATGTTGGTAAAAATAAAGTGATGTCTCTGTAGATTACTCGTGCGTTAATATTCTACTCTAAACAATGTTTTATTAAAGGGTAAGGCACACCATTGGCCTACAAAAATTTAGTCAAATATGAACAAAACTTTTCATTCTTAATATACATACATTACACCAGCGGTGACCAAAACTCGAACTGCAGTGATTACATGCGACAGACAGCCTATGAAGTAAGGAGACGAAAGAAAGGTACTTTGCACGAAAAATACAACCAGTGGTGGTTCCTGTACTAACATCTTGATCAATCCCGCGGATAAAAATCCCAAGCTTTGCTGTATTAGTAATGTCACTGCTGTCATCAAGAGCCAGTGAATAATATACGATTTTTCTTGTTTCTTTTTTAACCTTCGTCTTGAAAATATAATCAGGAATTTTCTAAATTCTTCTCTCGATACTTGGTCGAGAAATTCGTAGTTTTTCAAAATTCAAAACTTCTTAAGGACAAGTTATTTAAGCATTTTAATCATCACTGTTTGAGAAAATCTGTTCTATTAAAAGGCTTTAGAGCACGAGATATTTCAAATCCCATTAGGTAGCTGACTTCCTTACATTTATTTATGTAATCTTTCTTTTCCTGGCTATGATTTAAGACATGTAAATTCCTGACATTTAACAGCAGTTCGTTGGCACATAATATTGAATCAGTTTTTCTACAATATTATTATTAAATGAATAACTAATAAATAGTTACCCTCATCTAAAGATTAAGAAGATTAAAATTGAGATAAAACCTAATAATTTTATCCTTCTAGGGAGAAGATCTAAAAATATCAATATTCATGCACGTACAGAAGAATTATAGAAACACATACTTAGTGATCAGTAATAATAATAATAATAATAATAATAATAATAATAATAATAATAATACTTACTTACAAATGGCTTTTAAGAAACCCGAAGGTTCATTGCCGCCCTCACATAAGCCCGCCATCGGTTCCTATCCAGTGAAAGATTAATCCAGTCTCTATCATCACACCCCACCTCCCTCAAATCCATTTTAATATTATCTTCCCATCTACGTCTCGGCCTCCCTAAAGGTCTTTTTCCCTCCGGTCTCCCAACTAACACTCTATATGCATTTCTGGATTCGCCCTTACGTGCTACATGCCCTGCCCATCTCAAACGTCTGGATTTTAAGTTCCTAATTATGTTAGGTGAAGAATATAATGCGTGCAGTTCTGTGTTGTGTAACTTTCTCCATTCTCCTGTAGCTTCATCCCGCTTAGTCCCAAATATTTTCCTAAGCACCTTATTCTCAAACACCCTTAACCTATGTTCCTCAGAGTGAGAGTCCAAGTTTCACAACCATACAGAAGAACCGGTAATATAACTGTTTTATAAATTCTAACTTTCAGATTTTTGGACAGCAGACTGGATGATAAGAGCTTCTCAACCGAATAATAATAAATAATAATAATAATAATAATAATAATAATAATAATAATACATTATTCAGCGTGGCAATTAATGTTTCTATATACTCCTGATTGAATTGCTGAGCAAAGTAAACGTATTACATTTTGTCCGACAGAAGAACAAAAAAGTTTTCCTTCGCATTCTTTATGAAACCACCTCTTACTGCTTGTAGAGACAGAGTTTGTAGAGCGACATGATACCGCCACTGCTTGCCTTCAGTACGTGAATGAAACACACAGCAATGTACAGGAAACTCCTTGTACCCGTTTGAATGTCTGTGATTACACGATGTAATCACGAGACCCGCTTTGGTCACTGCTGCATTACACTTTATAGACCACTATTCAGAATATTACAATAGAATCGCCCATGCAGAAAGAGCTTCAGTCACAAATTTTGAAAAAAAAAAAGAGATATCGATAGAAATCATGTCTTTATGATTGGCTCCATCGGCCTGTGCAGAAAGGTATTCAGTCCAATGCTTGGAAAGATAGGAACTGAAGCGTCAGGCTCAGAGTTCTATCCAGAAAGAAATGTAGTGTATAGAATGTTTTTCTTAGTTTTCTCAAAACTAGGTCTAATGGACTGAAGTCCTTTCTGCATGGGGCGATTCAATAGCTAATAATTACCTGTAAAAATAATATCAAGTTTACATAGACCTAATTTTCTTTCACAACCGTACACCATTTATATAATAAAATTCACAAATAATTAAATATCTGAATGATTCTCTTAAAGAAAATATATTCTAAAGACCTGCATCTACAACATAGTTTATCTGTTTCTTCAGGAAATATATTTTTCTTAATAATTTTTTTTTTAGAAAATTTAATATTGAAGGTAACGAATAAGAAAAAAAAAATTCTTGAAGGGATACATAAAAGATCTTAGACTATGTTGCTGATGTAGTAGGTCTTTAAAACATTCCAGTAAAAGAATCATGCAGATATTTAATTAATTGTATATTTTATTAGGATGTAAATACTTCATGGTTCTAAAAAAATATGCAAATTGGATATAATTTTTACATGCAATTATTACCTATTTTAATATTCTGAATAATGTTTTATAAAGTGTAATATATTATATTGAGCATGAAAGGTTTAGTTCAGTTAGCTTTTATAGTATCCTAGCCGAGATATAAAAAAATGAATTTCACTCAATTTTTTGCAGTGGTGTACCTCATCCCTTAAACAAGAAATTGACGTTAAATATTCCCCAGCGCCCTCCAAATGAATGACAGGGCTGTTTTACGTTATGTAAGTCTCTAAGCTTGAGTTTCAGTTTTTTTATACCAATGGCAGGTATGCGACTTTTCCTCATTCATCATAGTTCTGTAGAGCAGTTCTGTAGAACAATTTACTGACAGAGTCATTGTCCAAAGTGCGTCATAGGAGGCTAGTTTACGCTACACCCGCTATGAGATGAGATGAGATGAGATGAGATGAGATGAGATGAGATGAGATGAGATGAGATGAGATGAGATGAGATGAGATGATGGAGATTTGTTGGGATGCCACATGGGACACTCCTGTAGAAAACCCTGTGCTACCTAGATTTTGGGCTTGCCTAACACAAGTTATAATTTGGGAGTACGCCGGGATCGAACCCGGATCCACAGGGCTATAAATCCAGCGTTTTAGCCACTAGATTACCATGATGGCTTTTAACTCCAATTACATTGAGAAGAAAATAATTCTAATGACCACTTGTGTAGTAGAAAATAAACATAAATCAGCGGCTCAACAGCTCATTGAGAGCCATGGCCGACCAGCCGATGCTGGCCTCACGCCCACGTTTCCGCAGAGGGGAACGATCATCTCATCAAAACGGCGGTGTCGTGTGGTTAGCTGGTTGTAACTGGATTTCGCTATCGCAGGTCCCCAAATTAATCACGATACTGGTTCGGCACGGGTTCTATACATTGGCCGAAGGTTTGTGATAAAATTTCTTCCCCCATGAGCTTTCGAAGCAGTGCACATTCCGTAACGCGAGTCCTAGGCGTGGTGCCTTAGACCACAAGGCCATGGCGTGGAACAGTAGTAGTAGTGGCGGTAGTGGTAGTGGTAGTAGTAGTAGTAGTAGTAGTA
Organism: Periplaneta americana; assembly: GCF_040183065.1. Taxonomy (NCBI): domain Eukaryota; kingdom Metazoa; phylum Arthropoda; class Insecta; order Blattodea; family Blattidae; genus Periplaneta; species Periplaneta americana. Next base: position 43,784,251 of record NC_091117.1, on the reverse strand, counting down.
GTAGTAGTAATCCGTGGCGCTACAGCCCGTGAAGGGCCTAGACCGAACAGCTGGCTGCTGGCCTCACGTCCACATCCCGAAGCAGAGGTGGACGATCATCCAACCAGAATGGAGGTATCGTGTGGTTAGCATGATGATCCCCCCAGTAGTTATAGCTGGCATTCGCAACCGGATTGCGCTACCTATCGCAGCTCCCCAAGTGCATCACGATGCTGAGTGGGCGCCGTTCCCATACACTGGCCGAAATTTCATGAGAAAATTTCTTCCCCCATGAGAACTCGAACCAGCGCGCATTCCGTAGCGCGCAGAATGCCTTAGACTGCGGCGCCACGGCGCGGGACAGTAGTAGTAGTAGTAGTAGTAGTAGTAGTAGTAGTAGTAGTAGTAGTAGTAGTAGTAGTAGTAGTAGAAATTTTGTTGGCTACAGCCGTGAAGGGCCTAGACCGAACAGCTGGCTGCTGGCCTCACGTCCACATCCCGAAGCAGAGGTGGACGATCATCCAACCAGAATGGAGGTATCGTGTGGTTAGCATGATGATCCCCCCAGTCGTTATAGCTGGCATTAGCAAACGGATTGCGCTACCTATCGTAGCTCCCCAAGTGCATCACGATGCTGAGTGGGCACCGTTCCCATACACTGGCCGAAATTTCATGAGAAAATTTCTTCCCCCATGAGAACTCGAACCAGCGCGCATTCCGTAGCGCGCAGAATGCCTTAGACTGTGACGCCACGGCGCGGGACAGTAGTAGTAGTAGTAGTAGTAGTAGTAGTAGTAGTAGTAGTAGTAGTAGTAGTAGTAGTAGTAGTAGTAGTAGTAGTAGTAGTAGAAATTTTGTTGGCACAAACATATTATAATGTTTAACAATGTAAATTAAATCAGTCACATAAAATTTAAATTTACATAATGCCATTAAATTCTTGAACACTGTTAATAAAGAGATTTCGCCACCAGAGTAGATTTTATAGTCCTATTATCAAATGCACAAATCAAGTTTTCAACACTGTCTTATTATTAATTATATTGGGTTATTTTACGACGCTGTATCAACATCTCACGTTATTTAGCGTCTGAATGAAATGAAGGTGATAATGCCGGTGAAACGAGTCCGGGATTCAGCACCGAAAGTTACCCAGCATTTGCTCGTATTGGGTTGAGGGAAAACCCTGGAAAAAACCTCAACCAGGAACCCGGGCCACTCAACACCGTCTTATAGACAAAATAATTCAATGATATAATATATTCATAGCTAACTAAGGATCTCACTATACTTACATTTACCAATACACAAGGTGGGGCATGAGATATTACCTATTTCTAAGTTGTTACCAAAGATTAACCATAATATCGTTATTGTTGCATTGGTACGTGCTTTGAATTTAATATGCAACATGACTAATTGGAGTATTCAACATCGTGTGTTAGCAGTTGATAGTTACACAAAACGAGAATGTGGTGCATGTGCTGCGTCCATTTCACATAAATTTCCACATTAAAAGGAGAATGTTCCTGTAGAATTATCAGGGCATTCTTTAAATCTTGAATGTTTTTCTCCTGCTTACTTACTCTGTTATGTTCTCGCCATAAAGCGGTAAGTTGCCGTGTAATTATTAGTTGATTTTTTACCTGAGATGAGATACGCTGCTACGTAATTACTTGGTTATATTTTCGCCTTGAGGGAGTTATGTTCCAGATAGTTACTTTTTATTTTCTCTTCTTTCATTTCATATAGATCCATATTACTTTCTGCTAACTTTCTCTATTAGTTAAATCAATAACATGATGCCAACTGAACTCTCTAGCATGCAGAAAGAGATTCGCAAATTGTCCACTTGCACAAGAGAGATAAACATTTGTATTTGTGTTTATCTCTTAGAGAAATGTTTCTTCGATACTGATGTGGATGTTTAAAAATTGAGCACGGAACCACTATGATAAATCCAAATTTCAAAACAGCTTAATGATATTCCTATAACACTAACTGCTTATAGGCTAAGAGCAAGTTGTCTGAAGCTTTGTACTGCGTAGAACGATTAGAGGGAGTTACACTTTTATACACGGAATACGAAAAAAAATTAACTTTATACAGAATGATTGAAAAGTCAGGCGACAAAGACAAAGTCCGTTATTAGTGGAGATTGCGAAAAATGGAAAGAGGTGAAAGTTGTTGGAAATATGTAGTTTTCAACCTAAAGTGCTTCAATTTCCAACGCAGAGTACATCGTTAAGGCTGCACACTAGTACGACACACCCGCCAGTCCCAATGCTGCCAAATTAGTGGATTCTGCTAGTTCTATCGGATTTTAGATACGTATTATTTAACGGATAAAAATAGTTGACATGCAGAGTTTAACGGTTAGCTGCCCATATCTATACAATATACCGTACAATGGCTGAGAAGAAACTGCCTAATTAAGGATGCACTGGAAGGAATGGTGAACGGGAGAAGAGTTCGGGGCAGAAGAAGATATCAGATGATAGACGATATTAAGATATATGGATCATATGAGGAGACGTAGAGGAAGGCAGATAATAGGAAAGACTGGAGAATGCTGGGTTTGCAGTGAAAGACCTGCCCTTGGGCAGAACACTATGAATGAATTAATATTACACCCTAAATGCATGGCCACTGTTAGTCTGTCAATTTCTTTCCATTATTTTCTTAGATTTTAAATGACATTATTGTCGCTAATTTTTAAGTATAATTTTATAGAAATATATCACTGATTGTTTTTATGTTACATGTTTATTGTTGCTTTGAGAATGACGACATCGCCCACCACTTCATGGATGAATAATGGTACAAGGGTCACTCATTGTTGTTGTAAAAGCATTCTTTTAATCGCTTTGGGTTTGTTCGAATGACGAATCATAAATTTATCAGAAAAAATTACACGATAAAAATTTTAAGTGCCGATTTCTAGAGTGTTTTTTTTTTCCTTAGTGAACGATTTTTTTTTTCCTCATAACTAAATTCTCGAATGTTCCACAGGCCCTTCGGGCAAAAAATGCCGCCCCGGGACAACTACCCCGGTCTGCCCATTGATAAACAGAGGCCTGTTTAACACTCTGTTCCTTATCACTGCAATGTAGAGAGCTATTGACGTTCTCGTTTATCTCTCTTCCAGTAATTTCCAAACTATAATACCAAGGATAACTGTAATTATTTACTCGAGACCCTCAATTTCTGTAACTTATTTTTTACTTCGTTATTTAACGACGCTCTATCAACTATTGAGTTATTTAGCGTGGTGAGAGCGAGATGGTATTTGACGAGACGAGGTCGAGGATTCGCTATAGATTACCTGATATTCGCCTTACTGGGAAACCTCGGAAAAAACTCAACCAGGTAATCAGCACAAGCGGGAATCGAAACCATGCCCGAGCGAAACTCCGGGCCAGCAGACAAACTCTCTACCACCTGAATTATGCCGGTGGCTATGTAACTGAAAATATGAAACATACTGTATATAGCCTAAAGTAAAGCTTTGGCCAATTATTGCAGTGTCATTTCCAATATATTTCTATGCTTACATTGAATCAACAATAGTAAAGTTAATGATAGCTACAATAAATAATTCATATGAATATAATGAATAAACTTTTATTCTAACCTTCTTGCTTTCACCTCGAGCTATCCCTAAACGGCTTGCTTCTTTGTTCTGCCGTGTACGTCGTCCACATGTACACCATTGATCAGTTTTTGTGCTTTCAAACTTAGCACAAAACGAAACGAATTTATCCGCCTCTTATGTTTTTCTATTCAGCTATTCTTGTGTCGGTATAGAAACAGAGGTCGCGTGAACCTGAGAGCTTTGTTATCGACAAGAGGCACTGAAAAAGATGATTTTTACAAATATGAAATTTGCTTTCTCATTTCATTACATTTTATGCATTTCACAATAAATCAGTTTCTTTAACATGTTACGAATAATTTACTATTTATAATTTATTTATTTTGAATAACATGTATACTAATAATAAATCTGTAGCCGAAATTTTTCTGGTAATTTTCGATTTTCCAAAAATAATTGGTGTTAACATGTATAATTAACCATCCTGAAACCGAAAATCGCTTTTTTGACATTTTTGTTTGTATGTCTATGTCTGTCTGTCTGTCTGGATGTTTGTTACCTTTTCACGCGATAATGGCTGAACCAATTTATATGAAAATTGGAATATAAATTAACTTCGTTGTAACTTAGATTTTAGGCTATATGGCATTCAAAATACTTTATTTAAAAGGGGGGTTATAAGGGGGCCTGAATTAAATAAATCGAAATATCTCGCTTATGATTGATTCATGAAAAATATTACATAACAAAAGTTTCTTTAAAAATAATTTCCGATAAGTTTTATTCTATACAAAATTTTGGTAGGACTGATATTTAATTACATAAATGACTTTTAAAATTACAATAACAACGCCATCTAAGGCGCTGTACTGAAATAAAAACAAATGACTTCGTCTATAAGGGGGCTTGGACAACAACAATCGAAAGCTATTAAACATAGCCTAAGATAATGTTTCTGTGTTTGTATGAAGTAATATCGGAAGCTAATGAATTGTTTAATTATTATTTCACCATTGGAAAGTGTAGTTTCTCTAGATGGACATAATTCTACAATGTTATTACAGTAACTTCTGAAACATATAGCAAGTAATATAAAGTATACACATTAAAACTAATGATATGTCAGTCTTCATTAAACTATGGTTACATGTAATAACAATTAAGAAACATGTTAAAGGAATTGTCATTGCACCAAATGATTGCTCTCTGGACAACACGAATGTTCCCTGGATCAAATGTCCTATTTTAATTATGTAATTACTTTATACTTATTTCTAACGGGTGCAGCGGAGCGCACGGGTACGGCTAGTACATAAATAAATTAATTTCATATTCTCCTAAGTAAAAATGGACTGCTCGTAATTGATCTTTCATGGACTGTTCGCGCCGCGGTTTGCTACTGGCTAAGTAAGAGAATGCACTATCGTTTTGTGATTGTTACAGAACAAGAGTTGACCAGTCAGCGGTTTTGTAGCTAAATCTGGTGTTTTCAGGACTATGTTCAGCTACAGAATTTTACCATCAGCGGCTAGCTATTTATTTGGCGTTTTTTGGTGATACCGGCAGAGGGAGACGATATTTTTAAGTTTTTTTTTTCTGTAAAGATGTTATAATTGTTTTTATATGTACTTACGGACAAAAATATTAGTTAATCATAAACCAGAGATTAATTTGGTATTAACACAATTTTTCATTGTGCGAGTATAAAATATCAAAGTTTTATGTTAACTCGATTTGGTACAACCATGTCCATTTCCTGCCTCATTCATTGTTGTCGTGCAAATAAGGTATGCCACACCCTCAGAAGTGGGTTACAATTAAGCCAAAGCCAGGAGAGAAGACCAGAAATGTCGAAAAGACAACCTGGTGGCATTGGATAAAAAAAACATTCGTAAACTCTCGTCTAATCATGTATGCATTGTTTTTGTAAATGAATTGATATGTTTAATCATAAATAGTAGATAATGAACTGAATTATTATTTTCATTTATGATACCTTATATTATGATTCATTCATTCATTCATTCATAGTGTTCTGCCCATGGGCAGATCTTTCACTACAAACCCAGCATTCTCCAGCTTTCCTACTTTCTGCCTTCCTCTTTGTCTCCTCATATGACCCATATATCTTAATGTCGTCTTATATATTATTTAATTTATCATTACGCATTGTAGTTTATGTACCACAGACATACTTAAAACTTAAAACCAGACTCATTGTTTGCAGGGACGTCTCCAGCTCAGTGTGAAATCAGATTTCGAACCGACTGGTGTGATTGTGAATGTGATTGTTTCACAAGTGTCCAGTATATTATCTTGATCTATTTCATTCAATTTTGAAGAAATATGCCGCGTAAAACTCCATACTTACACAAGTTTATAATTGTGTGAAGAAAAAAAAACATACTGTGTTGAAAGATTGGGTGGAAGAAGTTGCCGGTGATAGTTGGAAAGCTCGATATAAATGGTGTAAGGTGACATTGAATGCAAAATATTCCGATTTAATTGTCCATACGATTTTGCATAGAACATAGAGCGTACGAAGTGATACACACTTTCCATAATTACTCTACATTTTTATAAAATTCTCCAGTTCCTAAAACTGTATAGTTTGTATTTCATATTTGGAAGTGATGTGTTAAGAAAAATCTGGAGTTTTTCAACTACAGTTTAGCGGTCTTTTTAAGCTTGTGCAGCGGTAAATAGAATTCTGAGTTGGCAACACTGGAGTTGACTGCAAGATTACTTTCCATCCACAACGTTTACATTAACTGAATCAAAGAAGCCTCATACACCTTTCCAGCCGTAATTCTTTTTTAAAACTGGTTTATTTTACGACGCTTCAACTGCTATGGTTATCGAGCGTTTGAATGAAATGAGGTGATAATGCCAGCGAAATGAGCTCAGGGTCCAGCGCCGAAAGTTATCCAGCATTTGCTTTTAATTGGTTTAGGGGAAACCCCGAAAAAACCTTAACCCCTTTTCACGGCCAGACATGCTAACCGTTACTCCACAGTGGTGGAAGGCCGTAATTTACAAAAAAAAAAAAAATCAATTGTATTTCAGATCAATCAAGTGAATTTCAGAAAAGATTCGACGTAGTTCGGATTCTTAATAAATCAGTAAACTCAGCTGAAATTCAGACTGATTACTTCCAATTCAGAAAGCGTTAGATGTAATTCAGGAAACATTAATTTTATTTTAATTCGGGAAGTATTAACCTTAATTCGTAACATGTACTATTATTTATGTAGTAGTATTAGTAGTAGTATTTATTTATTTAACCTGGTAGAGATAAGGCCGTCAGGCCTTCTCTGCCTCTCTACCAGGGGATTACAACTATAATATAAACAATAAAATTAAAATTAACATTAAATTTACAATTTACAATGTACTTATTTATTCATTTATTTATGTATTTATTTATTTACTCATTTATTCTGTCATTAATTAATTGTACGTAAGTGAGATTCAAATTTAGCTGTAAATGTTCAAATAATAAATAAATAAATAAATAAATAAATAAATAAATAAATAAATAAATAAATAAATCTTTAATTACATCATTCATTCCATTCATTCATGTTCACAAACATCGCAGCAGTACGATCTGTATCAGGTGGTTTCTTTCAAGATCAAAACTCATCCAGGATGCAGAGAAATAGAAACCCTTGGACAAGTTTTGTGTTATTGCCCTAAAGGAGAATTACTGAGGAACAAACGCCATCTTAACATCCGCTGGGCACGTTAAAATGTTACGTGTATTGGCAAATGGGTCATGGGATCTTAAAAGACCCCACATGCCCAGCGGAGGATTAAAATGAATGCATTACACAAAACCCATTTATTTTTAAGTCCATTCTAGATACAGTTCTTGAAGCTTATAGTTTGCACTAATCTTTATTAAAAAAAACGTAAGCAAAGTCAAAAATAAATAAATCTTTAATTCCATCATTCATTCATTCATTCATTCCATTCGTTCTTTCATTCATTCATGTTCACAAACATCGCAGCATTACGATCTGTATCAGGTCGTTTCTTTCAAGATCAAAACTCATCCAGGATGCAGAGAAATAGAAACCCTTGGACAAGTTTTGTGTTATTGCCCTAAAAGAGAATTACTGAGGAACAAACGCCATTTTAACATCCGCTGGGCACGTTAAAATGTTACGTGTATTGGCAAATAGGTCATGGGGTCTGAAAAGACCGCACATGCCCAGCGGAGGATTAAAAGGAGAAGTTTCATCGCAACCGCTCTTCGGAAGGCAAAGTAGGAGGTTTACGAAGGATTGTACTGTGTGGCTAAGGAAGGGTCAACCAGAAGAGCAGACATTATAGCCATCGATAGCCGGAATCAAAGAAGCTTCATTCTTGACCTCACTGTCCGTTTTGGGAAGGATGATCAACAAGCTAATAATGTTAATGACGAAAAGAAGTCTATTTACAATGCTTGTATTCCTCACTTTAGTGAGAGGTACAAAATGAATATTAATACAAGGAAAGTGAAAGGATTTCTTTCTGTCGCTAGGGAACTTCATTTAAGTTAATCAAAACCATTCTTCTGCCTATTAAATTTTTGTAATGAGGACATTAACACAATTTGTCTAATAGTATTGAGGGATTAACTATCCATTTTACATTATCCATGACACTACATAAAATTATTGACTTCATTTTAATTATTCTTCATTGTATTTTAATCTCATGTTTCTCCGAAAATCAAATTGTACTTCATTTTAAGATTTATCATTGTTTTGTATTCTCTCCGCAAATCAAATTGTATTTTAATTTTAAGTTAACTTCACTTTGTAATCTGGATCCTAGTGGTCAGGCGTAGATGTCGGTCAAATGTCCCAAATTGTGGAATTAGGAGAAGTTTATTTATTCTTCGAACATTAACAGTGAAATTTAAAATCTTAACCACAATTAATGTTGTCTGAATTAATACATCTGACGTTTTCTGAATTACAATATTGACGTTTCCTGCAATACAAAAATATTTTATGAATTCCAGTTGCACAGTCTGTGTTACAATTCATCTATTCTGAAATTCACTTCAGTAATCTGAAATGCAATTGAATTTTTCTCTATGTCTATTGATGTTTTCTGAATTAAAACTGGAAAAGGTGTATATCTGGATTTGAATCGCAGACAGGCGTTATATGATGATGATGATGATGATGATGATCTAGAAGTTTTTTGTGGTAAAATACAGAAAACTATTAATGCTAAATCGTATTTCAATTTCATAGCATCGAGTTCTCTCTGTGCATGATGAATGTAACTGGTCTCAAATGACAGATGCCGAATTATGAAGGTGCATAGGGTTAGAATTACACTGACAAATATAAAGGAAGAGAAAGCGAAGGTAATTAGTAGAAATAATGTACAATTAAGGAAGACTAGTTTTATGCGGTTTCAATGCGTCCGGCTTGGAGGGTCTATTATGAACCTGAGAATATTTGGTTTGCAAAATATAGCCTGGGCTTCGCACTTGTCGGTCAAAGTGAAGGAAGATTCGCAAAACATGTGAATTAGAGTGTACAACTTTCAGAAGAAATTCAGAAGTAAGTTAATAATTTTTTTGTTTCGAATTTAATTATGGCACGAAATTCATCAAGAAAAATGCTAGTATCATCCGAGGTGAGTAGTGGCCATACATAATTTAAAATAAATTATGTTCTACATAGAAATCTTCATCTATGTATTAATATTTACTATACGACTTATATGTCTCTGTAACCCATAATATTCTTACCCAGTCAGTCCCATTATTCACAGTAAACTTCCTCTTTCTCTTATTTCTTTCCTCATTCTTTCTTTACTTTTTTATTTTACTTTTCTTCAATCCCTTATTTTTCTGTTTCTTATTTCCTTTATTTTTCATCTATTTTCTTCTTTCTTCTTTCTGTTTATCTTTTCCTTTGCCATTCCTATCTTTCTCTTTTTCTTTCTTTCCTTCTTCCCCTATTTTTCTTTCTTCTTTTCTATACTATCCCATTCTTTTCTTTCCCATCATCCATTCTATTCTTTCCCTTTTCTCTTTTTCCTTCGTCATTACTTTCTCCTTTTTTACTTTTCTTCCTTCTCATCTATTTTCTTTGTCATATATTTCTCTCTATCCTTGTTCCTTCTCTTTCTTTTTCTTCCTACATTCCATTCTTTCTATTTTCTCTATGTTTCGTCATCATTCCTTCCCTCTTTTTCACAATTTTTTACTTCCCATTCTTGTCCATGTGAATATTTATTATTATTTTTGCATTGATTTCCTTTAAATTTATTAATTTTGAGTAGTGAGAAAATGTTAAAAAGACTATTCTAAAAATAATTCATAATTAAAATCATTCAAATAAATATATAATATTATAAATAAAACCAAAACAATATTCTAAACTCAATAAAGTAACAAGCAGATGTTTACGATTAGAAGGAAGAAACTCAAATACCACAAAAAATTTAATATCTTTCACTCTTCCTTTCTTTCTTCTCCTATCCTTTTTTTTTTTTTTCCTACCTTCAGCCGATTATTTCTTTCTCTTTTTCCCTTCGTCATTCCTTTCTTTCTGTTATCTTTTACTTTTCTTCCTTCCCTTCTCTTTCCTTTCTAATATCTTCCTCTCTTTCTTTCTTCTCCTATTCCTTTTTTTTTCTTTTCCTATCTTCAGCCCATTATTTCTTTCTCTTTTTTCCTCTGTCATTCCTTTCTTTCTGCTATCTTTTACTTTTCTTCCTTCCCTTCTCTTTTCTTTCTAATATCTTCCTCTCTTTCTTTCTTCTCCTATTCCTTTTTTTTCTTTTACTACCTTCAGCCCATTATTTCTCCTTTCTCTTTTTTCCTCCGTCATTCCTTCCTTTCTGCTATCTTTTACTTTTCTTCCTTCACTTCTCTTTCTTTTCTAATATCTTCCTCTCTTTCTTTCTTCTCCTATTCCTTTTCTTTCTTTCCCTATCTTCAGTCCATTATTTCTCCTTTCTCTTTTTTCCTCCGTCATTCCTTTTTTCTGCTATTTTTCACTTTCCCCCCCTTCTCACCTCTTTTCTTTCTCATATCTTTCTCTATTCAATTCTTTCTCCTCTTATTCTTCCTATTTTCTTCATTCTTTGTCCATTATTTCTCTTCCAGTTTCTTGTTTCTTCTCGTTTCATTAAGTTTTCTCTCATTTATTATCTGTCCTTAATTACATCTACTTCACTTTTCCTTTCTGTTTGAATATTTAATTTTCCTTTCAACTCATTACATATTCTTGCTACCTTAAATGACTAGTCATTGAAGTCTGTTTGTAGTTCATTTAAAACTATCTGCAAATAAAGCAACGTGTGCTTGGTCACCCCTCGTTCTCGGTCACCTGGTTCTCCGACTGTCGAAGTAGGACCAGACCTCTTCATTTACGACCCCCATATCCGTGTCCACTGTACCTAATTTCTCTTCATTCAGTCATGGAGTCCTCGCAGGTGTAACACTTGCCAAATGGTGGTGCTCGCAGAGGTCGTGAAAGTTGCCCCTGCTTTGCGAGGTCTGGGCATTTAACAAAACGGCCGTCGACAAACGTTGCTCTGGCCACAGTGACCGCAATCCTTCCCTTCTCACGAAATTTATTAAAATACTACATCTAAATTACGTTGGTGAAAATGGACATGTATCGTACATTCTCTTGCGTAGTTAACTGACGGAGTTTATTCTCGTATAATAAGAGTGACGACCATTCAACTTGACTGTGTCGCGAATGTGAACACGCGAAATGAATTCAGTCCTTCCGCTTTGAGAAAATATAATCACTAGACCCATCTACTTTCACATGATCAGTTCCAAGCAGTCGATATTTTATTATGCTTATAAATATTTATATTAATTACTTTATCGTACTTTACGAAATGGATCATATTTTGTTCTTTTTATTCTAACGTCAATATTCGACTTAAATAAAGTAATATGAAAAAATAAAAGGATTTTGTAGAACGGAACGCTTATCTTACTATACATCTGATAAAATGAAACTCAACGAATACATTCATATACAGAGTGTTTAAAAAATACGGGGTATAATTTCAGGTATGTATTTCCCCACATGTAGACAATGAAAATAGTTCATTACAACATGTGTCCGGAAATGCTTCTTTTCCGAGTTATGGCCTTCACAACATTGAAATACACTGGAACGCTTTTCTTTCCGCAGGTCGTTGTCATTACAGAAGATGTTCAAAATGTCCACCTCCTGCTTCAATACAGACCTTACATCAATGTCTCATTGACCTGCGAACAAGATCCCAAACTCCAGGAGTATTGCGTATGCCCTCAGAACATGCCACAATTCGATTCCGAAGGGATTCCATGACGAATAAACGAATGATTTTAAATGGCTCCACAAGTAGAAATCGAGAGGGTTCAGATCAGGTGAGCGTGGAGGCCAAGCAATTGGGCCACCTCTACCTATCCATCGATCAGGAAACCTTCGATCCAAGTACCGGCGAGCCATACGACTGAAGTGTGCAGGAGCGCCATCATGCAAGAAGTGAATGTGTTGACGATTGATCAGTGGAGTGTCTTCTAAAACATGAGGTATGGTGTTTTCCAGGAAGTTTGTGTACGCCTGCCTCGTAAGTCTGTTTACAAATACATGGGGTCCAACTAATCGATCACCAATTATACCGGCCCACATGTTGAGAGAGAACCGCACCTGGTGATGAGATGTAAATAATACTAAGGCAGGAAAGTTCGGATTTACACCACACTGCTGCAAGAACCACTGACAGAACCTAACTTGTGCAGGGTAATCTGCTGGTGACAGGGCCTGTACACGTTGCAAATGATAAGGATACAATTGATACTCTTTCAACAGTCTCCAGACAGTCATATGAAGAACATTGACTTGCAACGCTACCCTTCGTGTGCTGATAGAAGGAGTCATGTTCACAGCCTCCAGAATCTCCTCCTGTACTTCTGGAGTTGTAGATCTTGGTCGTCCCCTTCTCAAACCAGGAGAGTTAAATTTTCCATACTCGCACAGACGGTAATGGAGACGTACAAATGTCTTCCGATCTGGACATTGTCGCTGTGGGGGGTACCTCTCCTGGTACAAACGACGAGCCAGCGCAGCATTGCCGTCCGCCTTACCGTACATGAAGTGTATCTCTGCCAACTCTTGATTTGAATACACGTCGCACAGTCTAACGCCTACACAACACTGAATGTAACCTTCGCCTCGGAATGAACTGTCAGAGTGCCCTCTTAATGTCTCCTTTGACGGCAACGACCTGCGGAAAGAAAAACGTTCCGGTGAATTTCAATGTTGTGAAGTCCATAACTCGGAAATAAAGCATTTCCGGACACATGTTGTAATGAACTATTTTGATTGTCTACATGTGGGAAATACATACCTGAAATTATGCCCCGTATTTTTGAAACACGCTGTATAAAAGGAAAGACCGGATATAAAACATACTTGGAAGGGATTACTCGTAATACAATTTTACGATCTTACTAATAAAAACTCTTATACAGACGTTTAACTGTCTTATATTTATACAATGAATAACTCGTTTATAAGACGTGTGTAAATTCCTTACTAATAATCACTACATACGTCGTGTATAACAATACAACTGTTACACAGTTACGTCATATGTAGTCTCGCCATTATTTTATTACGAAAAGAAACAGAATAACTGAAATTCTCTTTCGCATTGGATAGTATGCGCTAGTGTGCCGCGCTAAGTATACGACTGCACAACTGGGGCTAATCGATTATCACCTTAATTTTGATCAAAGAGTACAGCTACAGCAATATTACTCTAAATTATTCTATGTTCTTTGGTTTGTTCTTCTGTGAATACAAGGCAACCATCATCATAAGATAACAATTGATGCGAACAGCTGTTAGAGAGGCGGTCTTATTTTTTCTATATACAAGGCTTAAACAGGGAGTATCGTGTGTATAACTACTGCAAAGGAATTCCCATGTTTTTTACATCCATCGCTTATGCATGGTTTATTAGTAACGTTTTCTGTCCCAAATCTGCATGCGTTTCGTATAAAAATTATACACGGTTTATTAGTAAGACCGTTAAATTTAACAATTTTACTGACTTGTACTTTCACATGGACAGAAACAGAAGCGTGTATAATACAGAGTGTCCACCATGAACCATTTCAAACACACACAGTTAAAGGAAAAAGTTTTATACAAATAATACTATGCATGAAAATGATTGTAAAACTCATAAAATTTTCAGTTCAGTGTACCTGAACATGGGCGCCTAATGTAGCATGAAGAATGTGCAGCCAGTACTCGATATGGCATGGAACATATTTACTGTGACTACATTGGGTATTTGGTGCCCCAAATTCGCATATTGTGGCGACTTACTTTTTCTGAAAAATGAAAGGTGGCCTCGTCTGGAAACGTAGCCCTATGCGCCATAAAAAGATTTCGTCATCAGCAATGCGATTCGACATATCGATTGCAAATGATTCTCGGTTTGGTCCTTCGTCGGGTTTCATTTCCTACTAAACCTATACCTTGTAGACGTGAAAATGTAATAGTTGGTGAATAATTTTGTCGGTTTACAAGCAAAACACATTAAGTCAAAAATATTACTTCTGAGAAAAAGACCAAGGCCTATATAGTTTACATAACTTATACATATAAATTTAGAATTGGAAAATTAAATACACATAAAGGAAAACAACTTACTAAAAATAATATTTTGAGGATTTATTTTTGTCAGGAACGTTCAAACGCCTTTTTCTCAGAAGTAACATTTTTTACTTAATGTGTTTTACTTGTAAACCGTCGATTTTATGTACCGTTGACCATATTCTCTCGCTGCTTGTCTGACTAACTTCGTTGGACTTCTTTCTGATTGATTTTTTTTTACAAACAATCTTCGCACATTTTCAATACCCTCTTCTTGGTTACCGGGATTCTCAACACACTACCGTTGACCAAAAACTTATCCACAAAACATCATGGAGACGTTCGGTATAAATTATTCGCTACACAAATATTTTGAGTCTGGAATTATTTTCCGATCAGAATCACAGCTTTAGTGTAATGGATTTGTATGTATAATTACTGAATAAATCTATATATAATTTAATGGAAATGTACAGAGATTGGCCGGTTTTATGGGGTGTTAAGTGTGAGGACTATAAAAACAGAAACAAGAAAATAGATACGTGACAAAAAATTTCAGAAGCGCGAACTATGAAATGAATTAAAGAAGAATAAATTAAAGGTGTAGTGGCACAGTTACATATATCATGAATTAACAAGGAAAACTCAGAAACCTTCAGAAGGCAGAATTGAAGAAATTTGACAAAATGCTTGACAATGGTAACACATAGGGGCCTATTCCTTTATCAGCATCCTGAAATAAACTAAATTCTGACAACAATGTTTGATTTGATGTAACACATTCTCTTTGTGCTTCAAATAATGAGACAATAAAAAAACTATAAAATAAACTGTTAGGCATCGAACCTAGATCTCCTGTTATCAAAGCTGTCAGTCAAGTCAAATTAGATGGACAATATAAACTGAAGTACATTTTAAAAACTGACCTCACAGCCGCCCTTTTAACTATAAATCTCAGAGAATCTATCCAGGAATATTTTCAGCAGCTCTTCAAAACCATTTGCGGTTCAGATCAGATAAATGATTCATTTTATAACATGTATCAGTTCACTACATAAGTATGTATATCTCTGTCCATTAGAAAGACATTCTGCGCTCATCTGTCGTATCTCTAAACCACTGTAGAGTTCATTCACGTAGTCCATCCAAGTATTAAAACGACTGCAGGCCAATAAAATGTTTTATGGCATGCGGATCGCGCGCTGGACTCCAAATAAAAAAAAAGATAACTTCCTAGTAACTTACGCTAAAATGTTTCGTGTGTTAAGAACTTTCATGTCTTAGAAAAAATGTTGTAGGCTATCAATGTAGAGAAATTTTATGAAAAGTTGTAATAGATCTGTGTTATGTTACAGTATATTGTATTGCGTTTTACTACCTTTTTTTTTTCGTGTTCCCTGTGATGTCAGATATTCACGCTTTCTCATTTACAACCTAATACAATTATACATCCAGATTTACTCAAACAATATAATGAAATGTTTGTTTTCAACGCAATGTCGAAGTAGGCCTATACAAAAAGTAAAGTATCATCTAATTAAATTAAATTAATTAAATTTGCATGTAGGTAAAATATGTTATGCTTGGGTGGGGAAAAAATATACATTTGCGTTAGTGAATAGAAAGCTCTTCGTTACTGAATGGTACAGGATACGATACGATATGTGTTCTATAGTGTCAGTGAAATGCGTCATAGTGCCACTACAGTGAGTGAGATGAGAGTAAAGTGAAAGACTATTGAAACTTATGTAGGGCTATACATATATAGGCTGTATTGTAAAATTAGGTATTTTATGTTTTATTATTAATTGTAATTATTGTGTATTCTTATTGTATTGTGTATATAATTGTATTATGTATTGTATAATTGTATTGTGTATTGTATAATTGTATTGTGTATTGCAATTTTATTCTGTATTGTTTATATTGTGTATACCACTGCCACCAGGCGCTTGCCCACTTGCAGTGTAAATAAATACATACATACTTCAATACAACATGGGACAAAGTACTGTATTTTGTTATATTACGTGAAAAGAGAGTTTGGATAGAAGGAGACGGATTTTATTTGTCAGGATGTGCACATGGGTTAATTTGGATCCACTAGCCACCAAATCACGTATTCCTCTCCAGGCTATCACATAGGTATATCATACTTCTGATCTGCCTTTCAAAATTTACCAAATTTGACATATTGTCCACACATGTGGAGTAACGGTTAGCGCGTCTAGCCGCGAAACCAGGTGGCCCAGGTTCGGATCCCGGTCGGGGCAAGTTACCTGGTTGAGATTTTTTCCGGGGTTTTCCCTCAACCCAATATGAGCAAATGCTGGGTAACTTTCGGTGTTGGACCCCGGACTAATTTCACCGGCATTGTCACCGTCATCTCATTCAGACGCTAAATAACCTAAGCTGTTGATAAAGCGTCGTAAAATAACCTACTAAAATAAATAAATAAATAAATAAATAAATAAATAAATAAATAAATAAAATTTGAATTATTAGCTGACATAAGTTATGTAGTGTTTTGCATAGGTTACAATCCTATAAAAAAAACGTGTTTTTTTTTCTATTCATATATATATTTCAATACCCTTATAAAAAGAACTAAGGAAGAGACTAGTAAAGTGCTTTGTGTAGAGTGTGACATTGTATGGGCCAGAAACATGGACATTACAACGAAGTGAAGAGAAACGACTAGAAGTATTTGAAATGTCGAAGAAATGGTCGGATCCAAAAACGCGTAGAACTCGTAATCATAAATTATTACGTTACTTACTTACTGGCTTTTAAGGAACCCGGAGGTTCATTGCCGCCCTCACATAAGCCCGCCATTGGTCCCTATCCTGAGCAAGATTAATCCAGTCTCTATTATCATATCCCACCTCCCTCAAATCCATTTTAATATTATCTTCCCATCTACGTCTCGGCATCCCTAAAGGTCTTTTTCCCTCCGGCCTCCCAACTAACACTCTATATACATTTCTGGATTCGCCCATACGTGCTACATGTCCTGCCCATCTCAAACGTCTGGATTTAATGTTCCTAATTATATCAGGTGAAGAATACAATGCGTGCAGTTCTGTGTTGTGTAACTTTCTCCATTCTCCTGTAACTTCATCCCTCTTAGCCCCAAATATTTTCCTAAGCACCTTATTCTCAAACACCCTTAACCTATGTTCCTCTCTCAAAGTGAGAGTCCAAGTTTCAGAACCATAAAGAACAACCGGTAATATAACTGTTTTTATAAATTCTAACTTTCAGATTTTTTGACAGCAGTCTGGATGATAAAAGCTTCTCAACCAAACAAGAACAGGCATTTCCCATATTTATTCTGGGTTTAATTCTCTCCCGAATATCATTTATATTTTGTTACTGTTGCTCCAAGATATTTGAACTTCTCCACCTCTTCAAAAGATAAATTTCCAATTTGTATATTTTCATGTCGTACAATATTCCCGTCACGAGTCATAATCATATACTTTGTCTTTTCGGGATTTACTTCCAAACCTATCTCTTTACTTGCTTCCAGTAAAATTCCCGTGTTTTCCCTAATCGTTTGTGGATTTTCTCCTAACATATTCACGTCATCGGCATAGACAAGCAGCTGATGTAACCCGTTACCTTCGTAAAATTTATTTGTCGTAATCAGTTCACTGTAAAACTAAACATTAAATGTCAAGATTACAAATGCTAATGCAAACGGTAAGTTCCGCTTATAAAAGCATGCAATGAGTGTGGTGGGAGAGGAAGTTGGAATTGTGATGTTTCCTAAGTTACTACACGCCTAACTAAACAGCTCTGCTGTGAATTCCACACGGGTTATAACGTTTTACTGCCGGTTTCATCAACTCTTACGCCATTTACAAGTAGTAGCCAAAAAACCGGTAGGAAACCGCTGTAACTTAAAGTGTCCGATTCGAGCAGAACTGCTTCCTATAAAAAAAGTGTTCCTCTTGTAAATGAGGCTCCAAACCTGTAATTTCAGCAATGAGCACATACTTCCGTCCGTAATCTCCCTCAAATTATTAATTAATTTAGCATTTTTTGCTTCGTTTACAACAATACAATGAAGACCATTACGACATAAATGCTAGTTTCACTGATGTTTTTTATATCTATCTTGGTTTTTCTTATGGGCAATCATTTTCATTATTACATTAATACTTTGTCGGTTTAGGTATAAACTGTATTACAACATCACCAGGGGCAGGTATTTATGGAGATTAATTTTATCATTTGTGTCTTTTTTAAATATTGGTGTCAGCGGAGATTGCTGGAGATTGATTTGTACTCTTTACGGAGATTAATAGAAATTTTGGAAAATACAATTATTTTGGAAGTAGAGTATTAACTCAGTAAAAAGTAAAAGTAAATCCATAGCCCTACAGCCCATGAAGGGCCAAGACCGAACAGCCGGCTGCTGACCTCACGTCCACATGCCGAAGCAGAGATGGACGATCATCCAACCAGAATCGAGGTATCGTGTGGTTAGCACGATGATCTCCCCAGCCGTTATAGCTGGTTTGCGAAACTGGATTTTCGCTACCTATCGTAGCTCCCCAAGTGCATCACGATGCTGGGTGGGCATCGGTCCCATACACTGGTCGAAAATTTCATGAGAAAATTTCTTCCCCCATGAGGACACGAACCAGCGCGCATTCCGTAACGCGAGTCCTAGGCAGGATGCCTTAGACTACGACGCCACGGCTCGGGACACACACCTAACCTAACCTCTCACATAATACTACACATCTAACCTAACCTGTCACTTAACACTACACATCTGAAGTAACATTTCTCACGTTTAGTGTCATTAGTTCGCATATACTGCCATCCCTGCTACGCGCCGTGTCGGGTGCCATCTAGTGAAAATGGATCGTGATGGCGGGAAGAAAATATGGCGACTATCATAATTACAAATTTAGTTTGTTCAGTGTATGTTTTGTGAAATATTAAATGTATTAATGTAGTGATTTATATATATATATATATATATATATATATATATATATATATATATATATATATATATATATATACCGTCGCGAGGGGTGACTTTGTGCCATGAGGGTGACTTTGTACCATTCGCGAAAAACGTATGGAAGTATTCTTTAAGACCGTGACAAGGTTTTAAAGTCTACTTCCTTACGTTTAGTAGTCTTTAAAACCTTGTGACGGTTTTAAAGATTAGTTCCTTACGTTTTTTATGAAATATTCGAATGGCACATTTCACCCTCCTGGCACAAAGTCACCCCGCGCGACGGTATATATAGTGCAATAAGAATTGAAATGTGCTGTGGCTATGATAAAAGTGTTGAAGTTTGCTTTATAGCGCCACATTGCCAATAATAAAAGTGTGCAATATTCGTTATATTGACGGGTGGATGTCGTTACATTGGCGGATGCTCTACCTTGTCCTTTAATTAATTATCATTGGTGTGAAAATGAATTTTTAATTAGCATTAGGCTGTAATTTCATTTGTTGTTAGTGAATCCCCAGTTTTAAGAGCACCAGCCGCCACTGCCAGTTAATAAAAAAATCCATTAGAGAAGGATATCTTTCGGTACCGATTGGATAGGGCATTCCTATACTCGCTACTCCAGTAGCATAGAGAAAGGTATTAGAAATTAAATTTAAGTACAGAGCTTACACCCTTCAAGCATACAATAACCTATGAAACTGCGTATTTGTTTAGTCCTGAGGCTGCTGCTTTAAAACACAGTTTAAGCAGTCCGATCATAACATTCACCTTCACGTATAGCCTAACGGTTGCTGCAACTTTAATTAAAATCAGATTTTCCTGATTGCTTTTTGCAATATTTGAAGCAGATATCAACAGACGCTACTTTCCATTCAGATTAAGAGAAAACCTGATTTTCGAGACCTGAAATACTTTCGATCTCGTTTATTATTATCATTATAACATTTTAACTGGCTTCAGCTCGGGTAAGCAATTAGATTAACTTCTTCTGCGTATCAAGTTTGAGCATCATCTGGAAGAGACACTTTCTACAGCACGGGGAAGAGTTTATAGTAACAAGTTTTTAGAATTCACCTTAACGCTTGGACGAGCACACTTCCACCTGTTTCGTGACGTCACCAAGATCCAGTTAATGGACTGTTAATGGGTAGCCGGCACCAAATTTAGCAGCTGAATATCTTCTTCTTCATCTTTCATTCCATTCTGAATGACTATGTTACAAATTGTTAGTCTAGTGGGCCTTGGGATTTTTCCCCTTAATTATGTTACTAAGCAACAATTACCTCATGCTCATTTTTTTTTCGTCTCTGTTATTTATACTAGCCAAACATCTGCATAGAATTGGAATATATCAGTCCTCTAACTGCCCATTGTGCAACTCGAACCAAGAAATGGATTCGGAACACCTCAAAATCTGTGCTTCAGTGGCTGGCCATGATAATATCTTTGAAAACTATTGGAGTGCAAGAGGTCAAATGACTTTATTGTCATTAGAAAACAACAACATACTCGCTTTAACATCTTTGGTCATATTGCTAGTCAATCTTTTGGGTGAAATCCGAATGCCTGTGTACTATTGTTGAGACTGGTTCTATTGTTGTGAACTAGATGGCCAATGAGTAATTTCGAGGGAAAAATTGTTCCGGGGCCAGGTATCGAACCCGGGACCTTTGGTTTAACGTACCAACGCTCTACCAACTGAGCTACCCGGGAACTCTACCAGACACCGATCCAATTTTTCCCTCTATATCCACAGACCTCAAAGTGGGCTGACAACCGTCAAGCAACCAACGTTGAGTGCACACTAATTCTGTGTGACTTACATTGTGATATTCTGTTAACGAACAGTGACGTGTATCATGCAAATCAAGCTTTCAGGTATAACTCCCTGTAAAGTTGATTTGAATAATTTCGAGGGAAAAATTGTTCCGGGCCAGGTATCGAACCCGGGACCTTTGGTTTAACGTACCAACGAGCTACCCGGGAACTCTACCAGACGCCGATCCAATTTTTCCCTCTATATCCACAGACCTCAAAGTGGGCTGACAACCTCAAGCAACCAACGTTGAGTGCGTGCACACTAACTCTGTGTGACTTAAATTGTGGTTTTCTGTTAACGAACAGTGACGTGTATTATGCAAATCAAGCTTTCAGGTAAAGTTGATTTGAATAATTTTGAGGGAAAAATTGTTCCGGGCCAAGTATCGAACCCGGGACCTTTGGTTTAACGTACCAACGCTCTACCAACTGAGCTACCCGGGAACTCTACCAGATGTCGAATGTATATTTATTACTGATTTTGTTATGAATATGATTTCGGTGATGGATGAGGCCGGTGATATTCAGGGATGTTGTGGCCAGAATTTCCTGGTATTTGCCTTAGGGTTGACGGAAAACCTTAGAAAAATCCAACCAGGTAAACAGCCCAAGCAGGAATCAAACCCGTGTCCGAATGTCACTTCGGACAGGCAGGCAAACGCCTCAGCCGACTGAGCTACACCGATGGCCTTCTATTTATTCTCCAATCATATATGAACACGTGTCAAAATATTCATTTGCACGGACGAAGTTGTTCCAGATAAAAAAAAAAACATGATACGATATTTAACGATGGTGAAATAGGGCAGTGGTATTCAATCTATGCTAGGCGTACCCCCAGGATTACGAGGGATTGTCTCAAGAGGTACGCATCTCACTGACTAGCTAGGCCAATTTAAAAATGTTCACATTTATTTTATTACACTTGTTGATAATTATTGCAGTTCACATATTTTCTTTTACAACACCAATTCTTGTTTTTGCTCGTTTCAATAATATTTTTTTACGCGATCGTGTTTCTTGCTGTGTTTACAGCTATTGTTGTTAGGCATTGAAAGTTAGAATTCCCACACAGAAACTTGTTGCTAGGGAAACCATTCTTCATAACATAAAACTATACTGAAATAGGCCTACAGTGCAGTTATTGTTACACAGTTACCATTACAGTATAGTTTTGCGAAAGCTTTGAAATAATATTGTTCTACATTTTCAATGCAAAATATATTGTATTTGGAATTTTAAAAATATGACCGTGCAAAAATTTTGTACAATACAAGTTTGTGAAGTGTATTACAAAATCTCGGAGATTAAAAATATTGCTCTGGTCGTTTTTCAAACTTTTCCTCGATTTTGTAAAAAGCACTTCACGACCTTGTATCGTAATATATTATGACATAGTTCATTACTGTTATCATTGCACCAATAACTACCGTATAATAATAATAATAATAATAATAATAATAATAATAATAATAATAATAATAATAATAATAATATAATATTATTATATATTTTTTTTTCCAAGCTACATTAATCTTAGAATTCATATATCTTGGAGCAACAGTAACAAATATAAATGACAATCGGTCGGGAGGAAATTAAACCCAGAAAAAATATGGGAAATGCCTATTATTATTCTGTTGAGAAGATTTTGTCATCTAGTCTGCTGTCAAAAAATCTGAAAGTTAGAATTTATAAAACAGTTATATTACCGGTTGTTCTGTATGGTTGTGAAACTTGGACTGTCACTTTGAGAGAGGAACATAGGTTAAGGGTGTTTGAGAATAAGGTGCTTAGGAAAATATTTGGGGCTAAGAGGGATGAAGTTACAGGACAATGGAGAAAGTTACACAACGCAGAACTGCACGCGTTGTATTCTTCACCTGACATAATTAGGAACATTAAATCCAGACGTTTGAGATGGGCAGGGCATGTAGCAGGTATGGGCGAATCCAGAAATGCATATAGAGTGTTTGTTGGGAGGTCGGAGGGAATAAGATCTTTGAGGAGACCGAGACGTAGATGGGAGAATAATATTAAATTGGATTTTAAGGAGATGGGATATGATAGGGACTGGATTAATCTTGCTCAGGATAGGGACCGATGGCGGGCTTATGTGAGGGCGGCATAAGTAAGTAATATCAATCTTTGTCTTTTGTAATTTCTTACATAACTGCAATGAAGTTTGGCGGACGAAGGTAAAAAATAAAAGTATTTTGGGAGTACGCTAGAAAAAAACATTTAATACTACTGAGATAGGACAATAAAATCATTAAACTGCATCAAAATGAAAGTGCGACATGAGAGGAAACATTTTCTTTTTTTTGGAGTGTATGTAACGCTCGTGTAAGATTGGCAATTCATGTCGCTTACGAGGGGAGTTATACCATAGTCTAGTATATACAGTTACGAAGCTTGAGTTGTGAGGTTGCTAGGAACAATAGTTTGTGCCCGTACTATTTTGCATTGTCTGTAATGAGGCGATATTAGCGATCCTAGTGGTTAGCAACTATCTATGGATGCATATTTACTACGTATTGAGCTTCGTGACTGTATATACCAGACTGTGGTTATACATTGTTTGACTTGCATTAGACCTGTCTCTGCTGGTTATAATGTTTCAAAACTCTTTCACAAAAGACGCTTCTTTGTTTCACTATCGGCGAGTAATGTCCTCACCACGACAGAAAATGCGATGCGCAACGGGTGTTACAAGGCTCACTGCGCATGCTCGCTCCTCGCGCCAGGTGATAATCCGATTATTCTAAGAAGATGGCATTACTTTTCGTCATTTTTTTTGCTTCAGTTTTCACTGTACAAATTTAACGCTACTTGGTTCTCCTAATTGCATTCTTATATACGAATTAGCGGGCACAATTCCACTTTCCGCTCCTCCCCTTAGCACAACAAAAACTGTCTATGAGCACATTTTTCAACATTATTGCAATTATCCGGATTTTACAACTCCGGAACAGCCAACAATCACACCACAGCGTAACGTCGACGGAAGAAACTTCCGTAAAAACAAAGGTTATTTCAAAATTGTTTACGACAAAAAGTCTTCCTTTTCTGAAAAAAATTTTGGGGTAAATAGTTTGCCTAAAACTTAATGAAACAGACAAAAGAGAAAACGAAAGTTTGAGATGCTCATATGTCGTAACTTGCAATTCGAAGTTACGAGTTCCAACTCCGCTTAATTTCACTGTAAAAGCCTGTGTTGTTTTGGTTGAGAAAGAGCGTCGCTCTGACTTTTCATCATAGAATTCAACTATTTCAAACTTGCATTTTTTGTCGAGTTAATACAACCAAACAGTTGTTGTGGTGTTACTTATGCTTGACTTCTAACTCAAATCACGCTAATAAGATTGTGTTCCTTAATTGAATGGTGAATTTGCAAAACGACTTAAGTCCACATTTGGGGGGTTTTGAGTTGAGAGCATGATTATGTTACTGTGTGCAAGGGGCATCGTTTAGTAGCAGAATGACTTTAATCCACGTATTTTGTATAGTTTTTATTAGCAGCAGAATATTTGGTTAAGGGGTAAAACGATTTCAGTCCTGGACTTAACTTGTTTTTCCTATCAAGTACTGAAGAAACTTACATAATATGTAATTTTAATCGTACACTCAGCTGACAAATTGTTTTTTGTCTGTTGTCATTGGTAGTTCTTTCCGAACTTAACTCACGTTTACTATTCCTTCCAGTGCATCCTTCAGTAGGCAGTTCTATTCACCCCATGACACAACCAATCCCCTTTATACTTCGTGATCATTTTCAGCATCATTCTTTCTCCACACTTTCCAACACAGTGGTTTACACCAAATCAATAAAACCAAAATTCAAGATATTCGTAAAATGCTTGTACATTCGTGATGAAGAAGACGTCCATACATTTTACGAAAACATTATAGCATGAGAGACAACAAAGAATTGACAGATGAAACTAAGCTGTGGTCTCGTTATAACACTCCTAAGAGATGTCTGTACTCTTGTGATTAACAAATTGTTCAAAATAAAGTTGTTCAACAATTGCAATAAGGTTATTTTATGATTTTGGTATAAATACATTTAGTTAAACATGTTTATGCGTCAGTAACCTAATAATTATGAAGCAGGATTGAAGTTAATTTGCAGAACAACTTAAGTCCTGAAGATAATTAAATTTTTTACGACCTGAAGAAGAATACAAAAGTATGAATTTTTATAATAAAACTGTTTCTGCTCCATATCTGTTACACATAAAAATTATATTATAACAATATATGGTTCAGCGAGGTTAAAAAGAGTTTTCTTTAATTTTCTCAAAACTACTTCTAGTGACCTAAGTCGTTTTGCAAATTCACCATTCAATTCTTTCGATTGCATGCAATGATTTCATCCACAAGTTGCACCATTGAGCAGTTATTGCAGTTTTTAGTGTTATTTCGTAAGTGTTGCACTTAAACATATTGGAAGCATAAAAACTTTATAGTATAATAAAATCTAAGACTAAGTGGTTATATTTTAGTCTAAAGTCTAGTCATTGGGAATTGAAAGGTCATAAAGGATCATGCCAAAAGTCTGGTGAAATGCTAATTGAAAACAGATTTTGAGAAACACTTTCGAAGCTGTACTTTTCTTTGCAATGTAGATTAAAATTTTTACAATGCATTTTTCTACAATACTCATAGACAGTTCTTTAGGGTTTGTTTTAATTTAATGATTCTGGAAGGTAAGTGCCCAGTTATTGGATAATTGTCTTTCAATGCTGACGACGTGTAGCATGACAGCGCTAAAACTCTGTCCTCTCCAGATTCTCGCCTTTCTTTAGAGAGAATTAAAAAAAACGTGACATTCTGTTAATCTGGTTCCAATGTTCTGACCAAGTCCATACTCTCTCCAGACATTCTCTCGTCTTCTGTTTATCACAGCAGTTGCATGTTTTCTCTTTTTATATTGCCAGCCATCTGTATTAGGCTTAAATTGAATTAGCCAGTTTCTCTTCCAAGATGATCGATTTATGTACTTTGAATCAATTTGTTTGCGATCACGACCTCGTTAGGAGACATATTTGAAGACGTGTGAATTCTACTGTAACAAATGGACTGTCGCTGCTATTTAACATAGCCTGCGATTCTGAACATTCGATCGTTATGTCCTCAAGCTCTACAAATCCAAGGTCTTGTATTTCAGTTTGGTTGTGGAAACTCTTTCCCGTTATCATTGTGGTGTCCAGTCTCAGATTGAAACAGCGTAGTGCTCATCTTAATCTTGAGAGACTCATCGCATCTCAATTTGGCCGTCTTGTACGTAACACTTCAACAGCAGTATCCTGGGTTCGATTTTTTACCTTGATGGCGGAATTTTCTTCATTATTAATGTGATACCACAGTCTGCTATATGAATGGATTATTTATGAAAGGGCCTAAGTCATTATTTTGTGAAAATGAGTTTGTAATGTAATAACTGCTCTTTGGGTGTAGATATATCGATTTAGATATGAAGAGGACTAAGTTTCACACTCTAATGCTTTGTAGAATTTATGATACAATTTTTATTTCAGCCTTAATTTCAAAATTTCGGCCTATAAGCAGTTTTTCTTAAGTTTCTAACAATTTAGTATTCAAGATTTAGGCCCTTTCATAAATAACCCATTCATATACAGTCACGAAACTCAATACGTAGTAAATATGCCTCCATAGATAGTTGCTAACTACTAGGATCGCTAATATCGCTTCATTACAGACAATGTGAAATAGTACCGGCACAGTCTATTGTTCCTAGCACCCTCACAACTTAAGCTTCGTAACTCTATATACTAGACTGTGGTAATATTCTAGTAAATAAATGTAACGTGTTACGTACTTCAAAACAGAAGACGCCTAATGTTCTTTCTATTGTGCCGTCACTGCTTTCAAATAATTTATTTCAATTTCTAATTCAAATTTATCATGCCAACTCCAGAGAATGTATACCAGGTATGATAATTTTCGCCGCTCTTCTAGTCTACCAAACTGAGTTACCTTGATTTACCACTAGCACAGAAATCACAGGCTTAAAAAAAGTGTCAAAAATGATATATGCTTATTATACATCTTACGCGTTTCGTAACACTTCGTTTTTTATCATGTTGTCTCCTTGAGCCTTTACTAAAATATGACAGTCAATTAGTCAACCATACTTAGTTGTTTTAACGATTCTCGCGAGTAAGAAACCCTTCTCACTCCAAATGTTTGTTCACCTGAAGACAGATATAGAGCCAATCTACGAAAACTTTTATTATTTTTTTTTAACCGGCAATGAAAATAGTATAGTCTCCACCTCTTCCAAATAATTCATCATTGCTTTTTCCCTGATCTAGAACAAAATATAAATGAAATAATTTAACATGCACCTAAATAAAAAAAATAAACTTCTGTTTATGAATTAAACACAAACGCATCTTCTGTAATAAAAAATTAAGACATTAAAATTTCTTGCTATAATATTGACTTGATGCACTGCATTGAGAACTGTAACTGTTAAACAGTAATATTTGATCGTCTACATCAGCGGTCATCAAAACATTGCACGCATGGACTAGCGTTCTTACCCGCGGACAAGACACTGCTCTAGATTGCATTCGTGGCTGCTGTCTCTCAATCCCTTGTGCACGAAGGAGCACAGTTCCTTACCCTCCATGCACTCTACCCATTTCCATAGTGACACTTGTGTTGGACAAGATCGCAGTTGGGGTTTTTCTCAGGGTTCTCCCGTTTCCCCACATTAGGCATCTACATCATTCCGTCAACATTTCTAACTCCTCATCATTCCATAGCATTCCCCGATCACCGGCTGGCAGCGCACGGAACTTCAGAGAGCCATCTTTAGAACAAAAAATTACTAGATTTGTAATAAAAAATTGGTAAAAAAAAAAGAATTCTTTGATGAAAAATCATTTTCACAGGTCTTTAAATACCGCGCCCCCTTACAGCCTTAATTAAAATAAATTAAACATATATTTCGTAATCAGAATTGAACTAAATCAGTCACCGGCGTGGCTCAGTCGGTTAAGGCGCTTGCCTGCCGGTCTGAAGTTGCGCTCGGGCGCGGGTTCAATCACCGCTTGGGCTGTTTACCTGGTTGGGTTTTTCCGAGGTTTTCCCCAACCGTAATGTGAATGCAAGATAATCTATGGCGAATCCTTGGCCTCATCTCGCCAAATCATCTCGTTATCACCATTCTCATTGACGCTAAATAACCTAGTAGTTGATACAGAGTCGTTAAATAACTAACTAAAATAAAAATAAAATAAATGAACTAAATCCATTTGGGGTATGAAAATATAGGGGAGTAGTGGGTACAGTGAGACAAAAAATATTAAAACATATGTATGCAAGTGATAATTCAAGTATTTTTAAAATCAAGTGCAATAGAAATATACATTAAAACATGGAGTACAATAATACAAAAACAAAAATGTTAATAGATAAAGGACATAATATACAATACGTGTTTGTCAAAAAAATGCAAATGTCTCACTGTTCCCATTCAGGAGGGTACAGTGAGACACCACAGTGTCTATTAACGGACATTGAAATGATTTACATTTATTTTAAAAGAAAGGAAAGCTTGCTGTCTCTCTATCTTGTTATGTTCTGTAGGCTTATTTAGAATCATTTTGATGTCTGACTTCGAAA
The DNA here is from genome assembly GCF_040183065.1 of Periplaneta americana. NCBI lineage: Eukaryota > Metazoa > Arthropoda > Insecta > Blattodea > Blattidae > Periplaneta > Periplaneta americana. The sequence continues at coordinate 43,755,581 of NC_091117.1, read as the reverse complement.
TCATTGAAACATCTGAAACATCTGGAAAAGTGAATTTTCCATGACATTGCAAACTTTTGCGAAAAAATGAAATGAATTTTTGGTGACAACAAAGCTTATAACTATAATAATTTAATTTAATTCTGTATTATTTTGTAACATATTCTTAAATTTTGTGAATCATTTTTTATTTACTGTAAGAAACCATTAAAATGTAATATATCTATTATTTTAAGCTACAGTTCCCAAATTGGTTACTAGTATGTTCATTTGTAATGTTAGTTACCGGTAAATGTAATATAATTACAGTTTGTTTTTGCAAATCATTGGTACAGTGAGACAAAATCAAAACAAGAAAGACGAAAATTTACCAAATACCATAGTATTAGGTAACAAAACATTCATATTTCTATTTCATTTGTATATCCAATATAATCTTCATTAAACACAAGCCAAAATGTTCCTTCTAAGAGTGAAAAATTACGAATTTATTTTTGATCACTCACCTTTATAACTAGAATAAAATCGTGTATGAAAATACTGTTACTTTAATCATGCAACATACAACACCACTGTTACTACCTGTTCCACTTCACGTTACCTCTCGGAGTGATGTCGCTACCGTCTCTGTTTACATCAGAACTGCGGTGACTGTTGGTGGCAAGCGGAGATGCGGGGGTAGGAAACCTGGTACAGTACGTGTTGCAATGTTATAGACAGCACTTAGGTTCTCGCATACCATGCAACAGAAGAATGGAAGCGATCATAGTATAACAGGATTCCTTGACGTCTGTAGTACCTAAGAATGAACAGTATTATATTAGGTTAATATTATACAGTTAATAATTATAATAGTTCATAAATTATTTAGGTTCGGCCTATATAAGGTACTGTGTTATAAATTACAATTATTGTTTTTGTCTCTATGGTATATGGTAACATTTAAAAAGAAACTTACTGTATCATTGATAATGCTGTAAAAACGCTTCCATCATTTATTCTGCTTCGCTTGCCGTGTCAGTTGAACTCCCTGCTGTATCAGTGGTACTGCCACCTTCAGATACATTGCATGAGGCCTCATCGTCTCCATCATCGCTTGTGCTCAGACCTACATTAATTATAATTTGCTCAATTTCTTGTTCCATTAAAGCATCACGTCGCCAATAATCCTCCTCAATCGTTTTGACTTTATCGCACGCCTTTCGCCAGTCCTCAACATCGATATTGTGAATGCAATCGCTAGTCAATTGTTTAAGTTTCGTTAGGGAACACGGTTTTACATTTTTATGCTATTTTGTGTTTCATCACATTCCATTTTCATTCAATACACAGCATATTAAAAGATATTACAACTAAATGCAGTATTAAAATGCTTCAGTGGAGTATAAATACGTATCGTTCGATTAAATGCACAGTATATTCAATGATAATACAACTAAATAATTCACTAATGCAGTACTAAAACGCTTCAACGGATTGTACACACGTCCCTCACGCTGCTTTAGTTTAGATTGATAGACTAATATTCTCTCGCGACTGTACAGTGTATGACGTAACGGATGATTCACGAAGACGCCGCGGGTAACGTGAGCTAAAACGGGTTGTACAAACATCTGAACATCAATATTTACCATGTAATAAAAAATGTCTCACTGTTCTCCCTGTCTCACAGTACCCACTTCTCCCCTACTGTATATTCTAAAGCAGCCGCGGCGAAAATGCGACTCACGAGCACATTGTGGCTCGCAGTGCTTTTCTCTCGCTTCCTACCTACAACCCCCATCCTCTTACTCACTGGAGTCAAACTCCGTTCTATTTGTATTTGTCTCGGACCTGCGAGTGGCGTATCGTCGCAATATCTCTCTCGAAGCCATGTACCTCTATAAAAAACGAAAGTTTCAAGTAAGATGGGAGGATGCATTCTTTTGCTTACAATATGATGAAAATATTAAATGTATGATTTGTTCACAAATATTACTAGGAAAACGGTTGTGTAACATAAAACGGCATTATAAGTTACTACATGTTACTGATGAAACATTAAAAGGTTAAGTGTAGTTGTTGTTGTTATTATTATTATTATTATTATTATTATTATCATTATCATCATCATTATCATCTCTGTACGTCGATTCTTTTACAGCAGATGTACGAATAATGCGGTTAGATTTTCAATTTAAACTCACAGATTTACAATGTGACGTTAAATGAAAACTAGATGTAAGGACTTGACAGATATTGAACTTTTCAAATCTTTGGAAAAAAATAAATATTTGAAGCTTCGTTCTTTCGCTTGCTCTGTTGAAGCCATGTTCGCTGTAACTTACGTTTGTGAAAAATTATTTTCAACAATGAAAATAGTAAAAATCAAATTTAGATCACGACTGGCAGACAAATACCTTCGTGATCAACTACGATTGGCAGTAAGTGACATAATTCCTGATTTTGAAACTTTGTCGCAGAGACATTCTGAAGACAGTTAATTTTAGGTTGTGATAATGTGTCCTATGTTTTCTTGTTCATTTCTTTCTTCGTTACACGTACTAAACATTAACTTCCCCTTCGGTTGTCCGCCTCCCTCCATAGGTGCTATGCACGTTGCAGCTTACACAGTGGCTCGGCGCACCATGGCCTTTTCGCCACGGCTGTTCTAAAGAAATGAAACAGCCAGCAAACTTTTTTTTTTTTTTCATGATTAGTGGAGTTTCCCTTTAGTACGAATATAAGTTCATTCTATATAATATGATAAATGTCTTCACAAAATTCTAATTTGTTCAGTTAGTCAACACATGTGTTATTCAACATCAGTTCATGTCTACCTTACAAGCATACTATAAATTGCGTAACTTTAGTTTAATTTACAGAAGCTGAAGGTTTGCCAATGAAATATCGTTTCAAAATACAAAACATGTGGGGTCAAATATTGGAAATGGCCTCCCAGGAGCCTCAGTATTAAAAAGAGTATTATGTATGACTAGAAATATTCATGCCGATATAGTTATGGTGTTATTTTATTATTCGAAACTAAAATATGTTAATAATTCCATGTCCGATGCTCCTAGAGTAGTCCCGCTTGCGAGCGTTTCGGGAGGTGTGGCCCACTGCCTAATGCATAATTCCATAACGAATTAGTCTCCACAGCTCTGAGTCCGCATGCTAAAGACGTCATAACTCAAAGATACACATCTGCCGGCTCTGCATGAGACCTGCAACTCATTCTGGCGTCTGTCACGTGACACTGGTGAGAATCGTCGTACAAAAACAGTCAGATATGAGTAGCCTATTTTGTGTCACTAGGCAACCGATTCTAGTTGACAGTGTGATGGGAAAATATCACACGTCTTCGACATCTACAATGTAGCTTCTTCTCATACAAAGACTCTGTTTTAATTTTTGTTTATTCTTGTCGGAGCGTGTGTTCCGGTTTCTGAATGTTGACGACGAAAGCGTCTGTATGTTACTGTGTTAAGTTACTCTGATGCACAATTAGATTTAGGACATGCATTGTCACTATTACAGACCTGAAAACTGGAAGTCTTTCATATGACTCTACAATGTTAATTCCTCTGTTATGCTGTTATTTTGTTTCCAACTTAACCAGCTATTCACAAGATAGCTAGTCTATGTTACATTATTCCATCATATTGCTTGTATAATATTGATCACACTATACCAATATACTTTGTAAACAATATAAGTATAGTGTGATCAATATTATATAGGGACATCATTTTATTTTTTCTAACATTTCTAATATTAACCTGACTATACCTTTGGATCAACGATTAAGAACCAGAAACACCGTTTGCTACCCCCTTCCACGACTGGAGTTCGATGATACTGGGGTAAAATACAAACAAATAACTTTACTAGGTATAGGAGGGAAGAAAAGTAGTTCATCCATTTACGTAAACTAGGAAATATCGCGATTTTAAGTTTGATAATTTTCATTAGGTTTTTGTTTAATCAAAATACAGTACAGTATTAACAACGAGTGTTTTTACTCACGAACTGAGCTTTCCATGCGGACGTATTCATTATCCAGTGTATATTATGTCTACAGCACATTAGCATACAATATAGAGAATGAAGTTAAATTGAAAAATAATCATAATATGGATATTTAAACATATTTTTGAAAATGGTGACCGTTCATTTCGATACAGGCTTTAGTTCTAAATAATGTACATATTATCGCACTATAGACTATTGTACGTAATTCCAATTACCAGGTTCGTACTTCGTATAGTAACTCATGTTGAAATAATTCTGTACCTACTCTATAAAAGAGACCTTAGGTACTGTAAATTCAATCTTCACTTCTGTCTGATCCGAAAAGATAAAATTACTCAGACATGCTATCTACTGTCCGTCCAAGTGGTTATATCGCAGGGTGGTAGAAAAGGGAGGAAATCACGTGACAGTTAATTACTTAACGAGACCGTTTATTTAAGTTATTTTAAACAATTTTATGGGTATAATATTACCTAGACGTTCAATTCCTAACAGAAATTAATGTTCTTAGAAAAGAGATAAGACAGCCCAGCTACTAGCATTTACAGAGAGGCGAATAGAAGCAGGTGGGGGAAACCGGGATGCGACGTAGGCAAATGGAAAATGATGCAATATTGAAAGCTCTTTCGTCACTGGAAAACGCTAACATATTTTTGGAACGTATTGTTTACTACGACCGTAAGGCTACTATGCCTGTATATGCGGTCTTAGAGCTGTGTGGAGGACGGTTGAACTTCATTAGTAGAAGGGGTGGGAGTGAAGTACATTAAAAAACTCAGGTACAATAAAAATTGAAGTAAAAATAAAATGATGTCCCTGTACAACTAATACATAATAGAATGGAACATATTTCGACATTTACTGTTGTTTTTAATGTGCACTTCTTTTATTAATTGTGTTATTGTATGGTTCCACATTTGTAACATGGTATTCTATATTCCCTAGACGTCTGTGTTCAAAACATTTATATTTATATTATTTATAGCCTATTATATAATCACCTGAAGATGACCAAGATATGGTTGAAAACAACTTGATGAATTAAATTACTTCATGCATAATGAATTGATAGGTTTAATCTTCGATATACCTTATAAATTTGATGACTGAAACAACATTAAATTATATTATAAGAATATACAGGGACATCATTTTATTTTTACTTCAATTTTTATTGTACCTGAGTTTTTGAATGTACTTCACTCCTACCCCTTCTACTAATGCAATTCCAACTCCACACAGAACCAAGACCGCAGATAGTAAGCAGTACTGAGTTACTGAGTATAGTACGTTCCAGAAATATGTTCGCGTTTTCCAGTGACGAAAGAGCTTTCAATATTGAATCATATTTTCGCACAGCTACTGTCCGTTTGCCTACGTCGCATCCCGATTTCCCCCACCTGCTTCTGCTCGCCCCTCTGTAATAGCTGGGCTGTCTTAGCTCTTTTCTGAAAACATTAATTTCTCTTAGGAATTGGAAGTTTACGTAATATTATACAGCTGTTTAATTTAACTTAAATAAAAGGGCCTCGTTAAGTAATTAACTGTCACGTGATTTCCTCCTTTTCTACAATCCTGCGGCATAACCACTTGGACGGACAGTAGATAGTATGTCTGAGTAATTTTATATTTTCGGGTCGGGCAGAAGTGAAGATTGAATTCACAGTACGTAGAGTAGGTACATAATTATTTAAACATGAGTTACTAGTACGAAGGACGAAACTGGCAATTGGAATTAGATGCAATAGTCTATAGTGCGATAATATGCACAAAAGAACTGAAGCCTGTATCGAAATGAACGGCCACCATTTTCAAAATTGTGTTTAAATATTCATATTATGATTATTTTTCAATTTAACTTCTTTCTCTATATTGTACGCTAATGTGCTGTAGACAGTATAATATACACTGTATAATGAATACGTTCGCATGGATAACTCACTTCGTGAGTAAAAACACTTATTCTTAATACAGTACTGTACTTTGATTAAAGAAAAAACCTAATGAAAATTATCAAACTCAAAATCGCGATATTTCCTAGTTTACGTAAATGGATGAACTACTTTTCTTCCTTCCTATATCTAGTAGAGTGATTTGTGTTTTACGCCAGTATCATCGAACTCCAGTCTTGGAGGGGGGAGCAAGCGGTGTTTCCGGTTCTCTAAAGGTATAGACAGGTTAATATTAAAAATGTTAGTAGAAATAAAATGATGTCCCTTTACTTCTTGCTTACGTGGTGCTTTACGTTTAAGTGGCCATTGTGAACTTGGATTAAATATCATTTCCTGTCTCATTCTGTCCTTGTTTTATGTTTTATATAAATCTCCAAACACTGACATAATGTCGAGAAAATATTTTTTGAAATTTATATTAGAAACCTTCCACTATAGCATTGGTTCTATAACCGCTTTGCATGCTATTTAATAGGAATTCCACATAGGAAGTGTGAATATTGGCGGTGTAAGTCTCCGAAAAGAATGTTGAATAATCGTCTCTGTACATACCATTTATTAAATATATGAACTTGTGGACATTTCTGTATATTGCACCTTTTGATTTGTGGACATTTCAATACATTGGACATTTTGATTTCTCATATTGGACATGATTAATGGCTCTATTATTTCATTGGATGTTTTAATTGTGGACATTTTTTAGTAGACTTTCTGTATATTGGACATTTTGCTGTGGACGAATTGACCTGGAATAGTTGTAAAAAGCTTACTCTCTTTTCAGTTAAATACTTTTTTATTTTTATATAGACTACGAGTTTTATAATTTTCAAGTCCCGTGGCATTTTAATTGCTCTGTATTCTCATTAGTAATTCCCATGCATTTTCCTAGACTCGCTCCAATATCTAATAGAGAAAACTGATTATCTGTTTCAAATATTTTGGTATTATATTCTAGATATTGAAACTCTTACGTAATAAATTATTATATTATTTATTTCTACTATAGTTTTGATTAATGTTACATCCAGGGAAGTCGCCACTTTAGGTTTACCTATAAAAATTAGGATGTTGTTTTATTTAGTACGTTATTCAGTTACTGTATAATACTCTTACAACTGATTTAATCTTCTCATTCCCGTGCTATAACTTCACACAGTGATATCAATACGCAGGGAATAATCATTCGATGTATTACTTCTCCCACTAAGAAAGTAATTACGATATTACGTAATGCCACAAACCGTGTGTTCTACATAGAAGAAATCCTTAACAGCTGTGATACAACTGTCAATACACTTTCAGATTGTTAAACAAGAAATGCGATTATTATTCCTTCAAGACTTGTGTGAAAGTTAACAATTGCTGAACACAAATACATATAAGGGAGCTATAATTACATTTCTTACCATAGTCACTACTGTTTTATTCATATTTAGATTTACAATACAACAACAAAACAAATGTAACATGTAACAGGTAGTTGTTTAAGAGATAAACCACAATGCAATGTGTGAACGAAAGTTAACTTAGAATTGAATTTCGTGCGATTTTATTGTTCCTTTTGATTACAAAATAGGCACGCTTACACAGCAAAAATCTACAACGTAATGTAACTTATCACTTTCTTTTGTCTACTTTGTATTTATTTTCATTTGCAAATAGAATGAACATTAAAATAAACAGCCTGAAGTAATACCGTAAGAAAAGCGTTACAGTATTCTGCAAAGAGGCAGAGAAGCCTGGAATTCCCAAAACTAAAATAACTGCAACAAATCTATGTATTTGTCTACTTGAATGAGTTGTGTTCCGGATCAGAAGATATTCGAGTATCATTCCTGTAACTGACATCATTTCTGACCACGTCACACCATCTCTCAAACAACTCTCTTGGGTTCGTCTGAGGGAAAGGAGAATGACACATTCCCTGCCGCTAGCATTCAAACATCTACAGACTTCTACTCCAAAATATCTGGCATCATGTTTTCAGTTCCTCACAACACCTCGTATTCAACATCAAACGATTCTATCTATTCCTCATCACAGAATTTTTTATTCGGGTATTTCATAAGTAACTGATAACTTGAAAAATTCACTAATTTTTACAATATCTAGCTATGTTGTACATCTCTGCTAGTAAGAACCTTACCCGGTATCGTACACTCGATTTGGTTACTCGTTTTCCCGACCGATCTAGTCACAAGTGTTCACCAGAGAGCGCCATTTCTGTTTCATGCGTGTTTGCATTGGCATAACAAATGAACGGCATGTTTTTATGCACGGAATGTTAGAACCTTGCTTAACGAAGTCTTTCCTAACAGATGAATCGGTCGCGCAGGTTCAATTACTTGGCCGTCATGATCTCCAGACTTAACTCCCTTGGATTTCTTTTTATGGGGATTAGTTAAGGATCGTGTATTTGCAGATAAACCTCACACCGTCCCACAAATGGTTATTTCTGAAATTATCTCGAGAGTGCATGAGGAGATGGTCCGTCGCTTGCATTTGTACATTCTCCGGGGCGGCAGACATTTGAGAATTGTGAGCCATAATTAATGTAAGTGTAAGTTCATTGCAATTCATCGTAATTTGTTGGTCATTTGACACTAACCGTAAATTTTAATTTTCATAGCAGCAGTTTCATTCATCTCTACAAAGAAAAGAGGAGCCTTCTGGCAGGCAAACTCGTAACCAAATCGAGTGTACGGCACCGGGAAAGGTTCTGATTAGCAGAAATGTACACAGCCAAAAATTGTAAACATTAGTCAATTTTTCGTGTGATCAGTTACTTATGAAAGACCCTGTACTTATCTTCCTTCACCAATACAAGACTCGCTTCTGGAATTCTTTACCTAGTGACGTCAAGGATTGCCGGACATCATCACAATTTGAAGCTAAATTAGAAAGTGGTGTTTTATTGGAGAACGCGAGTTTTAATAAGTTGCTAGATATGACGCTTTGTACCTCAATGCAATAAATTTTATTACAATTGAATTGTGTTGTGTATTATTAACTCTTCTGTTTTGTTAAGTCTAATTTGCTAGTATAAAATGTAACAGTTTTGTTTAAGCTGTTATTGCTTCTTTTCTAGACTGTGTCACTGTTAAATGCTGCGATTCTATTTTTTTGTAGGCGGAATGTGTGAAAGAGAGGGCTTGTCGCTTTAACTCCACCTGAATTTATAAGTAAGTCGAGAGAAAAAGGAAAACATTGTAAATTTGTAACTGGAAATAGATTTGTACCGCTAATGTGTAAGAGACCATCCTCATTAAAAGTGATGAATCCTTTCCGGAGGACGCAGAATGTGACAACTCACTACCGCCAATGCAAGTAGAAGTAAGTAGCCTAGTTTCGACGTGGGAAAGGTTGGTAGCTACTAAATCACTGAAGACGACTCGCTACTAGTATCATTTATTTATATTTAAAGTTGTTCGGAAGTGCAGTAAGTGGAAGTTATTGACAGTAGATTACAGGTTGTAATACTAATAGTTCAGTAAGGAAATGTTCAGAGACAAAAAGAATTCATCAGCAAACATATCTCAGTCTCACTCCATTTATGTTACACAATATTCATCATACGTGTACAGTAGGCCTACAGACATTTATCGTGCAATGGTATCTGTTATTTTAGAAAATCCTGGACAATTTCAATTTCGACCTTAAGTCATATTAACTAATTCAATGTAGAATTATGGAATCTTATTGGACTGTTTTTATGGACGTAAAAGTTTTACAGTCTAAAAACTCCATTTTGACATTTCCAGCAAAAGTCATGACATAATGTAAGTTTATACCTAGAGTAAAGCCTCAAAAAACTAGGAAACACGCAAAAATAAGAAACTGAACAAGTATAAATCAGATTTATGTAAAGATTGTTATGTTGTGGTTATTATTGGTTAATAACGGAGAAAAATTCGCTTCGACGCCGAGGATCGAACGCAGGACCCCCCGTTCTACGCACTGAGTGCTCTACCACTGAGCTACGCCGAGGCTCAATCCACAGCACCGGATCGAATCTCTCTCCTTTAGTTTTTTTTTTCTTTGTGACTTTACTCCATGTTGGACATGTGTCACCAAACAAGAAGCGCACTCATATGAGTGACTTGTCTGTTCCATAGTTTATTTATACTGTTAGGCGAATTATCTATGTAAAGATTATTAATTTAGTCCTACATAATCATCTGGTATGGTTATTATTGATTAATATGGATCTGATCCCAGGCGCCGCGGAGCGAATTTTTCTCCGTTATTAACCAATAAATGAGAGTGTCTTAACAACGTATCTACTATACAATATATGAATTTGAGATTTAGCAGGATGTCTACATTTTATCACGAATTGGAATGATAAAATGTAGACATACTTGCACGTAATGATTCTCGTCATGAAACAATACTAACAATACCATCCCATCGCACCTCCTCATACTCATCCTCTTTCACAATAGCCCTGCCAAGACTCTGGAATTCGCTACCTGCTGGCATCAGGGACTGTCGAAATAAAATTGAATTCAAACGAAAACTTACTAGGCACTTGGTCAGTAATTGATTTCTTGTAAATAGTTTCTTTAATCTATCACAAAATATTTCAATATTCAGTAATTTAATCGCTATACAATTTTGTTATTCTACATTTAATTTGTAATTCAGTAAATATGAAATATTCTTTCTTTCTCTATGATAAATTATCTAGCTTTAATTAGCCAGGTAATCTTTTCGTACTTTGATTTTATTGTAATTGTAATTCTAAATTTAATACTAATTGTAATGTTATTTGTAATTGTAATTATAAATTTAATACTAATTGTAATTTTATTGTTCATAATATAGTTGGCATCTTCTGGTAGCGGGGCAGAGAAGGCCTGACGGCCTTATCTCTACCAGGTTAAATAAATAAATACTACTACTACTCATAAATACTACTACTAACGTGTTAAAGATTACTAAAATTGAGTAAAAAGTTGTCTTTCCAGAAATGTCAGTTTTTCGCGCGCAATATTTCAGGCTTTTCTGTTTGTTAATATTTATTAGCTGTAGAAATTGTTAGTTTTGAGGTCGAAGGGAAAAAAGGCCCTTGGGGAGGCCGAGACGTAGATGGGAGGATAATATAAAAATGGATTTCAGGGAGGTGGGATATGGTGGTATAGACTGGATTAATCTTGCTCAGGATAGGGATCGCTGGCGGGCTTATGTGAGAGCGGCAGTGAACCTCCGGGTTCCTTAAAAGCCATTTGTAATTGTAAGTAAGCAAGGAAGTAAGTATTAGCTGAAGAAATATTATAAAAAGAAATTCTTTCTACGCTGAAATTATCCAGATTTAAGGCGCCAGAAATTCGACTTTCACTCTCTTCTGTTTGTTACACACACGTGGGGTGAATTATGCAAGAACAACGAACGCGTAGATGCTGCATTTACTCAAACTTAATAAAACAGTCATCGATAAAAAATATATAATAACGTAAGATGGAAGAGAATAAGAAAAAGGAGGGGAAACTCGGAGAGAAAGTACAAGAGGAGCAGAAAGAAGAGGCAGAAAGAAGATAAGGAACAGAAACACTAAGGGAAAACGAGAAACAAAAAGAGGACAAGAAGGAGCAGAAATAAAAGAAAGAGGCAAAAAATGAGAAGAAACATGAATAGAGGAAGAGGAGCAGAAATAGGAGGATCAGGAAAAGAAACTATAAGAAGAGCAGAAAGAGGCAGGAAATGTGCAGAAAGAGTAGAGGAAAAGTGAGAGGGATCAGAAAGAGATTGAGAGGGATCAGAAAGATCTAGAGAAGGAGAAGAATAGCAGCAAAAAGAGGAATGTAAGGTGCAAAAATGGAGTAGAACAGCTTTTCTCAAACTTTTTTGAAGTGGGGACCACTTTTTAAAATCAGAACAGTTCCGCGGACCACCTTACTCTTGTTCCCTTCGAAAGTTAATTTACCATTTTTATAGCATATTTTAATGTCAGTATACTTATTTTTTAAATTTAATTAAGGTTCGGTACTTTGGTCCTCTGTTATGAATTCGGGTGGTCCCTGGCTGGGTTACAGGCGCGGCGCCAGATGTGCAGGGAAAAGATGTCAAGAAACACCACGTATATAGTGCTTTAAATCGCTCTTTTATTGCTGATAGTAGAGTGGGAAGCCGATAGACGGGTAGGATAATACATTTCATAAAATGTCAGTACTGGAAGAAAAAGTGAAATTCGATTGCCATGTATCATTTTAAAACTCTGAGATTTTAAGCTATAATGTGATACGCAATTCGTTTGAATTTTATTTTTTCTCCTGTCTTTTTTGAAGGACCACAAGGGCAGATCTCGAGGACTACAAGTGATCCGTGGAACACAATTTGAGAAACGCTGGAGTAGAAGAAAGGAGAAGAATATAAGGAAAGGAGCAAACATAGAGTAGAAGAAGGGAAATGAATATAAAGAAAAAAACAAAAATAGATTAGAAAAATATAGATGAATATAAAGAAAAGAAAGAGGTAGACAATGAGTGTCATCTTGTGAACTGCAGCATCAAGGAGACGGGCATGCGCACAATTTTCTGAAACAGACATTTGTCTCCGGCCCATTCTTTTTGAACCTCATTGTACATTAAGTGCACTGAAATAATATCAATTAAATTTCTGCTCAATGAGATTCCGTATGTGACATTAACACGGTTCCTTCAAGCTTATAATCCGCTTGGGTTAGTGCTTGCATCGGTCCGCAAAGCAAAGACCTCATTCGTTGTGGAAAGTAGAGGAAACGAGCCCAATAAACCTTTCCCCGCACCAGCGATGTGTAACAGCATAACAGATAACGAATATTTTATAATTCTTAATTGGCAGGTGCAGCTCTCAGTGATGAGTACTAACGCAAACCATGCAGCAAATTACAAGACTGGCCAGCTGACACGTACCACCAACATATTCGATCCGTAACCTGGCAGATTCCAAATTCTGCCACAGGCTGCAACTTTTCAAACTCAAATGAAATACTCAATAGCAAATTTTAAGCTGTTTAAGGTTATGGATCTGTGAAATTTCTACACTTTTACAGCAATTAATTTGAAAATTTTACCACTTATTATTTGTGGACATGCATACACAAATTTTCACTTTGATATTCCAATTAGTTTTTGCTCTAGAGTATGCCATTAGGAAAGTCCAAGATAACAAAGAGGGTTTGGAATTGAACGGGTTACATCAGCTGCTTGTCTATGCGGATGACGTGAATATGTTAGGAGTATATCCATAAACGATTAGGGAAAACACGGGAATTTTACTTGAAGCAAGTAAAGAGATAGGTTTGGAAGTAAATCCCGAAAAGACAAAGTATATGATTATGTCTCGTGACAAGAATATTGTACCAAATGGAAATACAAAAATTGGAAATTTATCCTTTGAAGAGATGGAAAAATTCAAATTCCTGGGAGCAACAGCAACAAATATAAATGATACTCGGGAGGAAGTTAAACATAGAATGGGAAGTGCCTGTTATTATTCGGTTGAGAAGTTTTATCATCCAGTCTGCTGTCAAAAAATCTGAAAGTTAGAATTTATAAAACAGTTATGTTACCGGTTGTTCTTTATGGTTATGAAACTTGGACTCTCACTTTGAGAGAGGAACATAGGTTAAGGGTGTTTGAGAATAAGGTTCTTAGGAAAATATTTGGGGCTAAAAGGGATGAAGTTACGGTAGAATGGAGAAAGTTACACAACGCAGAACTGCACGCATTTAATTCTTCACCTAACATAATTAGGAACATTAAATCCAAACGTTTGAGATGGGCAGGACATGTAGCACGTATGGGCGAATCTAGAAATGCATATAGAGTGTTAGTTGGGAGGCCGGAGGGAAAAAGACCTTTGGGGAGGCCAAGACGTAGATGGGAAAATAATATTAAAATGGATTTGAGGGAGGTGGGATACGATGATAGAGACTGGATTGATCTTGCTTAGGATAGGGACCTATGGCGGACTTATGTGAGGGCGGTAATGAACCTTCGGTTCCTTAAAAGCCAGTAAGTAAGTAAGTAAGTAAGTATTCCAATAAGTTTACTTATAATCAGGGAAAGGATTTATATGTAAATACATATTTACTTATAAAGCTAATATAATTTATATTTTGCATTATCTTTATGTTTCACAATGTGTAGGGTTGAAAAATCCTACTTTTATTTTCCATATTTTTCCATATTTTAGAGTTTAGTACATATTTTCGTTAATTTCCATATATTTTCCATATTTCATATAAAACAGTCCATATTATATTAGGTTTAACAATAAAACAAAACAAAATTCCATTAACTTTTAAAAATACATTTCAACAATAGAGATTTAAACACATGTTCAGTAATCCCTTTAACATCAGAGTTATTTGAAAATTAGCAGTCCTATCAACAATGGGAAAGTAAGTTACAAAACTGTATTAATTTAATTTAAAATTTTTAACAGACTTCAGTTGTGCAGCTCAACAGTTAAATGCCAGTCAGAGTACACATAGGTTCAGTTTTGTAAATCATACTATAAAGACGGTAAATATGCCAAAAGTACGTCATTCAGTCAATTTAAAATCAAAACTAACAAGTTACATTTCAGAATTTAAAGAAGATGGTTTATCAACTGACAATAAAATATTATTTTGTAATTTGTGTCAGTGTGCAGTATCATCTACACAAAAGTTCCTGGTGCAACAACACATTACAACTAGTAAACATCAGGCCAACAAACAACTAAATTCCAAGCAGAGACAATTGTTTTTAACACAACCAACAACATCGAATGTAAGATCTGAGTTTAACATCGACCTGTGCCGTTCTCTCATCTCTGCTGATATTCCTCTCTACAAACTAAAGAATAAGGTCTTCAGGGAATTCCTTGAAAAATATACTCAACATACAATCCCGGATGAGTCAACACTTAGGAAGACGTATGCTCCATCCATCTACGATGAGACAATACAGAAGATAAGAGATGAAATTAAAGATAGTTCAATTTGGGTTTCCATTGATGAGACTCCCGACAAAGAAGGTAGACTTGTTGGTAATGTAGTTATCGGTTTGTTAAGTGAACAATATTCTGAACGAATTCTTTTACATTGTGATGTTCTAGAAAAGTGCAATAACAAAACTATAGTTAAACTGTTCAACGAAGCTATGGGTATCCTGTGGCCAAAGGGTATTATGTACGATAATGTGTTATTCTTTATTAGCGATGCTGCCCCTTATATGGTCAAAGCTGGACAAGCATTATCTGTTGTATATCCTAAATTGACTCATTTTACTTGTGTGGCGCATGCATTTCATCGTGTGGCAGAAGTGGTCAGAGACAATTTCCCTAAAGTAGATTTGTTGATTTCATCAGTGAAAAAAGTATTTCTCAAAGCTCCCAGTAGAGTTAACGTGTTGAAAGAAATGTACCCTGAAATTCCATTGCCACCAAAGCCAATTTTAACTAGATGGGGTACATGGCTAGAAGCAGTTGAATATTATGCCGAACATATAGACTCTATTAACAATGTTCTCCTTGCATTGGACTCTGAAGATGCAGTCTCAATTGATACTGCGAAAACAGTTACCTGTGACATAAGTGTGAAGAATGACTTAGCTCACATTCAGCATACATTTTCATGCATCATAAAAACGCTCAAAAGTCTCCAAAATAGGCACCTTTCACTATCTGAAAGTTTTGAAATTATAAATAGTACTGTGGAACAACTGAATCGTGGTAGAGGTAAAGTTGCAGATGCAGTAAGAGCTAAGGTGGACACTGTACTTTCAAAAAACCCTGGATATGAAGAACTACAAAAGGTTGTTGCTGTGATGAGTGGTGAATCAACAGTGAAGATTAACTTGGACTTATCCCCAGCAGACATTGTGAAATTGAATTATGTACCAGTTACTTCTTGTGACGTCGAACGCTCTTTTAGTCAGTATAAATCTATCCTCAGAGACAATAGAAGAAGATTCACTTTTCAGCACTTGAAAGAAATGTTTGTAACCTATTGTTATGGTAACAGACAATAAAAATTGTGTTTTGTTGAAACTACATTGGAAGATAAGGTACGTCCATTATATTTTTTGTTTAGTTTGATTAAAATGTACCAATATTTAACGTACATAGTCATTTTTTTATAATTTTAAGTCCATATTTAATTCCATATTTTGGTAAAAATCCATATTTAATTCCATATTTTGGTAAAAATAACTACATATATATTTACATATTTCATATATTTTTAGTCCATATAAATCCGTTCCCTGCTTATAATTAATTGTTTTTAATATCTACTGAATTATAATTGTCCGAATTTTCGAAGTTACATAATTTTTTCTTTAAATTTATATTTAATTTATTCCTTATAGATGTATGTGAAATATAACACATGCTTTTCATATTATTCCAATCACATTTTGAGAAAAAAATATTTACCCATTTAGTTGTTAATTTTTCAATTTTTTTTAAAACTTATCATCACATCCTCAATCCATGGCGATTTGAATACTTTCAACAGCAGAAGAAAACACGTGTGTCAGTTTACTTCACATGCTATTGTGAGCTTGTGTGCAAAATTCAATGAGATTGGAGAAAAACTGCATTCATCAGAGCATTTTGAATGTTACAAAATGTTGAAAATTGGAAAACAAGGAAACAAATATCAAAGTACAGCATGTATAAGATATATACTATTGATATTCTTTCTTCCTATACAGGTCTACCACACACGCGTTTTTCTCCTACATAGCAGCGCGAAATATGAACTGAATGGAAAGTAAAGTTAGTTAAAATGAACGAAGTCCGTCTGAATGGCAGCTGAGTGTCAGATTAAAGGGCTGCAGCTCCAAGCAAGCGCTGGTCCCTTTAAATTCGTCCTGAAAGGCTTTAAAATGAGCACATATTTAGAAAACTGAAATATTATTTCATTGTTTAGAGTTCCGTTTTTAAAATGGTATTTTATTTTCACCGATTCATCGCCATAACGACGTAGTACCAACTACGGACTTATTCAGCGTAGGTGGTATTGGTGACAGCGAAATTGTATTTTGACGAAATGAGTCCCAGTATGCGTCATGGAATTACTTCATATTAGCTTAACAGTTATGGAAAAACCTCGGAAAACCCCTACGAGGTAATCAGTCGGAGTCGGAATCGAACCCACGGCCGAGCACAGCTGAGGATCACCAGCAATCGCACTACCGCCTGAGCTACAACAGCAATACGAAACATTTGCCAGGAAACAGTTTTGGTCAGGTTGGGTTTTTTCCGAGATTTTTTCCCCACCGCAAGGCAAATCTCATGTAATCTATGGCGAATTTTCGAACTCATCTCGTCAAATATCATCTCGCTATCACCAGTTCCATCGACGCTAAATAACCCAGTCGTTAAATACTTCAGTAAAAAAAAGTTGTTTATAAAAATTTTCCCCGCCTAACAAGTTGAAATGACCGTCAAACTTTGCCGGAAGTACTCTATCTGGGATAAAGTCCTTTTACGTTCCATAAATATACTACACGGGACACACAGCTTTAGCTTTACTTTCTTCCCGAATGAGGTGACAGTGAGGACTGTTATCCTCCTGAAAGTCCATCATCATCTGTGGAATTTGAAACGCAAATTTCAGATCCATGAGCAAGTATGGTACCTATTAGACCACCGTGGACTGCGGTTGCATTGGCGATGGTGGTGGTAGTAATGGCGGTGATAATCACTGTAGTAGTGACAGCAGCTGTAAAGTTATTTTCTTCCTGTCACAGAGAGCAAGACGTAACCAATCAACTGTAGTAACATTAAATATCTAGTTTTAACGCCTAATAAAATCAAACTAGGCCTAGGAAGAGAAAACACATTTATATTATTCTATATTCAACTGCCATCTCCTCATTGGCCACAGCTTGTTATGCCTGAAAGAATGCATCGGTGACTAACAAGCAATTAATTCTCCGTCTTTAACATGAGACTAGACCTGTGACGTTGTTTAAATAGTTAAACCTATGATATATTATAAGCTACCGCTTCTTAATCAAATTAAATCTCTAAAGAAGAAACTTCATCTCTTCTTCTCTTTCTTATATACAGTTACTAAAAATTATCTAAACGTAGTGAGACCTAAATGTTAGCCAAGCCTTATACAGGGACATCATTTCATTTTTTACTTCAATTTTTATTGTACCTGAGTTTTTTAATGTACTTCACTCCTACCCCTTCTACTAGTGAACTTCCACCCAAGGCCGCATATGCAGTCAAAGTCGTCTTACGGTCACAGTATACAGTACTGAGTCGGTATAGTATGTTCCAGAAATATGGTCGTATTTTCCAGTGAATAAAGTGCACTCATAATTGAATCATATTTTCGCACAGGTACTGTATCCGTTTGGTTACGTCGCTTCCCGTTTTCCAACATCCGTTTCTATTGGCCCCTCCATAAAGACTAGTGGCTGGATTGTCTTAGCTCTTTTCTGAACACATTTGCTGACAGGAATTGGACGTCTAAGTAATATTATACAACTATTCAGAGTAATTTAAATGGTCTCGTTAAGTAACTGTCACATGATTTCCCCCTTTCTACGACCCTACGACATAACTACTTGGACGGACAGTACACAGCAATCTGAGTAAATTTTTCTGTGCGAATCGGGCAGAAGTGAAGTGATTATAATACGTAAGTAAGGTACTCTGTTACAGAGTAGCTATAGAATTATTATTTTAAAAGGCACAGTATTATGCCCCCCATGTCGACTGATGCTTTGCATTATTTCTTTTGGGGTTATTGTAAGACAGCTGTGTTTCTTAAACTTCCTACAACAATAGAAGAATGAAAGAATTACATTCCAGAAACAATACATTCAATTTCAGAAGATATGTTTAAAACGTTTTCGATAATATGCACACAAAAGAACTGAAGCCCGTATAGAAATGAACGGCCATAATTTTCAACAATTTGTTTTAATATCCAGATTTTTATTATTTTTCAATTTAAATGCACTCTCCATATTGTAAATGTTAAAAATGTTATGTTTTATTTAACGACGCTCGCAACGGCAGAGGTTATATCAGCGTCGCCGGATGTGCCGGAATTTTGTCCCGCAGGAGTTCTTTTACATGCCAGTAAATCTACTGACATGAGCCTGTCACATTTAAGCACACTTAAATGCCATCGACCTGGCCCGGGATCGACCCTTGGGCATAGAAGGCCAGCGCTATACCAACTTGCCAACCAGGGCGACTCCATATTGTATGCTAATGTGCTGTAGACAGTACATTATACATTGCATAATGAATAGGTCCGCCTGGATTGTTCAGTTAGTGAGTAAAAACACTTACTGTTAATACTGTACTGTATTTTGAGTAAATAAAAACCTAACGAAAATTACCAAACTGAAAATCATAATAGTTCCTAGTTTACGTAAATGGATACACTACTTTTCTCCCCTCCTATACATAGTAAAGTGATTTATTTGTATTTTACACTAATATCATCAAACTTCGGTCGTGGAAGGGGTAACATAGTGTTTGCGGTTCTCAACCGTTAATCCAAAGGTATAGCCAGATTAATATTAGAAATGTTAGTAAAAACAAAATGATGACCAGGTACAACCAGTCCAGTGACAAAATAAATATGAATTATGAAATTCAGTTTAATTTGATGTCAGTTTAGGTCCTCAAGAACAAATCTTTGATGGGCGATCATAAGAGTACAAGTCAAAAAACCTTATTTTACAGGAGAGCAAAAAAAACTGTTTTAACATCGTACATGATTTTGAAGATACTGTTATGTGCATCAGAGAATGCGGCGTTCTACAGCAGGTTTTGACTTGTTCTCTTTTTACCAGACATAGATATCGAGCTGATGATGACAAAACTGTACATATCTCAATTTCGCCAAAAATTGACTTGTACTCTTATGATCGCCCATCAAAGAAATAATCAATTCACAAGGTATTTGCTTCTGGCTTCTTCTAATTCAACCGTTCTATGAAGAAGTTACTTTTTCCTTTAGTTGGCTATTTAACGACGTTGTATCAACTACTACGTTATTTAGCGTCGATGGAGTTAGTGATAGCGAGGTGATATTTAGCGAGATGAAGCGGAGGATTCGCCATAGATTACCTGAGATTCAACTTACGGTTGGGGAAAATCTTCACCCAGGTAATCAGCTCAAGTGGGAATCGAACACACGCTCGAGCGCAGCTCCGGATCAACAGGCAAACGTGCTGTCTTCGTTTTCTATAACTATGGTCCTTGAACACAACTATGGTCCACGATACAACCATTCAAATTTTGTACTTCATAGCGTAGTACCTCGTTTATATATTATACTAGTGGCTTGTGCAGCAAATGCTGCTGCAAACTAAGTTCGTTAGACGTTAAAATAAAAATTTTTCAGATTTATATTCAATGAAGAATATTTGTCTTTTTGATAGTTATTTGCTTCCATAATAATGAAACATACTCCCTCTGAATGGATTTTTTTAGGCCAAATACTTTTTCTTGAACCTACCCAACTTCAGTTTTTGAGTTTCAACGCAAAAACGCAAGTATCAATGTCAGGACGATAGCAGTAGCTATTTCAGGTCATTGTGGATTGTAGGCAAAAGTTAAAAAAATGTCAGGTTTGCTAAGCTTTCGAACAATAGCATTTTCGTATAGCTGCTGTATGTAGAACTGGAAATGTAGAGCGTAAAATCATTTTATCCTACTAAGAGATCTTGCTGAAATGATCTGGAGACTACAAAATTTTCTAGGCTTCTTATTTTATCAGTAAGTAATACCTTTTTATCTTTCCTTAGGAACTGTAATTTTTGCGGTCTCTCGAGCCAGTACTGAAGACAATGACACATATCAATATCTACAATACGCCGCTATTAAGTATATGAAAAAGACCCAACCCCACTGGGTTAATAAGTATAAAAATATTTGATTTTTAATAAAAATATTATTATCTTACTTAAGTTTTGTAGTTATATATAGCAGTCACTCAGTAAATTATAGAAATTAAGATCTAAATTAAGATATTCTCTACATTTACTGACATAACCTCAAAACGTTTCACTTTCATGTCATCAATATAGCATCAGTATTATGTACAATTAATGAAAAATAGACGCATCATGATATTAACTATAATAATATTTAATTTCTAATGGTAATAATGTCATTAAACCACCTCAAGTTTCGTAGATTTGAATATCCAATACACAGCTGTACTCAGAAAATTATACACTGCAGAATCAGTTTTTAATAACAAATTGAATTGAGCTCTAAATATGTCGGCAATCCTGCAGGCCATGGCCTTCGTGTAATAGCCTATTGTTTATTGTAGTGTGTGTTTTGTTCTGAAATTCAATCAAGCAGGCCGTGATTCAATAAAGTAGTTCTCAAAACTGACAACAGATGGATTTTGGAAAATAGGAAAATTATGTAGGAAAATTGACATTTCACTGAAAACTACTACTTTTCCGAAAAACTTTGGATGCCAGGCATGAAAATGAGGGGTCACTCATTAAAATCCATTCAGCCGTTTTCCCGTAATTTCCATTACCAGTTCAAATTATATATATAGATTTTTGCTGTACTGTAGTTTGAAGTCAAATCACTGCAGCTATCTACGAACGGTTTGCGTTACTTCTACAATGTTCTTTGAATGGTTGTATCGTGGACCATAGTTGTGTTCCAGGATCATAGCTATGGGAAATGACGGTACAGTCTCGCCTACACAGCCGGTGTCAAGTTCCTTCTTCCTTTTCACAAAGCTTTTCGTACGAGATACCTAGTTAATGCCGCACTTCGATTATTGTGACGTTTTGTTAAGCGACCTAAGTTCTGAACTGTCAGTCAAGTTGCAGAGAGTTCAGAATATGTGCGTCAGATACGTATGCAACATCCGACGATATGATCACGTATCACCGTCCTTCGCATGTCTTTCTGGCTCCGACTTAAAGAACGTAGAACTTTACACTCTTTCTCTTTACTCTTTCGAATTCTGCACACTTCAACATCAAATTACCTTTCGTCTCGTTTCTCTTATCTATACTCTAACCACGACGTAAATACCAGATCACTTATCTGTGGCGCGTTAAGTATACCTCTTCATAGAACATCTCGTTATTCATCATCTTTTACATATCCACCTCGCGACAATGGAATTCCCTGCCACAAAGTATTAGGGGCTGCAAGACAATAAACACTTTTAAAAACAGCTTAAAAGATAACCTTCTTAGCATTTCACTCCAATCATACTGACTTAAACTATCACTGTCTACATTGTTACTCCTTCCTTTAGACATGCACATCCTGATAGTGCTGTATTTTCAAAATTGTCTCATAATAATCTCTTTCTATTATCTAACATTATTTGAAATATATTAACATTCTATGTATTTTAGCTTAATTCTGCTACATAGTTTGTATTTCAGTGTTTAATTAATAGTTCATAGTATTTTGTGGGAGATCGTGCGTATTTGCCTGTTTTCCGCACAGAACCAATACGCGGTAAGTCTGAAATACCACATTCAGTATTCCCAACGTAACACACATAACAATTTCCCTCTTCTTACCGCTTAAGCGCCACATTCATTTTACTGCTTTAGGCTTTTAACATTTTATTTTTAGAGACGTTTAACATAGTAATAATTATAAATTGGAAACTTACCACTGTAATTTCACCTAAATTGCAATGTTAATTATTGTTTTTAAATATTTGCAAAAATTAAGTAAAGTCTACTACTCCACGAAACTTATTGCATTCCTGACACAAGTAACATTAAGGAAGCCGTGAAAAAATCAACGAGATTCCAGATGCTGATGTTATTACTGCAATATGTTATATAAATAATATTGTTAAAATATTAAAATGAAAAATAAATCATTACATAACCTTACCGTTTGTTTTAAGTTCGCATTTATAGACTGGGGGAAAAAAAAAGACAGACGTATATCACGGCCTGCTGGAGTATAGTAAACACAGAAAGCATTTTACAGCAACAATGTTGAAGAAAGATATTTTGGTGTTCCGAAGTTGCCGTCATTAAACAGAAACCAACATGGAGATTTCATTGCAACTAATTAGAAATTCGTCTTTCAGATATGTAATAAACGATCTTCGCACAAAATAATGTACGATACATGAGCGGTATGTTTGTTTTCATGTTCTCGGAAATTAAAAAAGCTCAACTACGTTTCGCTTTTTCAATCTTCCTCGAACATGAAAACGTCAACATACCGCTCTTGTAACGTATATTACTATTGTTGTTTAATTCGTAAATAACTCTTGTATACATGTAACAACTCTTTTCTAAATCAAATTGTTGAATTCTTTGTAAGTTTCATACATATGTATGTATACTTTTTGCTGGTTGAGTGGAAGAAAAGGCCTTACGGCCTTAACTCTGCCAGCTAAAATAAATTATTATTATTATTATTATTATTATTATTATTATTATTATTATTACGAGATAGTTAATTGCAATTGTCGTAACACCTACAGTTTAATTCAATAAATGGTTATTTTGTCTCGCACAAGAAGTGTCTCCGGAGCACAAGATGTCTTGAAATGTAAGAGGGACAACAGATCCTCGTTAGTATTGATATACTCACAATTCTCACTCGACTACTACCTCACTGCCTTGCAAGAGCAGCGGATTGGTCTCACAGCGAGTGTCTGGTGCCTCACAGTCGCCCAGCAGCGGGTTGTCTGGCGAATTCTGTTAATTATTGTATTCGCGAATTGTAAACAACACATTTCATACGCTGATTTCTCTTTGGTCACGACATCAAAAATTAAATAAACAACTGATTAGTACATGAAGGCAACTGATGGGTGAATAGAATGAATCGGATGAATTAAATATATATATATATATATATATATTGAAAGAATAAGAATTTTAATTAAATTTATGTAGATGAATTCAATATTCTTCTTCTTCTTTCTCTTAATTTAATCTTTTCGGAATATGTATGGTAAGTACTTTCTTGTGTTAAATTTTTAACGTACCTTGTTAACATGTTTCGACCTAGTTTCGGTCATCTTCGGAACTGGTCGTTGTTGGTCTAGGCGCCTCTTGTTTCCTGTGTGGGTGTGTTCGTAGTGTAGAGTCAAAGAGTGTATGTGTTTTGAAATTGAGTTGTGTGTTGAGAATATCGTTGGGGTGTGTTTTCGTGTGTCTGTATAGACTACAGTAGAACCTCTATTATCCGTGGTAATGAAGGGGATGGGTTGAACGGTTATTCGAAAAAATCGGATAATCCGTATCACCAAAGATATTCATAAATTTATTGAATAATGGTTACACTTCCGTAATTTTCTCCATGGTCTTGTATTGAATATGCTAGATAGTGAATCAGAAATTCACTGATTTAAGTGTGGTTGTTAACAGGGGGTTTTAAGTGGCAAGCAAACTCCTTGTAATGGCTCAATAATAGGAATAGTGGAGTTCTCATGTTGTAGATTAACATTTTATATATATATATATTTTATTCTTGATTTTTATTAAATTGCACATAGTTGTGACTCCAATCTCGTATTTTGAGATAAGCCACAGTTTCTCGTTCTCCAAACCACTCAGTTATTTGCAATGTTTTTACACTTAGAACAACATGATTTCTTTTGTTACCCGTGGAAGACATTTTATATAGAAGTTACACAGTACGACAACTGAAACAGTAGACTATACTGTGTAAGGTTAGAGTCTTGTAAAAACTCTCTCGAAAACGTAACGTGCTAATATAACGTACAGTACTTCATATTATATTTCTATAGCAAAAAAGAAAAGAAAAAAAAAAAAGCAAAATACAATCGGATAATCCGCCAATCGGTTAATAGGGTAACGGATAATCGAGGTTCTACTGTATTTCATATTGTTCTAGTGTGTTGAGTTTCTGGCTTTTGGTTGGATGTCCAGTATTTTCATGTCTGTGTCGGTGTCTCTGCAGGTGTGGTTGGCATTTGTGATGTGTTCTGCATATGTGGAGGTGTTTTGTAATTCTGTTATGGCTGTGATGTGTTCTTTGTAACGTGTCTGAAATGATCTGCCTGTCTGTCCTATGTAGAAGTTGTTTCAGGTGTTTGATTCTACACTACGAACGCACCCACACAGGAAACAAGAAGCACTAAGACCAACAACGACCAGTTCCGAAGATGACCGAAAATAGGTCGAAACATGTTAACAAGGTACGTTAAAAATTTAACACAAGAAAGTACTTACCATACATATTCCGAAGTGATACAGTGTTAAAAGTTGTGTAATCAAGATGTATTAACCTCTCCCTTTTAGGTGCATTTACACGACCCACGCCACCCGGGGCTTACAGGGCCGAGACCTGTCGGGAGAGGAATTAATCTATGAATCACATACATACTTTTTTGACCACACAAGGACATGGAGGGCCTCCCCGGACGAGAGATCAGCTCAATACCAGGGCCACCTCCGGTACAACACAAACATTTAAGACATTACACAGCATTCACTCACATATGAAAGGATTAAGGGAAGGATCGCCGTCCATGGCCGGACTTTCAAGATGTACAATCCCGGCATTTGCCTGGAAATAATTGAGGAAACCATGAAAAACCTCGGTTAGGAATGTCGGCCCCTGGGATCGAATCCCGGACTTCCCGAATGCGAGGCCAGCCCTCTACCACATCGCTAGCACGCTCGGTATGAATTAAATATTAAAATTATATAACAAATGAAATAAATATAATAAATGAAGATGAATTACAACGTTCAATTTTTAATTTTAACAAAATTGGAATTAAATATGATATGAAAATCAATGAAGAAAAAACTGAAATTATGGCATTCTGCGGAAAATACCCTGTGCCTAGCAAAATATGTTTAGACTAAAAAAATATTAGAAAGAGTAAATTATTTTACATATCTCGGATACAAATTATCTTTTTTCGATGAAGTAGACATTTCACAGAAAATATTTAAATACACCAAAACAATGGGAATAATTAACAACATTATGACACCTTCCCTAGTACAAAGGCATACTAGAATTCGCCTATATAAGACCTTGGCGAGATCTGTACTTTGTTACGGCAGTGAGGCATGGACATTGAGGAAGAAAGACGAAAGCAGAATAACAGCCAATGAAATGAGATGTATGAGATATACAGCGGGATATACGAAATGGGATCACAAACGCAATGAAGATGTAATGGAAGAATTACAACTAGAACCTGTAATTAATCACGTAAAACATTATCGGAACAATGGATAAATCATCTGCATCGCATGCGTAGAGATAGAATCCCAAAAGTTATGCTCCACTATCGTCCAAACGGGAAGAGATCTCTCGGTCGTCCAAAGAAGTGCTGGATTGAAAATTCAACTGTGAGATCGTAACAGGCCATATGGCCTAATACTTGAAGGGAAGAAGAAAAAGAAGAAGATATAACAAATGGTAGAATGTATCAATCAATATAGTAACTAATGGTAAGATTAATGAACGAAAGGAATTTACAGGGTGTAAACGCTATCTACTTCTAAACAAAATAGTGGTGGTACAGCGTAAATATCAGAAGAATCAAGTCAAATAACGTTTTTCTGTTACTGTCAAGGTTTTCCAACAAAAACAAAATGTTTTGTGAGTCTAACGTTTTTGAAAAAGAGAATAGACAGATTTGCTGTTCCCGATAACTAAACGTCTGTATAAGAGTTTTTTTCTTTAGTAAGACCATTTGAGTAACAAATGAGAGTATCATTTTATAACTTACAGTTAGGAAATATCAGGCACCAGTTCATCTATTGAGACAAGTAGCCCACAGGCTTGGTGTTCACACATTGTTTTTACAGTCCCAACTCCCTCGCAAGGAAGTATTTTCACGTCAAGTTTCTCCTCTCATTCCCCCTTTCTTTATTCTTCTTCATTCATACTAGTTCATCTCGTACTAATAACTTACAACGAATACTTAGTCCAGATTTAAGAGGCGACTTTCTGAAGAACAGGGACATTATTTTATCAACAATAATCTCACTAGTGGTTTTCATTTATCTAGAGAAAATCAAAACTCGAGTGGGATTTAACTGACTATTACACGATTAGAAGAGAGTATATAAAGATTATAATAAATAAAGTACTCTAATACAATAAAATATTAATAGAATTACTAAAATTCTATTTCACTAATGTTAGTTTCACCAAAACGTTTGAATGGAGCCACCATTTTCAGTTGACTACCTATGCGGTAAATAAATGACGATCGCAAAGCAGTCTGAAATGTTGGCAAAGAAATAAAGTGGTGATAAAAACAGAAGAAAGTATATGAAGAATAGAAGAAATAAAGTACTCTAATACAATAAAATAGGTATTAATTGACTTACTTAAATTATATTTCACTAATGTTAGCTTCACCAAAACGTTTGAATGGAGCAGCCATTTTCAGTTGAATATATATGCGGGAACAAATGACGATCGTAAAGTATGTTTTATAGTAGACCTACCGCAAAGAATTTGCAGTTTGAAATGTTGGCAAACAAAGAAACAAATGGTAAGGTGGTCATAAAAACAAAAGAATGTATGAAGATTAGAAGAAATAAAGTACTCTAACACAATAAAATAGGTATTAATTTACTTACTTAAATTATATTTCACTAATGTTAGCTTCTCCAAAACGTTTGAACGGAGCCGCCATTTTCAGTTGACTATATATGCGGGAAACAAATGACGATCGCAAAGTATGTTTTAGAGTAGACCTACTGTAAAGAATATGCAGTATGAAATGTTGGCAAACAAAGAAACAAACGCTAGGGTGATCAAAATAAACAAATGCTAGGTAAGTGATAAAAATAAACAAATGTTAGGTAAGTGGTAAAAATAAACAAATGCTAGGGAAGTGATGAAAATAAACAAATGCTAAGGCAGTGATAGAATTGTAGCGATAAACAGCCATGATTGGTTGAAACACATTCTTTCGTATCGTTTTATTTGTCAAAAAAGTAGTATGACGTAGTAAAAGTGTAATAGTCACATTAATTATTTTTTAATTTATAACTACTGAAACATTGTTTGTTTATTTTACATTAAACGTTATTTATGGTTTTAAATACAAAATAAATGTAGGTCTATGTCCATAGGGTGTTTTTTCTTTTATTTTATAAATCATATCGCGACCCCACCCCTCAACTTTTTCTTTCTTCCAAGGAAGAGGGACCCGAAGGTTTGCACTGCAGCCTGAGGCTTATTGTGCATTTGTTACCGCTGGAAGAGTTGAATACTAGCAGTGTTGCCACTAATTTCCGAATAACCTATGTATGGCCATTTACAGTGAATTCATGTCTCATGTAGCCTGAGGCTTATTGTGCATTTGTTACCGCTAGAAGAGTTGAATATTATAGGCATCCAACGAGGAAAACTAGGTGCGCAGAAACCAGCGGGCGTGACTGTCCCGCGCAGATGACGTATGCTCCCATTTCCAGCATGCTCTCAAGAATACTGGAGGGGAGTAAGAGGGTTATAGCATGCGCGCCGCGAGAAGTCCGAGCTGAGTTTTGTTTGTAGGATACCTATAGCAGTGTTGCCACTACTTTTCGAATAACTTATGTATGGTCATTTACAGTGAACTCATGTCTCATACTTTTGTTCAGGACAGAGGAGATCAGTATCACCCTGTTGACAAGAAAGTAAATTTCCCAGTCACAATTTTGTATGCACTATTAAAAGCTTGTATAATAATTTCTGCCCGAGTGACTAGCGTATTAATTTTTCTCACATTACATGAACGAATTCCAGCGGAATCAGATTGCGTGCCGTGCATCGCATTTCTGATATGCTACGGTTGTAAATTCCGAGGTTGCTCATCTGTGAATCATGCGGGGGAAAGTTCTCTCTCGATTTACATGACGCATATGAGTCCTCTCCACATGCGGAACCTTCGAAACTCGCTTACGTAGGTGGTACAAACAGGAAAGTTCGGTCATGTAGAAACCTGGAAAACCCTTGTCTCGCCGTTATTGTTTCCGTGCTACTTCTCCGGTGGTTCCTTTCGAATTACTGGACACTGCTGACTATTAAAAACAGAGCTACTAGCAGAGCGTTTCACTTTAATTCATGATTATGCACAACAATTTTGACCTCCACCATACACATTTATTTTACAAACCTTCCACAGTATATGCAGCTTTTCATCGTGTTCATATAATACACGCAAGTTCATCAAAGTCCGTCCGTAGCTCAGTCAACTGACTATTCAATCAAGGGTGTGTTGCGATTAATACTAGTGATGGGTCCTGAAGCACATGGGCACAATATTACTCTTTAAACTCTTCATCCTTTCCTCTACCTTTATCATTCTCCCCTTTTCAATTTCTTTATTCTTCTCTCATTTCCTTCACCCTACTTTTCCCTCAACCTTCCATCCTCCCTCCTCTCTCTCCACTGTTTTTTACTAACTCTCCTTCCCACTTTTCCCTCCTAATCCACATCCACTTCTTCATCTCCACCCCCTCTATTTTCTGTCCTCATCATCCTACTTTTCTCCACTTAACCTCATCCCACTTTTCTCTCCTCATTTTAATCCTACTTCTCCCCCGTCCTTATCCTGTTTCTCCCTCCTCACCCTTCTACTACTTCTCACTCCTCATCCTTCCTACTTTACACTCCTACTCCTCCCTCATCTTCATTCTATTTCTCCCTCCTCATCCTCATACTACTCCTTACTCCTCATCCTCATCCTCCTTGACACTCCTCATCCTCATCCCACTTCACACTCCTCATCCTCATCTTACTTCTCACTCCTCATGCTCATTCTACTTCTCACTCCACATCCTCATTCTACATCATGCTCCTCATTCTTATCCTACTTCTCACTCTTCATCCTCATGATACTTCTCACTCCTCATCCTCATTCTACATCATGCTCCTCATTCTTATCCTACTTCTCACTCCTCATCCTTAATCTAATTCAAACTTCTCAGCCTCTTCCTACTTCACACTCCTCAACTTCGTCCTACTTCTCAATCTTCATCCTAATCCTACTTCTCAATCATCATCCTCATCCTACTTCTCAATCCTCATCCTACTTCTCATACTCATCCTACTTCTCACTCCTCTTCCTACTCCTCACTCCTCATCCTACTTTTCACTCCACATCCTCATTCTACATCATGCTCCTCATTCTTATCCTACTTCTCACTCCTCGTCCTCATCCTACTTCATCTTCCTGATCCTCATCCTCACTACGTTTCCCTGCTCAATCTTTTTCCGTCTTATTCTCTGTTGCTCGAATACGAATATGCTACAGTAGTTGCAATAATAGTAATATTAATAATAATAATAATAATAATAATAATAATAATAATAAACGTATTATTAATGATATTATGAAAGATTATATCATTATTCTTCTCCTATTACGCCTACTTCCAAATTTAATTTCATTTGACCACAATCAAGTGCATCATAGATACTAGAGTTGCTGGTGTGCTTGGTGAGGTGGTTATGTTTACAACACTACTGATCAGCAGACAAATGAGAGCTGAAGAGTTCCACCAATGGTATAAATGACGACGACGATGATGGTAATTACGGAGTATTATTATTTTCCATGTTTCAGAATTCCTAACTAAACATAGGCCTATTCCTTTCATGAAAATGGAAATTTCTCTCTTTTACTTCGAAACTTGGCGTACTTCCTTTGTTTGGTGCCTGTTCTGTATTGTCTTCAAAAGCGACTTTGCAATATATTGGCTGCATCCGTCTTATTTTTGTGCACGTCTAGCGTTACTTCAGTAACTCCAGAAAAATGAAAGGAGAAGAAAATTCCCAATTCTTGATTATTATTATTTATCGTCATTATTATTATTATTATTATTATTATTATTGTTATTATTATTGCAGTACCTACCTACTATTTTGTTATTAATATTCTTATGATCATCATCATCATACTTATCATTTTGTTAGAAACTAATGTGGGACAAGAATCAGGCAGTGGGTGAAGAGACTACAATTTTATTGTGCTTTCCGCTGCTTCTCAAAAACCATTGCATAATCATGCCTACATACATTTGAATACAGCTGTTAATCCGGTTTGTTGCTGTTCATCGCAGCTCTTGTCTGACATTTATTTCGGCTACAGCATCTTAGAATAACATTAACACGACAATTACAATGGAACTAGGCGTTAAATTCATGAACTGCCCAGCAAATCACGGCTGGCTGAATTACTTGGAATTTTGTTTCGTGTTCTGTTCAATTTAATGAGCAGCTTCACCTGCCTTGAAATCTTGAAGCTACGGGTGCTCTTCTCTGAGTTTATGACGTAAATTGGATCACAAAAAGTGACCCTAATTGCTACTGTAAACCATTTTAGAGTTTTTTTAACATATCTAAATGGTTTATTAGAGGAGGTTCCTAACTTATGCAGTCTCCTCTAGTGTTAATTGATAGTAATATTCACAATTTGTATTCAGATGGAAGTTCTCTAAATCTTTACCTCCATACTGCATCATATTTCTTTAACATTCTTTAAAATTGCATATCGGATCATGACTGGTGATAAAAAACGAATACGAAACGTTATCAATCGTAAAATCTAGGCCTACTATAGGCCTAATGTATTTCACTATGCTTAGTTCACACGTTTCATCTCCTTCGTGGCTACAATATTTTGTCTGGGGTACAGGTAATATTTAACTTACCGTAACTAACAACATTACAAATAAGCAACGTTGCTTAAGTGCGAATTACTCGTACTGTTCTGGGAGGCTAAAAGGTCTAGACCTCCATGAACTAGGTGTATAGAGATATAGTACCGATGCCAATGCTATAAGAACTTCAAGAATAAATTGTACAAAAGCACCTTTACCCTACTTGTGTATTTAATGACATTTTGTACTTTTTTGTACAGTATTTTTTAATTTTTTTATTTATTTATTCATTCGTTCATTTATTTATATATATATATATATATATATATATATATATTTATTTATTTAACTGTCTTTGGACAGTTGACTAAACAACAACTATGTAGCTATCTACGTATATCTGTCTGCCTGCCTTCTTATTTATTTATTTATTCATTTATTTATTTTACATAATTAGAATCTGTTGTAATTAATTTACTAGATAGGCCTTATTTCATAATATTTATTTCTCTTTTATCTACAGTAATGGTACTACTGGTTTTGATTTATCTAGAGAAAATAAAAACTCCAGTGTGTCTCAATTGACTATTACACTAGTAGAAGAAAGTATGTAAAGATTAGAAGAAATGAAGTACTCTAAAGCAATAAAATATTAATTGACTTACTAAAATACTAAACTGTCTTGAAATGTATTATTGTACTGTACCATCTCATCAATACAAATATTCCGCTAGATGGCAGTAGTGTGTTATGATCAGCTGTTCTCATGTTTCCAGTCGTGCCAACTATACATTTTTTATTTTAGATTATTTTACGACGCTTTATCAACATCTTAGGTTATTTAGCGTCTGAATGAGATGAAGGTGATAATGTCGGTGAAATGATTCCGAGGTCCAGCACCGAAAGTTACCCAGCATTTGTTCATATTGGGTTGAAGGAAAACCCCGGAAGGAACCTCGACCAAGTAACCTGCCCCGACTGGGAATCGAACCCGGGCCACTTGGTTTCGTGGCCAGACGCGCTAACCACTACTCCACAGGTGTGGACGCCAACTATAAAATCTTCATTGAACTCTATGGACGATTACTAGTGAAGAAGACTTTGTTGATTCAGTTTCATTTTTATTAAAACAGTTGCATTCCACTTCAATTATCAATATACATGTATTAAACAATCTCTGATATGTGACTATCCATAATCTCATACAGCAGAAGCTATAACATAACCTAAATAATATAAACAAGATAATTGATAGAAAAGTTTTAATTAAGTATGATAAAATAGACATGAATCATTTTAAAACGCACAATTATTGAAAGTACAATGTTGGCAAACAATGAAACAAATGCTAAGGAAGTGATAAAAACAAACAAATGCTAGGAAGGTGATAAAAAAGCAAATGCTAGGGAGATGATAAAAATTGTAGGATAAGCAGCCATGATTGGTTGAAACACGTCATTCCGTACCGTTTTATTGGTCAAAAGTAGTATGACGTAGTAAAGTGTAATAGACTGTTTAAAACTTTTGTGTTTACCGGTACTTATTTATTTTCTACCGGATATCTTGATAGCCTTTCATTAAACTTAAAAGATGGTAGAAGAGGCCAAAAAAAAATTGTCAGACAATTTATGATCGAAATTACGCTCTTAGGCCGCTAGTTGGATTTGGGAGCGCTGTGTCACATAAAGCTACCATGCTAGATAGAGCTGTTGCCCGCTCACTCTCGCACAGGTTGCGCACCAGTTAACTTTAAACAGATCTCACAGCGATGAACTATTGCCTATCGAACTCTCTCAAAGATTCCAGGGATAGCATCGAGTCAGCTGCCCACAGTTTTCTGTTTCTTAGGTATTCCTCATCATTTACTGGAATGGCGTACACTAACCATGTGACTCCAATCTAGGCTGATGAGATCAGAAGATCTCAGTAACCAAATAAAAGATTCGCTACGGCCAATCCACCTCCCTGGAAAAACATTGTCCAAGAACGCATGAACATCACGCTGCAGCCACATGTATTGCCTTACCGCCAAGGGAACCTCCTCTAGTAAGGGGGGAAGGTTTCTTAAATAAGTTTGCAAGTAGTAAGATGAGACAGTCCAGCGTACCAGCTGAACAAATAGGACACCCGATTCTAAAGCCGTCTAGCGATATATTGGAATGTTTCACCTTACAGTACAAAGAACATACACAAGACCTTAAGCTCATTCCTTACAAAACAGAGTGACATATGCTGTCGGATCGGAACAAAGAGAGCAGATTACAAATTGCTTTATGGGCGTAAGGCAAAGTTGAAATCTTCTTCAACACAACGTTATTTAATGAAGCACATTTTCAATTCAATGGGACTGTTAACAAAAAATGTACAATAATCCTTTCTTCCAATAATCTAATTTGCTCAGTAACACATTCTTTTAGTAAACTGTTCGACAGAACTTTTTTTCAATATTTAATTTGTTCTATAACCGAATCCTTTACTCTACAGAGTCTTTCATCGGTAACGAGTCTATTGAAAAATCAACTGTTTTAGATAATTTTTTAAACAATATTCAACCTCACGAGAAAGATCACTTCCCGGTGCCGTACAGGCGATTTGTAAACAAGCACCCCCTTCCCCCGCCGCCAGAGGAAGCTACTTATCCATGTGTAATATGCATTTGATGTCAACTGAAATGACCTGGAGCATGGCCTTCTATACGCCAAGGACTTAAAATGACCTGGAGCATGGCCTTTTATACCCCAAGGATAATGGTGCACGGCCATGCCTATACACATTGTTGTGATAGACTGGAATGATGAAATGCCACGCAGCCGCTTAACGTTACTGCAAAAGAGAAAAATTGCTGCCTGGTTTGAACTTGGAAACAGTGTCGCTAAAATTAAATGTTTATTCTGTAGATGAAGTGTTGCCAGGCAGGTGGATCGGTCGCACAGGCCTAATCTTTTGGTCTCCGAGATCACCTGATTTGACTCCCCTGGACTTCTTTTTCTTGGGATTCACCAAGGATCGTGTCTATGCGACTAAGCCATGCACCATTCCTGAATTAGTGGAACGAATTTAACACACGATACAAATGGTTACGCCTGACATGCTCACCAGAGTTGACACATTGCTTACATTTGTGCATTCAGCAGAACAGAAGACATTTGGAAAACTGTACACCATAATTTATCAACAATTGAAACTGTTTTTACATTTATGTGTTTTAATAAAGGTTTAAAACACTAACCATTCTTTCGTTTAATAGTTCTGGCGGCGAGGGGAGGGGGTGTGTTTCCAAATCGACTGTACGGCACCGGAAAGGGTTCTTTCTCGTGAGGATGAACATCATTTCAAAAAAATATCCAAAATAGTTAATTTTTCGATAGACTCTTTATTTACGAAAGAGCCTGTATACTTGTTTTTAATAATGCCTAAATTTATTCCACTAAAACAAAGTATGCAGACGATGATTCGTGATATATTTTTAAATCCCCAACAAATACACCCATCGCTCTTTTAAACTTTGAGAGAAGATACATTGCGACTCGTGCAATCTTTACAGGCAAACTACCTGATTTAAATTCAGGAACAGTCGCCTCATTTCCCCGCGAGATGGAATCGTGTCCGGTAGCCGTGCTCGACAAGACCGCCGGCAATAAACACAACTCATCCCCGCCACCTCGCCACGCTGACCCTCCACCTTTGGCTTGCAGAACTTTTGAGATCGAACGACCGGGCGTTTCTCTTTTGTTTTGCAGCTGTTGCTATGCATCATCTGACAGGATTTGCCGCTGTCTTTTGTTACCAAAACATATTTCGGCAATATAAATATTTATACAACGAAGATACACTGCTTAACAACGCATGTTTTGCTGCTATAAAAAGTACTGAATCATAGTACAATGTTCTGCAACACGGTGATATGAATCTCAAAACGGTCGTGGATGTCTTCCACACTAGAGCTTCGTCTAGTTTAAAAATACAGTGTGTCCCGAAATTCGCGGATAGCGGCTACATCATGTGAATTCTGGCAGAAAATGGAGACGAAAGTGCTAGTGAAAAATATTGCCACAAAAAATTTAATTTCACAGATGAATAACACTGCACAAAATAGAATGTCTAAGTAGTTTACCCCCTAATGTTTATTGTATTTATCATTGTAACTAACAAGCAATAAAATTATAAGAAATTGATAAGCAATAATTTTATTAAGAAGTTATGAACGAACGTGATGCAACTCAGAAATAATTACTACTGTTGCTATCCTATTCTTCATTTCCCTAAGCGCTAGCTCAATTTCATCCCTTATAATAAATTCTTTTCGTATTCTGATATGGCTGTTTCATCTTCTAGGCCTATAGCAAAGTTATCTGGAAGATTCCCCGTTTCACATCTAGCTCTTATATACATTTCGTCCATCTGCTCAGCATTCTTTGCTTGTCTGTTATTTCATTACTAGAGTACGGATTTTTGGGTCGTTAAAATGTAATTTTAGGGCCTAAAATAGGCTTAAAAGTGTATGAAATAGTCTCTAAAGAATTGAAAATAGGTTCTAACAAAAAATAATGTTTTCTTTAAAAACATGTTCCAAATCATCAGGAATTCACTTCTAAAATTTAATAATTTTAAATGCTTATACACCATTACCACCACCACTACTACTAAACGTATAAGAGCAACAAAATAATATCTAACTAGTTATATATAAACTAGACAATTAAATGTGAAAAATAAGTTTTAGACATAAATTCAGTACACAAACAAGTCAAATATAATCAATTTTTACCGAGTCTTGTCCGTTAATGTTCATAATAAGCTTCACAATAAATTACTAATACTTTTTTCTAAATTTTCAACTAAAAAGCAATGCCGTCTGTCACTCAACACAAATTCGCATGCAGAAAATGAACGCTCCACATCCTCTGATGTAACAGGAACGTATTTCAATTTTGACACTGTTGCACAGGAACGTTACACTGTAAATCCGTGTTCTTCCCTGCTAGGATATATGAAGCAGTACGAAGGTCCTTCAGTCCTACATTTCTCTGCAGAACTTGCTCCAGTTTATCCCGTACTTTATTTCCAACAAATCGAGGAACACATTTGGAATTTAAAATACAAATTTTCGACATAGGAATGGGTGTTTTGAACTATTAGAGATATAACATACTTAATAGGTCAAAATAGGCTTTGTCGTCAAAATAGGCATTTTTAGGTACTATTAAAATACCAATTTTGGGCATAGTTTTATATGAAACGTGTACCTGCAAGTTTTTATGAACTTATCTTTTAGGATTAAAATAGATTTTTACCTAAAATCCGAAGTCTATTCATTACCAATTTCGTCTTTATTAACCACATCGATTTTCAATTCCTATTTGAGAAAATCGAAACATTTTACTTCGAGGTACATAAAAGTATTTCTTCCTTTTCTCTAATTCCTATATTTCTCTACATTTCTGTTTCATTCAGTCTTTGGTCGCTCTATCAATCCCTTTTCTTAATCGTTTGTTCAGTTTTCTGTAGTATCTTGTACCCATCTTTTTTTGTGTTGATGTTTTTCCATTTTCTGCTAATGGAATTGAATAAACTGATAAAAATGAAAGGACGATAGTAGTGATGATAAGAGAAACTAGTATGATAAATAATTGCAGATTTAAAAAAAATGAAAGAAAAAAATGTGGCAAAGCTACTAGGCCTACTGCTACCAGTGGTAGTATAATTATTGTGGTGATGATGATGACGACGACGATGATGATGATGATGCTGATGATATCGGTAATTCAAACGGTAGCGGGTTTGCCTGCTGATCTCAACAAATACCATTAAACTATCATCACTCCCTATGACACTAAATTACTTACTAATTCATATCCACTCCATTAAAAAAATACCTAATTTCTAAAATTAGTCCACCGCTGTAGAGTAACGGTTAGCACGTCTGATAGTGAAACGAGCGGTCCCGGGTTCAAATCCTGGTTGGAGCAAGTTACCTGGTTGAATTTTTTTCCGAGGTTTTCCTTCAAAGAATCGAAGGAGTATTGTTGCGTAACTTCCGGTGTGGGACCTCAGATTTGTTTCGTCATTATAATTACACTTCCTCTCTTTCATCATCATCTCTGTTTCTTTCCTAGGTTTCAGGCTTCGATGTAGAGTCGGCTGCGGGCCGCCGACCCCGTGGATATGTGGTCATTCGTTGTTGGTGGTAGTGTTATGCACTGTGGGCTGTCCACTGGACTCATGGTAACTCGTGGGACCGGGGTTGAGAGACTGCAGTGAGGCCTGCGTGGTAAGGTAAAGAGATCGTGTAGCCTGTGGGGGAGATCGGAGGCGACCCGCAGGGGGATCTGTAGCGCGGGAGGCCTTAGGGCATGCACACCATTCCATCCCGGGTAGTACAATGGACCCACCCAAGCGGCTTGTGTGCGAGAACAGTTGCAGTCGGTGCCCTCCCTGAAGGGGGATTAATAGATAGCTTTCCAAGACTGGTAAAGAATCCAACAGATAGGTGCCAACTTACACTGACTTATAGGTCATTTGTTATCTCGTGAAACCAAATGCATGTGTGATTCATAGTCCATTGTAAGAACCTTATGGTGGACAAGTGGAAGCGTAGCAAGGGAGAGGCCCGGGTTCGATTCCCGGTCGGGGCAAGTTACCTGGTTGAGGTTTTTTCCGGGGTTTTCCCTCAACTCAATATGAGCAAATGCTGGGTAACTTTCGGTGTTGGACCCCGGACTCATTTCACCGGCATTATCACCTTCATCTCATTCAGACGCTAACTATCCTAAGATGATGAAAAAGCGTCGCAAAATAACCCAATAAAAAAAAGCAAGGGAGAAGAGCTTCCCTTCCCAGTCCACTTTTTAATTTTTTCTGCCCATCATACGCACGTAGGTTTCACGAGAAAACCGGTTTGTAACGTTTGCTATGACACGGTCAAAATACCCAAACATTTCGCACCAAGTTGAATTTCATAAAGGTTTCCCATGGAACTTCAAAAAAATGTTCATGAATGGCAGCAATGTACAGTCTTAGAACGAAGTTCTGTCGCACAGATACTTTATATTTACTTACTTACAAATGTCTTTTAAGGAACCCGAAGGTTCATTGCCGCCCTCACATAAGCCCGCCATCGGTCCCTATCCTGTGCAAGATTAATCCACTCTCTATTATCATATCCAATCTCCCTCAAATCCATTTTAATATTATCCTCCCATCTACGTCTCGGCCTCCCCAAAGGTATTTTCCCTCCGGCCT
The DNA here is from genome assembly GCF_040183065.1 of Periplaneta americana. Taxonomy (NCBI): domain Eukaryota; kingdom Metazoa; phylum Arthropoda; class Insecta; order Blattodea; family Blattidae; genus Periplaneta; species Periplaneta americana. The sequence continues at coordinate 43,716,820 of NC_091117.1, read as the reverse complement.
CGCAACTAACACTATATATGCATTTCTGGATTCGCCCATACGTGCTACATGCCCTGCCCATCACAAACGTCTGGATTTAATGTTCCTAATTATGTCAGGTGAAGAATGCAATGCGTGAAGTTCTGCGTTGTGTAACTTACAGATACTTTATAAGCGTCAGAAATGATGCAGTGCGCATGAATATAGGACGTGCGACCTGGTTCACAAGGACTAGTTGAGGTATCAAATTAGTTTTGTTTCGTTATATGTCTGATCATGCCCACTGCCTCCTTTCTGGGACTTATAAAGTATTTGTGCGACAAAACTTTTTTCTGAGACTGTACAGTACACTACGTATTTCTTATACGAAAATACCATCTCTGCGCTTGTCTAGAGATACCGAAATATTCCAGCCTACTGCACCAAGCCGTCGGTTGAAATATAACTGAACTCTTGCACAGACAACTAAATCAGATTAATATAAAATTGAGGAAAATAGATCATAAGGAACCTGAACACACATTCATAACAACTTCCTTACAAAATGCAATGTACTCGTGAGCTTAAAAACAATGTATACAGTGTATCAGTTTGAACTTTCTACGGAGCAAAGTTTCCATTCAAAACGACAAATAAAGTCAGTGTTACGTGCGTCTGGAGAGACCGCGACCTTAACCTGAATCCGCCGCAGGACAGACGGTGCATTCATCTTGTTTTCCCTTTCCAACTTTCCTTTAGTCAATATATACGTATCAACTGAAGCCTGCTTGCTTGCCTACGTCTGGTTAAATTTATTCACACATTTTGGGAACAAAAAACTGGCTTTCACTTTAAACGCGACACCTCTCGCTGTTTTATTCAATCCAGTTCAGTTACTTTTGCGTTTTTCTTTGGTTTAAGCATTTCCTATACAATTATTAGATACTCATAGAGATCAGGAACACACTCGATAAATATGAAGGGGTTAGAATGAAACAGTCCAAAGTCACACTTTTAACAAAAATAGTTTTCTGTGCGAGTTCATTTCTTACACATATATGGCGAAGCTTTTAGTTTTTTTAGTTGGTTATTTAACGACGCTGTATCAACTACTAGGTTATTTAGCGTCGATGAGATTGGTGATAGCGAGATGATATTTGGCGAGATGAGGCCGAGGATTCGCCAGAGATTACCTTGTATTCACATTACGGTTGGGGAAAACCTCGGAAAAAACCCAACCAGGTAATCAGCCCAAGCGGGCATCGAACCCGCGCCCGAACGCAACTTCAGACCGGCAGGCAAGCGCCTTAACCGACTGAGCCACGCCGGTGGCACGAAGCTTTTAGTAAAATATTATCAGATTTACTCAACAAATGACGTAAGTATAAATGAGGAAGAATTTATGATACCATACCTAATATCATTTGATTGTGGTACCAACAAGATTGTCACTCTGCGCACACATCACTTGATCCCCAATCGGGAGTATTTTTTTTTGTTTACTTGGTTATTTAACCACGCTGTATCAGCTACTAGGTTATTTAGCGTCGATGAAATTGGTGATAGCGAGATGAAGTCGAGGATTCGATGGCATTCGCCTTACGATTGGGAAAACCCCGGAAAAACCCAACCAGGTAATCGGCCCAAGCGGGGATCGAACCCGCGCCCAAACACACCTTTGAATCGACAGGTAAAAGCCTTAGCCGACCGAGCTCGCCGGTGGCTACGGGAGTATCACGGAAGACTGATAGGTGTCCATGGGCCACAGGAATGGCCTCCACGATCGCTTAATACAGTGGTCGTCAGCACTCGCAGAAATGGGTAAAGGGTAAGCGGAGCCGTCCCGTGTGCCCCGTCGTGCGACAGGAAGAGATAGAGAGCATACCCGCTAGCAGCTACGAGTGCACCATAGTGCAGTGTGTTCTCCGCGGGGAAGAGACGCTAGCCCAGGGTGCTCTTTGCTGATGACCGCTGGTCTAATATGTTTCCAATGGACTACTTATGGGATTATGTAAGGGGTCGTGTTTATCAGGACCTGGTTCCAATCGTCAAGGGGGAAAATTTTTCTCCTGAAATTTCGCCCAGTGTACAGTGGCTCTCATAATTGATGGTACACTATCATTTAAGAATACAATTTTATGAGATTAATCACTCAGAGACAATTTTACTTAAATAACGTTAATTATTCTAAGGAAAGTATTTGTTTACACATTACAATTACGATTTTTTTTCCCTCCAACTCTGTTTGAAGATACTGTAAGCACTGCATAATAATTTTATTACCTTAAATACACGATCAACTATATCACAAAATTGAACGTACACCTATTAACATGCCTCGAACTCACCTCTATTACTATCCGGGCAAAGCAGCTGCGTCTTGACTATCGGTAGGTATAGTACACAGAGTGGACTGTTTATTTCCGTGCGCTAGTCGAAATGGGCAAGAGGAAAGAAACTTCCTTGGAGGAGCGGAAATCAATTATTAATTTGACTTTAAAAGGGAAATCACTTAGAGAAATAGGTTCAATTTTTAAAACAACACATTCTACAATTCAAGGTATAGTAAATACAGGTACTCACCTTAATATACGGCCAGGTTTTAATTTCATTATTTTCGAACTTGAGTCAGACAGTAAGTGCAAAAAACATTAATAGTATTATCAATTAATTGAAGCACACGATAGAAGAATATTGAGCAAACATTTATTGATTCAGAATTAATATATACCATATAATTTGTCCTTTCGAGTATAAAAAGCAAAAAGTTGTATACACTTTAATATTCGGTCAGTGTGATACGGTCCCTTTTCACTGTGTTTACTATGTCGTCTGCAAGCACTGCACGGTGAAGGGTGGGAGTGGTATGCTTCAGTTGTCTTCTTGCTGTTAACACTGGCAGACCTGTAGTCCGATTTTGCAAGATCATTGTAATAATGGGGCGCAAAGGTAAGAATACTAGTTTTGAAAAACGACAGCTTGTTATTTTTCACCATGAGAAGGGACGTACACATAGAGTAATCGCCGAAGTGTTGAATATGAGAAGGAGTACAGTCGGGGACATAATCAGAAGATATGAGAATGAAGACAGGATTGAATATGTGCCGCAGAGAGGGCAACCAAGGAAGTTAACAGACAGAGATTTACGTTCGATCATCAGGAAAGTTAATAAGAACCCTCGAATAAGTGCTCCCCAACTAGCAAAAGACCTAGCAAAAGAATCTTCAAAGACTGTGCACCCTGAAACAATTAGAAAAATTTTAAGGAAGAGTGGTTACCATGGAAGAGTGGCTAGGAAAAAACCTCTGGTATCTGAAGTTAACAGAAAGAAAAGACTTGAATTTGCGAAAAACAATATTGACAAGGATGAAGCAAAGTGGAATGACGTCATTTTCGTGGACGAAAGTCCACTTAGCGTTTTTGGTCAGGCAGGTCGTGTCATGGTGTGGCGTAAGGTGAAAGAAGACATGAAAATTGATAACTTGCAACCAACTGTGAAGCATGGTGATGGAAAGGTTATGGTTTGGGGCTGCATGTCAGCTGCTGGAGTAGGGGAGCTCGTCTTCATTGACGGTAACATGAACAAGGAACAGTATTTTCAAATCCTGAAACAAAATTTACACAAGAGTGCTGAAAAGTTGGGAATACGTAATACTTTTAAATTTTACCAAGACAACGACCCCAAACATAAGTCGTATATTGTGCGCAACTGGTTATTTTATAACTGTCCAAAAGCTATCGATACGCCTCCCCAATCTCCCGACTGCAACCCTATAGAAAATCTATGGAATGAGCTGAACAGAAGACTGAGAAAAGTGCCAGTTTCTTCAAAAGAAGAGTTAAAGAGACGACTGAAAAAGGAATGGGACCGTATTGATGGAACATATACAAGCAGGATCGTAGCCAGTATGCCCAGACGGTTGCAGCATGATATCCAGCAGAACGGGTACCCAACAAGGTATTAATTTCCTATTACAGTTGTTATGAAGAAGTATATTTTTTTATTTTCTAACTTTTGACCTAATATTAAGTTGACAGTGATATTTTTGTTTATGTTGATAAAAGAATAAATAGTTTGATTTTTGTAATGTTAAATTCAATTTGAAAAAATGGATTATATTGTTTACTTTGTATGTTGTACAAATATTTTTCGTTTTATACGCAATAATGTATTTATTTCGCTTCAAATTGTTTATTAAAGTTTTGAAATATTCAATTTAAAGCCTGACCGAATAATAAGTTGAGCACCTGTAGATACATATATAACGGAAGAATAGAAAATAAGAGCGCCCGAGGTAGAAAAAAAAAACTTAACGAACGAGATGAACCCCAGATAGTTTCCACAGTTCGACGTAACCCACGGCTTAGTGCTCCGAAACTGACCTCTAACGTTAATGCAACACTTAGCCAACCTGTATTCACTGTAATGTTTCGTCGCACTTTGAGAAGAGCGGGTTATCACTGCAGAGTAGCGAGGGAAAAGCCATGGATCACGGAAATAAATCGACGTAAGAGATTGGACTTTGCGAAAAGGTATGTAAATTGTAGTGAAGAGTTGGAAATCAGTCATCTTTAGTGATGAAAGTAAATTCAACATTTTTGGTTCGAATGGACGAAATTTTGTGTGGCGCAGAGTTAATACAGAGTTTAAAAAGGAAAATCTCCACCCAACTGTAAAACATTGTGGTGGTTCTTCTATGATTTGGGGCTGTATATCTGCTAATGGAGTAGGGAATCTAGCTTTCACAGAGACCACAATGAACCAGTACGGATACCTTAACATTTTGAAGCAAAATCTCCAACAAAGTGCGGAGAAAATGGGCTTGGGATCGTACTATCAATTCCAGCATGACAACGACACGGACCTCAGTGTTTAGTTGTGGCTGCTATATAATATCCCAAAACGCTTGAATACACCACCTCAATCCCCAGATCTCAATCCGATTGAGAATTTGTGGTGGGAATTAGAAAAAATGGTACAAAAACACCATGCAACAAGTAAAAGTAAGCTTAAGGCTGCATTAATTCAAGAATGGTCAAATATTTCTAGTTCCATGACAAATAAATCAGCACAGTCCATGCCAAAACGATTGAGAGAAGTTATTAAAGCCAAGGGACTGTCTACAAAGTATTGAGCTTGTTGTTCTTGCAAATAATATTATGATTTTTTCCTGTGTACCATCAATTATATGTTGTTGAATTAAGATGTGTTTTCTTAAATTTAATTTTATTTAATTAACATTGTAGACAAATAACGTACAAATTATGTTTAGTTGGAGAAATGATAATATACGTTATAATTATATTTGTTTTGTATGTAAATTATAACGCTGAATACAAAATATATTTCGATTTATATGAAAAATGTAAATGTACGATCAATTATGAGAGCCACTGTATGTAACCGATGCCCTTCCAGAAGCGTTATGCGCTGGAGGAAATATAGTGAGTAGCGAGTCAGCTGTAACGATTGAGATAATCATCATGCTTAATCACCAGGCTTCGGCCTAGGGACACAGAGTAACCAGTATGAGGTTTAGAGTACACGGAGTATAAATGACGTCATGACCCGTAAGAAAGGGTGACTGCAAAGCACAGGTGGGTCCGTAATGTGCATTACCGTTGTGTGCATTGCTGCTTGGCTGCGGTACGTGTAACAGGCTTCGGCGTAGGGACACCTGATTGAAGGTTACAGCCACCGGCGTGGCTCAGTCGGTTAAGGCGCTTGCCTGCTGAACTGAAGTTGCGTTCGGGCGCGGGTTCGATCCCCGCTTGGGCTGATTACCTGGTTGGGTTTTTTCCGAGGTTTTCCCCAACCGTAGTGTGAATACAAGGTAATCTACGGCGAATCCTCGGCCTCATCTCGCCAAATATCATCTCGCTATCACCAATCTCATCGACGCTAGATAACATAGTAGTTGATACAGCGTCGTTAAATAACCAACTAAAATAAAAAAAAATAAATAAATTGAAGGTTACAACTCACGTTAATACTTTAATGGTAGACATTTATTGTCTACACTAGGAATGTACTGCATATACTGCATCTGTAAGGGTGAAATATATTTTGTGCCGTACTGTGACGGACTATTTACATATTGAGACAAGAAGTAACGGCGCGCTCCATCTCCCACTCCACTCGACCAACACAACTATCGGTCGTGCGTTCTGAACTTCATGCGTTTCTGTGCCCAGGACCGAAGCCTGCTAATCACATTTTACCCCTAGTTGTTAGACGATCGTTCACCTCTTTGTAGACCTTGGCCCTCCATGATTTATAACGTAACGGACTTCTTTGTTAGTTTAGATTTGTTTGCGTTTTTTCTTTTGTTTCAACTTTGTCATATATAATTGCGTATATTCTTAGACATACTAAAAAAACTTAATTTTTTAGTTATTTTTATCCCTACACAAAGACCTACTGAAAGACTTTAAAGACTTTTGACAGAATTTACTCTTTTATTAAACCCAGTTCAAATTTTTTATTGTTCTCTTGCCTTCAGTAATTACACACTCATGAATATTAGGAAAGCATTCCTTATTTCGATATATAATTTTATGTATGTAATATTTTAAGAACAAAAAATAACTTTCACTTCAAATCGACATCACTCGCCGTTTAATTTAATACAATTCACTTTTTCTCTCTCTTGTTTTAACACTGTACAATTATGCACTCATATATATAGTAATAATGCAACCGATCTTGCGATATATCACTTCGTATGTGTAAAATTACTGCTGGTCTGATTTTTTCAGTTTCTCTCTCTCTCTCTCTCTCTCTCTCTCTCTCTCTCTCTCCAGACCAGAGTTTTCACTTTTTCTATCCCCATAGGCGATTGTATTGAACATTAATTTTATGCCGGATATAAGCGAGCCGGCCCGCTCTGAATTGGATCATTGTAATATTATGATACCAGATTACATCTAAACACATGGCGGTCCCAAAACTACAAATATTAGGTTTTCACGTGGTCGTTCAGTACAATTCATAGCTCCACGTTGCGAACACGTATTGTCGGACGTCTGCCTGCATTCGGAACAAGTTCCAGAGGAAGACTCAGTGTCAGTCAAAGTTGGTTAATGGTTCTGCAGAAGGAATGTCACTGTCGGTGACCTACTTCAATTGGACTGTGCTTTTTTTCCGGACGGAGCGGGAAATGATCTGCTTACTTTCAGTAAGAAAGGGTCTAACTTGTTTACAGTTTCGCTTATAATTCCTACAATGCATGATTGTGTGAAAACACCTCGAGTGATACAAGAACGTGTTTAATGAAGTGTATCATATTGTTTATTATTTTTATTCCGTACCAAGTTAGAATTATTTTCACGGACTTATAAAATACCTTGATCTTTACTTTCCGCGTTACATAGTTTTTGGGATAGAATACTTACTTTCAAAATATATTTACATGTACGAAAAAAAAGGTTAACTAAAGTATGCGAATTACAATTTAAAATAGATATTTAGTGTATATTTGAAGTGTTTCTTGGAAGTATTTGCTAGACAATTTTAACCAATAGGTTACATTTGAATCCTTTAGATTCAAATTCCTCTAAAGACCATTTTGTTTATAATTGAGTTATGCACAAATATTCTAATGATTTATGTAGTTTGAATTAAAAAATCCACTGAATTTAAAGCAAAATGTTTATTAAGAGTCATTTTTGGGTATAAATTTGCTCTATTTGTCACCAGTTACTGTCAAAATACTTTAATTTCTGAAAGTGTATACTCGTATAAGGGATTTTAAATCTATAGAATTCATTTATTGTTAGAGTAATTAATAATGGTCTTATTCTTGTGCTGTTGCAGTTCAATCCTAACATTCTTATAGCTTAAAATCTCAGCATTGTTCTTAAAATGTTTCTAACTAAATTTAAATTTCTATTACAGAACACACTTCCTGTTCTTCTAATACAACTTCAGGCTGTATCTTTATTAATGTTATTATTTGTATTATTAAACAATTCTTAAAGATAGGGACGCTATTTCAGGCTTACATGTTACAGTTAGATTTGATTAGAAAAGCATTAAAATGCAATAAGTGCATTGATTAAAAAATAATCATTTTGTGAAATGTAATATATTTTACATTTTACACATAATTTCATTATATTAGTATAATTATTTAATTATGTAGAGTTCAATTGCAACAGTTTTGTACGGAATTTAATGTAATCACAGGACAGTAAGTTCTCCTTTTTTTGTATTCGAACAAGTGTGATAGAGCCCATATGATTGGAGAATGTGGTCCCGAAACTCGCTCATTTCATTTGACCATTTTTATGATTTATAGGCCCCTACATGTATACGATTATGTTTGATCTCTCTGTCATATTTTAATCTCGTTTTCTTTCAAAACAATGTCAATCCTTGTCTCAAAGGTTGTGTTATTGTGTATGTCGCTTAAAATCTCGCTCAGTCCGTATATCGGTGGATAAAAAAAACTATACTAGTCCTTTCATAATAATGGACTTAAGCGTTTTGTTATCACACTATTCAATAATTATACTCTGTAACAAAGCTTGGCTAGCTCCGTGATTTGATTAAAAAGACCTTTGGGGTGGCCGAGACGTAGATGGGAGGATAATATTAAAACGAATTTGAGGGACATGGGATATGATGTCAGGGATCGGATTAATCTTGCTTAGTATAGGACTGGTGGCGGGCTTACTTGTGGGTGGCAATGAACCTCCGGGTTCTTTAAAAGCCATAAGTACTAGTGCATGCATAGTTGCAGTGTGAGTGATAACGAACCAGTTAATATGATCAATTAGCAATTTTTCTATCACCATTGATTAGTTTAAGAAATTTTTTCTTGATTACCATCGAACATTTCATTCGGTTTTAATTAGTTTTATCCTTACGTATTTGCAAACCGAGTTCATTCGATATCTTCCCAATCTTGAAAAATTCGAGACTTCTGAATAATTGAGTTATTCGCTAATTATTTTATTATAGGCTCTCATCTATTCTTAAATATTGGAGACTATTAAACTTATAGGATGAATTTTCGATATTGGCCAATAACGTTTCAGAACCGCCTTAAAATCAACCAATCACATTTGTGTCTCTTGATAAAACGTCTCGTACAATACTGGACATATTGTAATCCCACTGCTACTGTACTCCCACTACTCCAGTTCAGTCCAGTCCACTTCAGTGTCAATCATAGAAAATCAAGAAATGCCAAAAAATAAATAAATAAATAAATAAATAAATAAACAAATAAATAAAAATAATAATAATTTTGAAAATTGCGTTTTCAATAACAGTAACTTCAAGTAATAAATAAATACCTATAAAACCTTCCGTGTTTTTATTCTGTTAATGTAACATTTCAGCTTATACTTTTGATGTTAACTGGTTTCATTCTTGACCCCACTGTAAGGTTAGAAATTAATGAAGATCAACCAAAGCAGGTACATGAAGAGAAACGCGCTATTTACCTCCCATGATGTGATGATCTCAGTCATAAATATAATATTCAAGATTGGAATGTCATTGGACTTATGTTTGGTGCGCGAGGAACAATTCCCAAATTTACATTGGAGATCCTCAGAAAATTAAAGGTTCCTGAAAAGACTTCAGACAATATTGCATCAACCATTTTAAAATCTTCATTGAACATCATCAATCACCATCTCTATTCATCTTTATAATATTCAATGTATATTATTTATTTTCAATAAATTTTTATCGTTTTGATAGCTACCACATCTTGTCGCAGAATGTATATATTTTTTAATTTCATTATACATTTTTTTAACATTCATTTACATTTTCTTTTTTGTTCATTTGAATTCATTAGGATGCCGATATTTTAAGGGGATGCGCTACTGAATTTTCTAATTTCTACATTTTAAGAGATAATGTATTGAAATTTTAACAGCATATTATGATCATGATTATGAATTAATCAAGAAAATTTCAATGATCTAAGTCAAGAAATAACTCTTTTAAAAATAAAATTTGAAAATAACACGTTTATTTTGGAAACCCGTTTTTTGGAATCTAAAACAAGAGTTTTCTATGTTTTTTATAGTGCATATTATAGCTGAAACACAGGTTGTGGTAATGGAGCATTGGAATTTAGCATATGAAGAGTAAAATAAAAAAAAACATGACATTTCTTAAAAAACGGTCATTTTTCAGGAACGCATACCCTTAAATCCAAGATTTGGACGGCTATCATTTCGATAATTAAAAATAAATGTTTCGTATTTCCGCTCTGAATAGTTGGCAATAGTATTTAGTATGCCGTGCTAGATAGCAGTTTGTTTTCGAACTTCATTACAAGAAAACATGTCTTATTGCTGTGTTTTATAATAGGCCTAATTATTATCGTTTACGCTAGTAATTCGGTTTTGCAAGTTATTTAATTCTATTTGTTGAATAACCTTATTAAAATGCACTCATGGTTTAATCTAATTAGCATAACATCACTCACCCTTCGGGATCGTTAAATTGTATCAATAAGATGAAACAGCACTCATGCAATTATTACACATAATATCCCAAAATTAACACGTGATGGATATATGCTCTATAATAATATTTTTAAACGAGATACTTCAAGTCCTAAATCGTGAAGCTGCCATACTGAAATTTCTCATTCCATTGTTGTGTCAGATACGACAAAACTGAATTGTTGTATGCAGGGAAGTTGCAAGATTATAATTTTCGATTGTTCCTTTCATGCGTGTGAATCTTCGGTAAGTACACATGTTGAGAAAATACAGTACATTAGTACACTTCCTGGTTTACTTGTAAATTACTACAATAGCCTGATGTAAACAATCCCAGAATTTCATTTTAATAACAAAGATATGTTCCTGGCTTCGAATAGCCTTACAAAGCGACTGCAGACGAAAGAAGTTCCCGCAACGTTTTATAACTTCAAAACACATTGTAACTGACTTTATTGTAAGTGACACAATGTGTCGCAGTCCCACGCGTTTAATCACAGCCTGTGGTGATGTGACACTACGCATTATTGTTTACAACAGCTAAGTCTGCTTCATACACCAATTCCAAGCAGATATAACGAGTTCAACTTGCGTAAATATGTATTATAACGACCATTATACTTACAGATTATATAAACTGACTCCGCTGTTTTGGAATGGTGATTACTGTTGTTGTTGTTTCAACTGTCCGAAGACAGGTTTGAATCTCATAAGCAGAGGTAGGAAGTTTGTACTAAAGCAGTAAATTTCAATTGAGTACAGCGTGGAGTATAGATATCACTCGCGCCTCGTCCTTCTCCCGCTCGCTACAGACAATACGCAGTTCATACGCATAGTATTATTCTATGGAGCTGTGTACAGTCTTGAATAGTTTGAAGACTATTTTTAATTTATATTAATAGTTTGGTTGTTGAACAAAGTGCGCTATTCTGTTATTGGAATGGAATGGAATTTAACTGAGGGGGGCACGGACGGCCCAGCACTGCGACCTATTCAGATCTATTGCGCTAACCCTCGATATGGAATGAGTTGCATGCCAAAAATCCCCTACGCACACCGCCCTAATCACATGACTCCCTTAACGACCGGTCCCTACAGCCGACAGAATCCATATACCATTCCTGCTTCGGCAAATTCCCCCAAGGCCCCCCTGTCGGCCCGAGGCGAAACTCCTCCCCCGAGTAGGTCCGCCTCGGGTGCCATTGCAGAAGCCATTCAACATCGCTGAACTACATTCCACGGAGGCCGGTCGAGAGAGTCAGCAGCTTCGGAAGGCCGCAGGTAGAGTGATCTGAAAAACCAGAAACGGGATAATGAGGAAAGGATGATGGGGGAGGAAAGGAAGTGGCGAAGATGAGTGGGGTTCCAATAAAGTTACCATAGGAGTGAGGGGAAAATCCCGAAAAAACCTCACCCAGGCAACTCGTCCTGACCGGGAATCGAACCCGGGACCGCTGAGTTTGGAATTAGACTCGCTAACCCCTCAGCCGCAACGGTGGACGCTATTCTGTTATTATTATATTATTTACGTAATAGTAATATTATGCATGATACCAAAATAGTAAATCAATCTGTTATTAAATAATTATGGAAACAGGAATGTGTAACACGTTTATTTTTTCCCGGATTATTCTTCGTTAAATTTTGAAAGACAAGTTTATTTACCAGCCGTCAATACTTGTTTGTTTTGCTGGTGTGTTGACGTCTCGTGCTGCTGTGCTACTACGCATTCGATTGCGTTTGAAGTCCAAGTTCATTCAACATCAGAATTGCAATACGAACTTCCTAGCTGTCATTCAAATAGAAATGAAAATTTTCCTTGAAAAAATTTATGGGTTTAATATTATGTGCCACATACGAGATACCGTACGTTATTATATTCACAAAGTTGTTGTTCTCCTGATGATAGCAAGAAATGCTGTATCATATTTCAGATTTGCTCCAATAATGTCTTGTGACGTAGAACTAATATTTTCAGTGTACAAATATTGTTTTTATTTTTTTCTGAACTTAAAAGAAATATTGTTATTACTCGACCGAGGCAGTGAAGCCGTGGACGTAATGTTATCGCGATGACGCTATACTGCACGTAATCTCTACAAGAGGCAATATGGAACCTTCTTAAGGAAAGACCGTACAGAATTGAAAAAAAAATTATTTGTAACCAGTTTTAACCATATTTCAGTATGAATTATGATATTTAAAAGAAATACACCTAACAAATTTGAAGTGATTTGCATGTAGAGTTTTTGGATTTATCACAAATTAAAAAAAAAATTGAATAATCCTGCAGGCGTCCGAATTTTTTAGTTATTACTCCGAAGCTATATAATATGGGTTTTCTTTTTTTTGTACAGTTTTGATGTAAAAAAATATATATTATATGATATGAACGTTTCTTAATTATTATTTTCCGCTTTTTCAGGCTTCGGCACAAAATATATTTAAAAGTAATATATATTTTTATATACATAGTACAGTTTATACATAATATGTGTATATGTATGTAAATTTTCAAGAATATCGAGGCAAAATTCATGCATTTGAAACATTCTGCATTGTTAAAAATGTTATTTTAAGAAAAACCTACGAAATTCAACGAACCTAAAGGGCTGCTATTTAAATGCCGCTGTATTTTCTTTAAAAGCACCGCGCGGGAAAAATAAATTACCCTCGTGTGTAGCAGGGATTGGTGTAAGATTTTATGCCAAAAACTCCAATTTTGCTTTAGGGACCATTTTTTTAGGCCTAAAAACTCGGTAGGCTTCTCCCTGAAATTGTAAAATGTGTATTAACTTTTTAAAGTGTTCATGCAATGAGAAATGATAAATTACAGATACACAAAAACACACCTACAACAAATCCTCGACACAACTGAATTTCAGAACACACACTATTTGACTCCGCACTACACAAGAGAGTAATAATCCGAGATTAATGTTTGGTATTTAGTATAATATGTCAGTTGAAAAATGACAAAATTAGCTGAACTTTGTTTGTTAGCAATAAGATGAGAATGCTCATTGCAAGTCAGTAGATTATTCATAACAATGTTATGTTGGCCTAGGGTTAATACATCCCAAAATGAAAAGTAATATGTCGACTGATACATTTTTAAATGTACAGTCTTATTAATATTGAGAATTAATTTATTATAATCACACCACTTTTTAAACCGAGAGTTATCTGTTTCAACTCTACTAATTAAATCATCATAATAATCTGAACAAACAGTAAAAGAGCTGTAGTAGTACTTTACCTATATTTGTGTAACCATTTAAATAATTGATCAATAATAAAAAAAAAATAAGAGATCCTAGTACAAAACCCTGAGGTACGTCCATATTTAAATTAACCTCATCAGAAAGAGTATAATTATTTTTTAACCTTACAATTAAACAAATATGATTTTACGAATGTAAAAAATTCCCTCTGAAACATAATTTTATTCAAATATATTAATATCCAAACTATCAAATGACTTAGATAAATAAAATAATAAGATAGCTACATGTTTAAGTTTATCAAGATTTTCATCATCATCATCATCATCATCATCATCATCATCATCATCATCATCCAATTCAAGCACTAGACCTAGTGGTCTGTTGCGGTCTCAATGGTCTCATGCCATCTTTTTAATGGTCTTCCAACAGATCGTTGTCCAGCAAGGCGGTAATGCAGCACTGCCTTTGGCCATCTTTCTGTTGGAATTCTCTCAAAATGATGTTTCCAATTAATACTGTAGATTTAAAGAAAACTTAATATAGGTTGTATAAATATAATTATTATTAAAATCATAAAGGACATTTTCCGTAGATTTACCAGGAAGAAAACTACATTGAACAGGAGTAATTAAACTAGAATTTAGTAGATAATCTAACGTTCTATTATTAAAACTCAAATGTTTTGGAAATTGTGCTTAATATGATACAGGCCTAGAATTATTTATGTTAGTAGAATCACATTTCTTATGAACTGGTTTAACAAGAGCAATTTTTAACAAACATGGAAAAAAACTCCACTATTAACACAACGGTTAAATATGAAGGCTAGGTGAATTGCAATTATGTCACTAAACACTATTATAGTGCTCAAAGAAATTGTTGCATATTAGCTTATTATAAACTTACGAAGAAATGTGCAATATCTTTTTACACAAAACTAAATTTGCATGTTTCTTCATAATTGTGCAATAAAATGATGTGCAACAATTTCTTGGAGCACTATAATATTTTGAAGAACATATTGTCTATATCACGCTATTAACACTTTTAAAACTGAACAGTTTTACAAATTTCATTAGCATCAATATCATAAAAAGCAAAACTATTACTGTTAAGAGCAGACAACACGAAACCGCTAACAATTGCAACTGTTGTTAAAGTATCTTTATTTCTCTGAACACGGGTCTAACCAAAATTGTGGCTGAAACTGTAGCCCAGTAATTCTCAAATAAACATAAATCACTTTTAAAGCTGCATTATCGAGTATCGGAACTGTGAAACTGGTTTCGGGCTCGAGTATCGAGATATTGTGATATCGATCCATCAGTAATCATTGTTTTTTATTTATTTTTTTTTAGTTATTTATTTAATACTTTACACTTGAGCTACATTAGGCATTGCAGCCCGAAAGAGCAGAAGCTCGTGCTCGGGCGCAGTTTAGATCAGTCGTACAAAATATATCACAAAATTAAGAGAGTTCATTGAGAACAATAACAATAATAAATGGTAAAATAATACAGCATGTAATAATAGGGTCTATATACAAATAGAAAATACAAAAGTACATAAATATTAGAGTATCAATTTTTAACTCAATTAGCTGAAACAATTAAATAATTAATCTGATTTGTTTTTTTTAAATCTGTGTGTGTTAAGTGTACTTAGCTCAGGGTAAGCTCTAATTAATTCATTATATATTTTGGGTCCAAAACTTCTGCTGTGTTTTAATCCAGCAGTTGTGTGCCATTTCGGAGTATTTAAAAAGAAACTGTAATTTTGTCTCGTATGGTATTCGTGAGGATCAAATTTAAATTTATTGTGGTTTTTATGGAAGTAAATCAGCAATGTTTGTTTATAAATTTGTTCTAGATTTGATACACCAAATTCCTGAAAAATTAATGTTGTTGGATAATCAAAAGGTTTATATAGACAAATTTTGATAATTCTTTTTTGGAGCAAATTTAAGGGATGGATAGTCGATTTTGCCATTCCTCCCCAACCTAAAATACCTTACTAAATTATTGATTGAAACAGAGCTAAGTACACAGTACGCAGAACATAAACAGGTAAATAAGAGCGTAGAATGGAAAATTGTTTGATTTAGATATTTTACATATTTTGAATACGTTCAATAAAATAAACTATAAACGGTAGCATCATTCACAACATTATAAAAGGAATAATATGTGTTAACTTCGTGACATGCATGTCGTATTTTAAAATAGCATCTAATTTAGTTGAAGACCATCTGTCGTTCACTTAACCACGCAAACAACTGCAGTTTCTCAGTGAATAAGCAACATTATATCTTTCATCAGAAAAAAAAGAAAATTCCTTTCGTCTGAAACAATGACATACAGTTGGCATTCTTATCTCTGTGATGTTGAGATTGTTAAGCATCATGGCAGATCTCTCTCCAACAGACTGGCAAACATTCGTGATAATGAAAGTTGATTATTGCATCACATTCAATGACAGCTGCATTCGTCGCATAACAGTGAATGTCTGGATCTTACTTTTACCCAATCAGAACAATACAGAACATGAATTCAAAATGAGCATATTTTTGTCGTTTTGTCGGCTTCACTGAACCTCGCAAAAAAGTTACCGGCCGCCTCTCACCAAATGCACTCAGTCAGGTTCGAACACAGTTGCGTGCATGTGTGGCCCGTGAAGGGCGGAAATCTAGTGCCTTTCTCCGTTATTAGAAACAAACGCATTCCAATATATCGCAGCTGTGTACTTCCGTGCTAACTAATGGTGCGGTTTCTGTCGCATGTGCTTTGCAAAACACGGCGGCGCGGCGTGACGTTTGCGGAAGGCGTGTTCACAAACATTCAATAAATCATAGATACATTTTCAATGGCACACAATCCTAACTTTCTTCACTTCCAAACTAGTACAGGTTAAGATTTTACAGTAACAAAGACGACGGACATTTTCACACGCGATCTTGAAGAAAAGAACAGAAACTTGCCGTGTGTTAAGTGATAAAATGAGAGTCTAATAAATTACAATCACTCTGTTCAGAAAAATACGTTTACCGCTTGAAGAATAAAACAATATGAGGCAGATATTCGGAAGTTCGTAAAATATATTGTATTTGTAACATATATTGTGAACAGACAAAGGGACTGATGGACGAACAAAGGGATGGGGGGACGAAAATATAAAGGCACGGGTGAACGAACACAAAAAAGGGACGGCTGGATGAACAGATCAAGGACTATGGACAAACAGACCAAGGATGATAGGTAAACAGACTAATGGACGATTGAAAAAAGACCAAGTATAGTAGGTAAACAGATCAATGGACGATGGGCAAATATACCAAGTATAGTAGGTAAATAGACGAAGGACGATGGGCAAATAGAACAACGATAATTGGTAAAAATACCAATGCACGATGAAGAAACAGACCCAGGAAAATAGGTAAATAGGCCAAGGACTATGAGCAAACAGACTAAGGATGATAGTTAAAAAGTTAACAGGGGCCATGGGCGAACAGACCAAGGATGATAGGTAAACAGACCAATGGACGATGGGCAAACAGATCAAGAATGGTAGTTAAGTGTTAACAGACCAAGGGACGATGGGCGATCAGACCAAGGATGATAGGTAAACAGACCAATGGACTATGGGCAAACAGACCAAGAATGATAGGTAAACAGACCAATGGACGATGGGCAAACAGATCAAGAATGGTAGTTAAGTAGTTAACAGACCAAGGGACTATGGGCGATCAGACCAAGAATGATAGGTAAACAGATCAATGGACGATGGACAAATAGACCAAGGATGACAGGTAAACAAACCAAGGGCTGGATAGACAAACAGAAAAAGGAACGGATGAAGGGAGAAAGGGACGGATGAAGAACAGAGAAAGGAACGGATGAAAGAACGAAAAAACTAATTGAGGAACAGACAAAGGGACAGATGGATGAAAAAAGGAACTGATTGACGAATAGACAAAGGGACAGATGGAAAAATAGGCAAAGAGACGGATAGAGGAATAGACAATGGGACGGATACACGAACACGCAATAGAATGAAACGGCAAACATACAATGAGACTGATGGGCGAACAGGCAAAAGGGACGCACAGACGAACAGACAAAGAGACGGGTGGGCAAACAGACAAAGAGATGGATGGGCGAAGAGACAAAGAGATGGATGGGCGAACAGAGAAAGGGACTAATGTGAGAAGAAAGGCGGGATGGACGAACAGACAAAGAGACGGGTTGGCAAACAGACAAAGAGATGGATGGGCGAAGAGACAAAGAGATGGATGGGCGAACAGAGAAAGGGACTAATGTGAGAAGAAAGGCGGGATGGACGAACAGACAAAGAGACGGGTTGGCAAACAGACAAAGAGATGGATGGGCGAAGAGACAAAGAGATGGATGGGCGAACAGAGAAAGGGACTAATGTGAGAAGAAAGGCGGGATGGACGAACAGACAAAGAGACGGGTTGGCAAACAGACAAAGAGATGGATGGGCGAAAAGACAAAGAGATGGATGGGCGAACAGAGAAAGGGACTAATGTGAGAAGAAAGGCGGGATGGACGAACAGACAAAGAGACGGGTTGGCAAATAGACAAAGAGATGGATGGGCGAAGAGACAAAGAGATGGATGGGCGAACAGAGAAAGGGACTAATGTGAGAAGAAAGGCGGGATGGACGAACAGACAAAGAGACGGGTTGGCAAACAGACAAAGAGATGGATGGGCGAAGAGACAAAGAGATGGATGGGCGAACAGAGAAAGGGACTAATGTGAGATAAAAGGCGGGATGGACGAACAGACAAAGAGACGGATAGGCGAACAGACAAAGGGACTAATGGGCGAACAGAGAAAGGGACTGATGTGTAAAAAAGGGTGGGATGGGCGAACAGACAAAGAGGCGGATAGACAAACAGACAAAGGTACGAATGGACAAATAGACAAAGAGACGGATGGGCGAACTGACAGAAGAACTGATGGGCGAACAGACAAAGGAACTGATGGGCGAACAGACAAAGGGACTGATGGGCGAACAGACAAAGGGACTGATGGGCGAACAGACAAAGGGACTGATGGGCGAACAGACAAAGAGAAGGATGAACGAAGAAAGGGACTGATGGGCGAACAAAGACGGATAGCTGAACAGAAAAAGGGACAGTTGGGCGAACAGACAAAGGGACGGAAGTGCGAACAATGAAGGCATGGGCGAACAAAGGAACAGAAAAAGGGAAGGATGAATGAACACATAAAGAAGCAGACAGTCGAAGAGACGTCAGGACTGATAAAAGAAGGGGAAAACATTTAATTAATGTTAAGCTAGAAAGAGAATTACCGGCAGACATGTAAAAAAATACGTAATCTTCAGATATATCTTGTAGTCACAAGAAAACCTGAGTTAATAGTTACGTTTTGTTCACCATAAAGATCTGCAAAGCACAGTTAGAAGGATGTAAAATAGAAGGTGTGGTTTAGAATTAAATTCATTTTATATTCGATGCTTAATGGGTTCACATTTTTCAACCCAACAAGAATAATACCTACGAGTCTGAAATGTCATAACCCCAATGATTATAAGTACTCGACGATTTATTGCTCACTTAGATGTAGTTTACTGTATGATCTACTTTTATTATAAAAATTTAATTAGTTTATGAAACGAAAGTCAAGAGCAGAGGCCAAGTTATAGTCCGACCATATGGACGATTCGGTCCAAAACAAGTAATTCAGGACATTCGATCGTTAAAACGATCTATGTATATGTTTACTGAAAAGGTATAGAATGATCCAAGCATTATACAATCATTTTTTAACTTTAAATAAGTTTCACTATATGTAGGTCGTCTAAATTTATGTTCTTATGCCGATATTTGAAAGGAACGAACTCAGAAATAGCCCTTCTCCAAACAAGATTAATTTTAAATTTACATATACTGTAGTTACTTTCAATTTTTAATCTACTGAAATCGTTATTAATTTTCAACTATTCTACCTTTCAAACCTGTCATTGAGGAACTTATATGAATTTTGTTCTCGTAAAACGAAGATAAATTACAATCCCGTATTATACAGAGTGTTTCGTAACATGATGGACCCACTTCATAGGTGAATAGGAGACAAAAACAATAAAAAAAACTGTATAAAAATGTATTCCATTTGATGTTGCTTCAAAGTTACAAATGTATAGTCATGTTTGTACCTCAGTAATGTGAAGCTGCTTACTTTTATAAGAAGTGCTCAAAATGCCATCTTCAGTCTGAATGCAAGACTGCCGTATTCTTTAGAAAATAGCAGGAGTTTGCTAACAGCCGTCTTTGATACGCTTACGATGTATTCCAATGTTGAAAATAGGTTGTGAATAAACTATATTTTTTGCAAAGTGGCCCCATATATATATATATATATATATATATATATACATATACATATATAGTTATATATGTAGTTGTATATTACATAATCATTTCCTGTTGTATTCAAACACTGTGATAATATTAAGGCATTACGAACAATGACACATACACTCAAACTACTACACAACATAACTCTCCACAGATATACATTATGCACAGCGTGGCCCACCCAAGTGGTGTGCAACTTCAAAATCATGATAATCCTGTCATTTATCCGCAATATGCGGAACCCAAATCACTTAGTGAAGTGGGTAGGTATTAGACACACACATATTAAGGCATATTTTTTTGTAACACACAATTTAGTGGAAGTTACAACCTCAAAGAAAGAACTTCATTGTGGTACACGTGGCTAGTTTATATTTTCGGTCGCTATAGCATGGATTTAAATGGTCCGATTACTGTCGTTTCGATAACCACCACACTTTTGTAGTACAAATTAACGACGATAAGCGATGCACCACTGTAATCTATTCAAACTGCATAACTTGATGCACGTTTTACTAAAATAAAGCGTTTTGACTTTAGTATGAATGTTCTTTATTTGAAACATATTCTACTACAGTTCTTAAAGTTATTCTGCCAATACATGAAAGATAATTCAAGAAAGTAATAGATACTTGGACAATACATAATTACAAATAATATTACGGTTTTCCTCGTTCATAAAGATCGTCAGTTCTTCGTATAAAGACATTAGAAGAGTGAAAAATTTCTCCTTCCAAATCAGACCTTTGCCATTATGGAGACATTATGATCTTGTCAACGTAAACAACAGGAAGAAAGGTATGATTATGATGTTATCCATCGGTTCTTCCAGTTTAAAGTTGTGACATTTTGCCAGTGATTCATAGTGGGAGGTAATGTATCAGGAAGTATACCTCGATGATTATATTAGATAATTTTTATGACTCGGTAGTAGAGATATTTCACTGATGACGAAGCGAACTGTCATACATTCTTAACCCCGGAACTAGACACAGGTCAGTAGACATATCAATGATCCACGTGCCGCTTTTACATTAAACACCTGCTTATTAGCGATATAAATCTAAAGATCCAGTGTTCGATTATAGTGACTATCACAATTTTACTAATATACTCTTTTGACCAATAAAATGGTACGAAAGGATGTCTTTCAACCAATCATAGCTGCTTATCGCACAATTTGATCACTTCCTAGCATTTGTTTGATTTTATCGCTTCCCTAGCATTTGTTTGATTTTATCACTTCCCTTGCATTTCTTTCTTTGCTTGCCAACATTCCAAATTAGAAATTCTTTACGGTATTATAAAACATGCTTTGCTATCGTCATTTGTTTCCCGCATAGATAGTCGACTGAATTTTAGTAAGTCAATTCTGTGGTGTTTGGGTAAAGGGAGATAAGTCATAAAAATGAGTTCGGAGATAAATGAAAAGTAAACTTGGAACCCTTAATACAAGTAATTTTCGACACAAATAAAACACATCAACTGCTAGTATTCTTTGATTTTTGCACACCCACTTGTATAATTTAACTTGTGTGTTCATCTGGGGAACAAAATTCCATCTGGACAAAAAAATGACTTATACCCCTTTACCCGAACACCACAGAATTAATATCTATTTTATTGTATTAGAGTGCTTTATTTCTTCTAATCTTTATATACTGTACTTTCTTTTGTTTTTATGTACCTCCCCGCCATTTGTTTCCTTGTTTGCCAATTGCAAATTCTTTACGGTACTATAAAATAGCGGCTCCGTTCAAAGGTTTTGGTGAAGTTAACATTAGTGAAATAGAATTTGATTAAGTCAATATTTTATTGTATTAGAGTAGTTTATTTCTTCTAATCTTTATATATTTTCTTCTAATCGTGTCAATTAAATCCCACTCGAGTTTTGATTTTCTCTAGATAAATCAAAACCTCTAGTGAGATTACTGTTGATAATAATTATTATTCGTTTATCTTTAACCGTACAACTGCTTCTCAGTTTCCACTGCAAAGAACTATATTTAATTCCTGATGAATCGTATTTAGGATATGATATGCACAGTTTGTAATTACTTATTAAATGATACTTTGTAACCAAAGAGACTCTTCAGAAATGATTACATAGAAGATGATCGAAACTTCACTAAACCGTTAAGCGGAAAATGTTCTATCGCTGAATGTACTGTTAACCAATAATTATGGAAATAATTCAACATCCGTACACGACTGTCATGACCTTGGTTTACAACGCTATCTTCTTGAGCGAGCCAACCGACAGCAACGTGTTGTATAGTGAAGCAGTGACCATCCTACATCCTATACAGTGATAAGGAAATGGTAAAACAAAATGTCATGAGAAATGTCAGTTTACTGAGAAAACACGTGATGTAACCATATGAATTCGAACTCATTCCGCTTCGAATAGAAGTTGTTAGTTACTTAATCTACAGCTAGGACACATAATAATATAAAATTAACTGTTTGGCAGAAAGAACAAAATGTTTAAGTGGGCTAATTACCATTATTATTTCCTTTCCCATAAATTGTTTGCAGTGTGATTTCCGTAGCTTAAAAACCAAAGTGTTACTGTAGATTCGCCGGATTTCTTTTAGTGACTAATTATGTTACTTTTTATTATTTTCTTTGTTAATTCTTCTTTCTTAAGGAATTCAAGTCACCATTCATCATCACCCAATGTGCGGAACTGAATTTTCTACGCATTTCCATACTATCAGAGTAGTTTTATTTGATTATATATAGCAGTTTCATTTTAGATCTTCTAGAGTACACAAGACCGGGGCTGTCTTTTGTCATGACGTTTCACTGTTTAACTAATGTCGTAGGCCTATAATATGTATTCTTCATTAATTGTAGCACACGTCACAAGCCGGAACACCTAACTCGTCCCTACCCTTCCACCCTCGCGTCTTGTAGGGTAGGGGGAGAAGAGATATGCATTCAGTTTGCTTGCCAAACGTCACAGAAACGTCATTGATGGCTCCGGCCTTATGGACGGGTGAACAAACTCTTTCCCCATGCTTCCACCCCTCTCTACTCCAATTCACCAACCCTGGTTTACAATTTTTTTTGTCAATTGTGACATTGTCATATCTTTTTACAGCCACATGTTATGTGGAACTTTCGTAGTTCCAGTACTCAGAGTTTGAAAATATATTAGTACTTACTTACTGGCTTTTAAGGAACCCGGAGGTTCACTGCCGCCCTCACATAAGCCCGCCATTGGTCCCTATCCTGAGCAATATTAATCCATTCTCTATCATCATATCCCACCTCCCTCAAATCCATTTTAATATTATCTTCCCATCTATGTCTCGGCCTCCCTAAAGGTCTTTTTCTCTCCGGCCTCCCACATAACACTCTATATGCATTTTTTGATTCGCCCAAACGTGCTACATGCCCTGCCCATCTCAAACGTCTGGAATTAATGTCCCTAACTTAATTATGTCAGGTGAAGAATACAATGCGTGCAGTTCTGTGTTGTGTAACTTTCTCCATTCTCCTGTAACTTCATCCCTCTTAGCATCAAATATAATCCTAAGCACCTTATTCTCAAACACCATTAACCTATGTTCCTCTCACAGAGTGAGAGTCCAAGTTTCAAAACCATAAAGAAAAACAAGTAATATAACTGTTTTATAAATTCTAACTTTCAGATTTTTTGACAGCAGACTGGATGACAAAAGCTTCTCAACGGAATAATAACAGGCATTTCCCATATTTATTCTGTGTTTAATTTCCTCCCGAGTATCATTTATATTTGTTACTGTTGCTCCAAGATATTTGAACTTCCCTACCTCTTCAAAAGATGAATTTCCAATTTTTATATTTCCATTTCGTACAATATTCTCGTCAGGAGACATAATCATATACTTTGTCTTTTCGCGACTTACTTCCAAACCTATCTCTTTACTTGCTTCAAGTAAAATTCCCGTATTTTCCCTAATCGTTTGTGGATTTTCTCCTAACATATTCACGTCATCCGCATAGACAAGCAGCTGATGTAACCCTGTCTGTTATCCTGGACGTTCCTAATGGCATACTCTACTAGAGCAAAAGTTAAAAAGTAAAGGTGATAGTGCATCTCCTTGCTTTAGCCCACAGTGAATTGGAAACGCATCTGACAGAAACTGACCTATATGAACTCTGCTGTGCGTTTCACTGAGACACATTTTAATTAATCGAACTAGTTTCTTGGGAATATCAAATTCAATAAGAATATCATATAAAACATCTCTTAACCGAGTCATATGCCTTTTTTAAATCTATTAATAACTGATGTACTGTATCCTTATACTCCCATTTTTTCTCCATTATCTGTCGAAAATATATTAGTAATTTAGGGGAGATCAGCCTAAATTGACATACCATTTTGTTTTCCTTCAATATTATCAAAGTAATTAAAATTTTTTATGTGAATTACTTTTTTAATATAAGCTATTATTATAATTCTTCATCCTACATAAAGAAATTAAGTGATACACATGAATGAAAAATATTCAAAAAACATATTATGAAAAGCATGGAATATGTCACTTTAGGCTTATATGTGCCTAAAATGACATAGTGGTACAATTTTTACTTTAACTAAGTGCATTATCAAAAAAACACAAAATTACACAATAAATTTTTCCCCCATCATTAAAGAAAACACGTTAATAGAAAACAAGTAATTAAGAGTCTTATTTGCATATTTCGCATATTTTCTTTGCTCGTGAAGAAATACCTGCGCTTCAGCATGAGCCTATATTTTACATTTCATACATTGAAACCATGTTTCTTTTGGCTTAGGCTGACTGTAAACGTCGTTACAATACAAACAAGCTTCATCATCATCAAACTAATCATCAGCTTCTTCTTGTGAGAATTCCAATTCTTTTTTCACTATCCTTTTCGATTATCGTTGAACTCTGGATTTCTTTTCTTCTGCCTTTTGCTTTGTCATTTTAATATTTGGGATACTGGTCAGTTCAGTTGGCCCTTGGGTTGCTCTACGTTTCGCTGTAACTTTATCTGACGTAGGCAAAGGTGAAATTTCTAAAATAGGAACTTTCAAAGCTACAGCCATATCTCAATATTTTTCATTTGAAGAAGCATTAGTGTCTGCAGCAGGTGATGGTGATGAGGATTCCTTGGCAGCATTAGTCAAAGATGTAGATGAAGAAGGAAATTCTTCTGCATTAGCTGGCTCCTTGGGACGATCTGTTGTCTCACTTGGTGCAAATTGATGATCCTCAAATATGTCAGCATTCACTGTCTTCTCAAAGCCACTTTGAGCTGTTTTTACACTAGCAGCTTTAGCAAATTAAACTGAAAGAATTGAACTTATTTGGTATTGTGTAACGACTCCACCAGGATGTGCCTTCAACCATCTGGTAATCTCCTGGTCATAGAAAATCTTAAAGGGGCCAAAGAATGCAACATCAAGAGGTTGCATACGATGGGTACAGTGGGGAGGCAAACAAACCATAATTACTCCATTTGTTTTAGCATATTCTAGCAAGTCTAGATTTTTGTGGCTAGAATGCCCGTCCAAAACCAAGAGAACCTTATCTTCCAAGCTCGCCTTCACATGCTGGCAAAAGTGCTCCAACCACTGCAAGAAAACCTCTCCCATCATCCAAACTTTCTCCTGAACAAGTCCTAATGTTCCTACTGTCGCGCCATCTAACAATTCATGTGGGAAGATTAGGGCAGGAGGTACAAAATGTCCTGTAGTTCCCATGCAACACACCACTGTAACATGCTGTCCTCTCTCAGCACTTTTCAAGCATCCTACTGTTTTTTCCCCTTGGCAGCAAATATCTTGCTTGGTTTTTGAACCGTTGATAAGGCACTTTCATCAACATTATAAATTCGCGTCATACTGATATTGTTATCAGTTATAACTCTCTCATATGTTTAAAAAGAATTTAAAACTCTTGGCTTATTGAAACCCATATCACGAGCAGCACTTGTAGGTTCAGGTTTTCCCAGAGAAATACCAGGATTACGTTCACGAAAGCCAATCAGACAGTCCTAGCCTGCCATACGAGTGACTTTATTGAAACGGTGTTCTATGTCATTTCGGCCAGCTGATATGCAAGTATTCTTACTTCAATAGCCGTCAATCCAAACATTCGAGATTCTAACAGCATGACGTGATCAACGAGCTTCCTCTCTAGACTTTTATCAAAAGTGCATTTATAACGTCCTAGACCTTTTTCAGTGCCACGTAAAATTTTGTTTTTCCCATTTGACACTCTTCTTCTGAGAGTTGCTTGTGGCATACCATTTTGCTTTGCAGCTTTAAGCCATCCCATTTCTTTGTTTTCAACAGCCTGTCTAGCTCTTTGCATGCAATCTTTACCCCAACTTTGAAAGTTTGTTTTCCTTTTGTATTGCCCAACCATCTGTAAAGAAGTTAATATATAATATTTTGGCTCAAATTTAATATTTTCAATTTTTGAAAACAATCAAAAATTTATTTATAAATTAATAAAGCTACTTTTGAGGTTATTTCAGTATTTATAATTAGGCTAATTTATAACATAACACATTATAAACACAGATATTCCATTATATCTGCAACTTTTAATTTGTCCGGGCAAAGTGACATAACTATGTCACTTTACCCTGATTCGTAGTATGTCACTTTAGCCTGACACCATCTGTTGTACATAACTTAAAAATTCCGCCATTATAATTCCACAATCACGTCAACCAAAGTACTGCTGCATTCCTTAATATTTGGTATACTGGAGTATTCAATACAAACTCTATTTAAAACAAGCGATATGACATAAGAAACAAGAAACAAATCTTACCTCAAAAGTTTGAACAATCTGTATTTTGGAAATGAACTTCCTACGTAACACACAGTGCTTATTGAATGCTACCATCAATAAAGGTTACGTATTCCCAATGTAGCAACACAATACAACCCGGAAATGCAGCGAGACTTGTGACGTTTCTTAGAAACACTCAGTATGTCAATTTATCCGAGTATATCAATTTAGGCTAGTTTCCCCTTCATTATTTTTTACACAATACATTATACAAATACATGCATACATTACATAGATTTTCATATAGATATGAAAGTACAACAAGAAAAACTGTCACATAATGTAGAATTGTTTAATTTTAGGGACGTTCAGTCCATGAACTGTAATATTAAATGTCTTATGTCACTATTTCACTCAGAATATTTCTTACTATGCGTGTGTACCTAATGACAGCTATTTTGAAATTACAGTCATTATTGTCTACACACCCATTGAACTATGAACTCTTACAATGTTGTGAGTTACGAGATACAATTTATTGCAACCGAGCAATTCTATAGTAATTGCAATTACAGTTCGATAAAATCTGTGTGAGTGAGTACATTTCCATGTCATCCACCAAGAGTTACTTCGTACTTTCAATTGAGCTCTCTAAAAAAAAGTCTTTGCATCACAAAGTCAAAGGTCTCCAAAATCTTTGCCAAATTTGTATCACGCTCACAATCCAGAAATTATTTAAACATAGGGTTAGCTATGATATTGTTCGTGACAGAACCTCTGAATCTATTTCACAAACTTCACGCACGTAAAAATAAAGACATTTATTCAATCAAACAATTGCAGTTAACTAGCAATTTCACTGTATCACATGCCTGCCAAAAATGTGTACTTGAATGAGAAATAAGCTGTTAAAAGTTTCGTAGTATTTCCAATTCAATTCAGAGCACTCGTGTTTAAATATTTTATTCCATGAATAGAGAAAGTCCTTTCCTTGATTTCAAAAGACATCATTTCCGGCAACAAATCTGGTAAACTCATGTTCAAATTCGGTCGCGGGGGTAAAGGTTTATGTCCCTTTTACAGGAAATTCGTATGTTCTTGCTTAGATATTTTATTGTTCCTCGATGTTTTAAGAGACAACACTGCGCCATGTTGACCACATAACCAATGAAACCGGTTATTTTTCAATTCCACTGATGATTCTAAAACTAGTAATTGAATATAGAGGACATTATCATCGCCAAAAACGTTTCCAGTGATTCACAGATCGTTTTTATTGTCTTTATAATTAGGAACCGAATTTTGTCCCAGGGTCCCGAGCCATGGCGTCGTGGTATAAGGCATCATGCCTAGGACTTGCGTTACGCAATGCGCGCTGGTTCGAGTCCTCATGGGGAAAGAAATTTTTCCATGAAATTTCGGCCAGTGTAAGGGACCGGTGCCCACCCAGCATCGTGATGCATTTGGGGAGCTACGATAGGTAGCGAAATCCGGTCACGCTATAACGGCTAGGGGGCTCATCGTGCTAACCACACGATACCTACATTCTGGTTGGATGATCGTTCACCTCTGCTTCGGCATGTGGCCGTGTGGCCAGCATCCGCCTGGTCGGTCTTGGCTCTTCGTGAGCTGTAGTGCCACGGATTATTATTATTATTATTATTATTATTATTATTATTATTATATCATTATTATTATTACTTTGTCCCAGGAAGCTACAATATTAAGTAATAATGGAGTATTTTTTATTAAACGACGCTTGTCCATCTAGCAAGCGAAATACTTGACTGACTACTCACGAGCATCTTGTTTCGTCAAGGAGATCAGAACAAAACATGGACCATTTTAACAATTAATTACGCTAATATTTCCAATGTCAATACTATTTACACTATGAACACTGGAACACGCTATTTTTACTATTTACATTATAATAATGAATGTAGGCATAAATTGGTCAAACATTATTTACACTATTATGTACAGTGTTATATATTATAATGTAAGATATTTTATTCATATTATTATAGTCTACTTATTTTCTAAATTGAGTACAGTAGTGTAAATAATGTTTGATCAAAGTAAGCCTTCATTCTTTATGATAATGCAATAGTAAAAATAGCGTATTTTAGTCTCCACAATGTGAAGAGCTGTAAAACACAAACTACTTTCAAAAGCCGAATGTCAGGAAGACTGCTTTTCGTCTCTAGAGTATGATCTTTCTTCATGGATTACTTTTGTAGAATATTTGCTTTTCGTCTCTAGAGTATGATCTTTCTTCATGCATTACTTTTGTAGAATATTTATTTTTAATATATCAATTTTCGTTCATTACGTTGATAATTCTTTCGATCCAAATTGCCTTATTTAACACCACATTGTAATTGTTTAACTCGTAGATTTACATTTAGCTAAACACATAATTTTGCTAATACTATTATTATTATTATTATTATTATTATTATTATTATTATTATTATTATTATTATTATTACACTGTTACAATATTGAGAAATGCTATGGTCAAAATTCTTACAGCGATCATTGATTCAATATGATGATAAATAAAAGTCAATATTACAGTTGTATGATCTCATTTATAAAAACCATTAAAAAGTTAAAATAGTGTAATTACATTGTTTTTAGTTTTGATATTATTTATATTTTCTAGGATTTTTATACTGGTTGAGTGGAAGTGAAGGCCTTATGGTCCTAACTCTGTCAGCACCAGTAAAAACAGATCAAATAAATATATGAAAATTAATTTAAATTGTCGTAAAGGTTAACGTAGTATCAATTTTTATCACTAAAATACATTTTCAACAGTCTCCGGTGTCTAGTTCTGAATCGTGAACTGGAGGACAAACATGATGCATGTGTTCCCTGATAGAAGCTATGCCACGCGCCAAATATGACGTAACGCAAATATAGTCTATGAACAACAAACCTATCTCCGTACAGCCTGGGGCAGAATACGGTCTCTAGTTATAGACCTAATAGATGTTCTTCTGTATCTGTGGGACTAAAATCATTTGAATACATTATATTCTGTATTAGTCCACAGCTGTAACCGTTAGCACGTCTGACTGTGAAACAAGCGGGCACAGGTTCAAATCCTCAAATCCTGATTGCGACAAGTTACCTGGATGGGGTTCTTCTCCGAGATTTTTCCTCAACTAATTTAAGCAGAAGTGCTCGGTAACATTCTTTTTTGGGCCTCAGACTCACTTCACCATAATTTCTCCACATGTCACTGTCATTACCATACTTCATGTTAAGTTCACGTTGCAGCGTGCTGTATAGCTACGTATAAGAGCGCGACTGTTTGGCGACAAATATTCACAGAACAGGAATGGTAGCCTATTTCATAATTTTGTTTTCAATTCTCTCTGTAATATTTTGCTGAACCTGCATTTGTTGTCGAATAATTTCATTCCATATTTATAATAGGCTACCATTCATAATTTTGTTTTCAATTCCCTCTCTAACATTTTGCTCAATCAGCATTTGTTGTCGAATCATTTCATTCCATGTTTGTAATAGGCTACCATCTATAATTTTGTTTTCAATTCTCTCTGTAATATTTTGCTGAACCTGCATTTGTTGTCGAATAATTTCATTCCATATTTATAATAGGCTACCATTCATAATTTTGTTTTCAATTCCCTCTCTAACATTTTGCTCAATCAGCATTTGTTGTCGAATCATTTCATTCCATGTTTGTAATAGGCTACCATCTATAATTTTGTTTTCAATTCTCTCTGTAATATTTTGCTGAACCTGCATTTGTTGTCGAATCATTTCATTCCATATTTATAATAGGCTACCATTCATAATTTTGTTTTCAATTCCCTCTCTAACATTTTGCTCAATCAGCATTTGTTGTCGAATCATTTCATTCCATGTTTGTAATAGGCTACCATCTATAATTTTGTTTTCAATTCTCTCTGTAATATTTTGCTGAACCTGCATTTGTTGTCGAATCATTTCATTCCATATTTATAATAGGCTACCATTCATAATTTTGTTTTCAATTCCCTCTCTAACATTTTGCTCAATCAGCATTTGTTGTCGAATCATTTCATTCCATGTTTGTAATAGGCTACCATCTATAATTTTGTTTTCAATTCTCTCTGTAATATTTTGCTGAACCTGCATTTGTCATCGAATCATTTCATTCCATATTTATAATTGGCTACCATTCATAATTTTGTTTTCAATTCCCTCTCTAACATTTTGCTCAATCAGCATTTGTTGTCGAATCATTTCATTCCATGTTTGTAATAGGCTACCATCTATAATTTTGTTTTCAATTCTCTCTCTAATATTTTGCTGAATCAACATTTGTTCTCGAATCATTTCATTCCATATTTCTAATAGGCTACCATACATAATTTTGTTTTCAATTCTCTCTCTAATATTTTGCTGAATCAGCATTTGTTCTCGAAACATTTCATTCCATATTTGTAATAGGTTACCATTCATAATTTTGTTTTCAATTCTCCCTCTAATAGTGTGCTGAAGCAGCATTTGTTGTCGAATAATTTCATTCCGTATTTGTAATAGGCTACCTCGGTTCTTCTTGTCTCTCTTCTTCATAATGTAATTTCTGTCGTCAACAACTCATGCTTCAGTTTTTTTTATCCAGTACCCAGGATTCATAAACGTATGTCAATAAACTGTCAATTATGGAGTTAAATATGTGTCTTTTATCCGACAGACTAATGTCCTTACCCCACAAAAGGTTATTCATAACGGCATAACCTTTTTGCCTTTTTTGTCATTTGTGTTCGGTATCCGGTGTCTTTATGGCATTTTTCTGTATTATCCATAACTGGTGCACCGTATTTACGCGATTTACACTCCTTTCTTGTAATGTTATCAATATGACGGTCTTCAACGTTACCATTAAGAGTCATATATTCTGTCTTTAGCGTGTTGAAAGGTAGTCTCCAATTATTTTGAAGTTCTTCTACCAATTACTTCGTTGTGAAGGTCACAACATCTTTACTGGAAGCTACCCCAAATAAAAGCCAACTGTGTGCCAGTATCACTATGGACTCTCTTCGTGACAGTTTGATGGTCTACACCGCGCAGCCACCACAGAGGTTTCTTGTTAAGATTTCCGGCAACTTTAGTTAACTAGTCAGTTCTGAAAGTTTTAAGTTATCTGCTAGTTTTTATCTTGTTGTTTTTTTTTTTGTTTTCAATATGTAAATTGTAGACTACTGTAAATGATACTGACATGTCTCAGACAGAGACACCATTAGTTTTCTTGTTGTATAGTAATGTGTCTGATATCATCATCACTATAATCATCATCATCATCACCACCATCACCGTCACCTTCGGCTCTACAGCCCGATGTAGGTTTCATTTGCTCAAAGTTATACATAAAAGTGAGTTTTTAGAGATACGTTAGCACTAAGCTAAATCACCAGTGCCCTTGATTGGCCTATCAAGGATTTCTTCCTTCATTGACGAGTCTCAATTAGAGCATCGGGAACTCTCCTTCTATTATCTTATGACTTATTGTAGTAGCAGAGAAAGATACAACTTCTGACGTTTCTAAAACACATGTAATTTATGTGCACGGTGAACCGTAAGTAATGTCATTAATTTCAGAGGGTTATTCTTTGATATATTTCAAACAAAAAAGTTTAATACAATTTTGTTCGTTTTTGTTTTTTTTTTAAGATAAAAATCGTTTTATACAAAACATTAACTTCATAGCGTGTTTTGGGAAAGACTTTGATTTAATTCTCAATATCCTCAGTAAATTTAAGAGAGCAGTGTATTATGATAATAAATAATCGAAAGAATTTTAGTTTTCTCCTTCAAATGTGCAAAAATTTAATCATAACAAATGTAACTTTTCGTTTTGCAAAGGAATTTTTCAATGGTTATATTTTGTTCGGATCAAATTTCTGCACATTTAAAATCCGAAACTAACATTCTTTCAATGATTTATTATCATAATACTCTGTTCTCTTAAATTACGTGAACATATTGGGAAATCAATCAATGACTCCTACAAAACACGTTATGAAATATTGCATATGAAACAATTTTTATTTCGAAAAGGAAGTTAAAACTAGCAAAACTGTATTAAACTTTTCTGTTTGAAATATCTCACAGAATAACCTCCTGAAATTAATAACATTATTTACGGTTAATTCTGTGTACAGATGCCTCAAACTAGCAAGCTGTCTCGTTCGCGCAGGCGCATAGAGCACTTCTCCCCTACCACTGTCCGCTTACTGCTGTGCACTGTGGATTATAACGGTACAGCTCAGTTCTAATAACAGTCGAGAAGGCTGCATAGGGAGGGTACATCTTCAATACATTGTCAAGAGGTCAACTTTTCAGATAATATGACTATACCTGGGTATCGGAGCCTAGGTGGGCCCTCTCCGTTAGCTCTACTACTTCCCCTCTCCAGGCAGCTTCCTAGTTTGAGGCATCTGTACAGAGTCAAAGTGCGACGTTGCAACTAACAACATTCCCCCTTCCCTCATCCCAATGGATGGCAGTCAGCTGGAAGGTTGGCGGGTGGACGGGCAGGCTGATACAGGGGAAGGAAAGTTTGGGAATATACCTGTGTGACAATGTCGTATCCACTTCCTGTGTGACGCTAGAAAGGCTAGTGGCGTATTCAGTTACCACTGACTAATGGTTCGTGGAGCGGATGGGCGTTCAAAAATATACGTTATACGGAGCTGTCAGAATTTACTTCTTTCCCTGCGACCACATTAATTTTATCCAGACGCCAGGACGAGAACATGCATGCGAAGGACTTAATAGGAATGAATGGCATTTCGGAGGATTTTTATTACCACGTAAATGTCAACGAATATGTTTGGTAACATTCAAACAGCTGTATCCCCACAGTCATTGAAAATTAGACAAATTTATGTGAACTTGTTTTTTACTCAGAATAGTCCATACTATCACCTCATAAATATTTACTATTCTTTCTGAATCACCCTGTATATGACAATGAAAACGAAAGGGATTACGATGACGATAGATAGATTATAACGAGAATGAAGCAGAATATGCTGACAAAGATCATGATGACAATGACTTTATAGTGCTGACAACCACGAAAAATACTTTCTCTGCTCTGTATAATGAGAAAGTGAAAAATTCATTTTCGGGCAGTTCGTGACAGCGCTTGTTTTCGTGAGGTCCTTCCTCTGTCCGGTCGAACTGGTCTTCTGTAATGGTTGTTACCTCACCAAGACGCACAGTTGTCCAGTATTGAACAATACTCTTCACTGAATTGAGGCGAAAGTCGTGCTTTGCCTTCGATTATGAACTCTTCAGCTCTCGAGGCCCGATCTAACACTTCTACGTCATCCGCGTTACATAAGCTAATTGCTCAGTGACTGAGATCATGCTCAAGGGAGCCAAGAATGACTTCAATACAAAACAGTTTTATATTTGCAAAGGTGCCTTTAAGGCATAAGCAGATCTTCAGGAAATCTTTTATTTTTGCCCATTATTTCCATTAACATATTTTCTGATATTTCTGTACTTGTAAAGAAGAAAGTAAACATTTCAGCGTAAACTACACATGCTGTCTATAAGTTTAATGTAAAGGCTTTTTCATTTTTAAAAATGTACAAATTTGCCTACCAAAAGTTTTCTGAACATATTTGCAAATGTATACGTAACGGAATTTAAATTATTGCAAATGTCTAACTTTATAACGTCTAACTACCTGTGTTAACCCTTTCAAACTTCACGACTATTTTATCATTAATTTTACTATTATTTCTTTATTATCATTTATTCTCGCTTTTACAGAATGGCATTCATCTTAATTACTACAGTCTCTGGTAATAATGCATTTCAATTATAAATTTTCGCATGTTCTAACAAAAAAAAATAGTGTGCATTTCAGAAAAAGTGAAAAAAAATGGACAATAAAATAAAAATATCGCCATAAATTACACACAATAGCTATCTATCAAGTTCTTATTTTGTAATAATTTATATAAAATTTCCATCCCCAAAGATTTTCTCAATACATAGGGTTATTAAAAAGTGACGAAAAAATTTTAGGAAGTTTATAAAAGAAAATTCAGTTTTCTTCATAACATAATAGCCTTCATTTTCACACAAGCTTCTGTTTCAAATGTTTCACTACTGCTAGAATGACAAAATAAATAAGCAGTATTCTTATTCTTGAGTTGTTTAATGTTTCTTTCTTTTCTTTTTTTTCCTCTTTCTCTTTTTCAAATTATTCATAATTCTTATGAGAGTTCCAAAACAGAACAATATAATATGAGAAAAGGAATAAAGGAAAATAAAGCAAAATAGAGAGCCTACATAGAGTAAGGTAGCAAATAACAGTGCATATCAACTGTGAAAGAGAATAGCGAATTTCGATTAAAAAAAAACAGGTACACGGACGTAGTTCTGAGGGCTGCCATCCAGGAATCATGTAGCAGATGACCAGAGGAGATAGGGATGGTTTTATACTGTTTTATGTTCAGCTTGGAGACTGCAGCATTCGTTTTGAATTATAGGCAACCACACATCAGGGAGGTTTAGACTGGGTTGGCTCATAGAATTATCTGAGAACTTCTTATTTGCGAGTTCTCTGAATTTCCTGTGAATGTGAGATGGTTCGATTTGTAAGATGGAAATATTTTGTCAGCCTCGAAATTGTGTTGATCTATTCTGGATATGCAAATGTTGCACCGTTTTATATTGTACTTACGTTCTTTCATCCTTACAAATAGTTTTATGCTAACCTCGGCTATGTACACCCAACAATATTCATACGGGATGTTGTAATTGCAGTCCTTGATGTCCATGGGTTCGACTTTGGTTTATTGCTAGATTGGCGCAGTCGAAGTGTGTTACGTGATTTAGAAACAGCTCTGATACGGTAATGTATCTTCTATAAAGTTACTTATTTTTTCTTATGTGTCTTCTAATATATTGTGAAATACTGTGGCTCATTAATAAATAATAGAATACTAAAACAGGTTTCTTATTTCGAATCTTTGGGGATGTGACGAAGAAAAAGACTCGAATCGATCTCATCAAACACCATCTCGCTATTACCAATTGAATCGCCACTAGATAATCACTAGGGCTAGGATTTTGATGACCTATAAATCATGAAAAAAGTCCTAAAAACAATGCATTTATGAACTAAAAATCTTTCAAAAATGCCCTAATAATTGGTCTTACATAATTGGCTTAGTAGGAATATTAATATTTAGACTAGTAATTAAATTAAATTCTAGTACCAACATTCCAGTTTATTTAATTTTACATAATTTTTCTAAGTAGTACACTTTAATTAATAATTTTACCTGATGTAGTTCCATGTAGTCCACCACAAGGCCAATCTTATCCGGAACTAGCAGGTATGCTCTATACTGAAGGGGTGGTTGGACTGATCCATTACGTGGGGGTGTACTACGTTAAAATAACAATATTTGTGTAGAAAAACGATTAAAATAATATACAAAATAATGGGTATTAATTGAAAAAATATGTAGAGAAAATACCAAAGGAATTAAATAATATTTTACATTAATACTATGGATTTATGGCCAAAATTAAATGAAAATACTCCAGAAAGGATCGAATAAAACAAAAAATGCTCTTATGAGTTGTAAGAGGTAAAAAATACAAAAAATGCCCTAACAAATATGTTTTAAAACACTCATTTTATCACTTATAAATAATATAGCAGCAATATTACTGGCTTAATAGAAAAAAGATGCAATTTCATCAAAATCCTAGCCCTATTCATAACAAAGCGCTGCGTGTAAATATCCATTCTAGAGTTTCATTTTGTTTAGATTCTTTGTGGTTCCACGCTGTAAAATTTAACAGCAGAGCAAGTAGCAAGATATTCATGAAATGCGAGGAATTGTGCAGTTCGAAGCACATTATCTAACACACGTATCTGTAGCTGTTGCACATCGAGAAGAAACAGGAGACAGGAAAGACGATTGTGTACCACAGTGTTCCAAGACGCACGACTCTTACAGAAAAAGTGCCATTCGACGCATCCTGCCATTCTTCGCTTACTGATTGCGCTGTGGGCGCGAAAGCATAAGAAAATGCATCAGTTTTCCCTTCTCACTGCACGCAAATTGCTTTAGCGCATGCAACTTGTGGTATGCTCTTTGTAATTTCCATGCATGGCATATGTGCAAGTGTTCAATCAACGTGTAATAAAGTTAATAATTTTATTAGTCATTTCTTTGTAAGAAATATTAGTACACTTTTTTATTTATTGCTTTACAAGTAAAACTATGATTCATGAACTGACAAAGAGTACTAGTATTTTATATCAAGACATTCAACGTGGCAAGATATTTTGTTAGCCTGTATCAGGGAAATGGTTACTTTATGTGACGTAATTTATTTTCCTCCCGCAGAATGCCATGGTAAAAACGTAATTGCTCTTCAAAATTCTCGCCTCGGACATGTTTGAATATGTGAAGATAGACAAATTCCTGATTAAAGAATTATATTATTAAAAAATCACGAAAAATTTGAAAGTCCCTTGACTTTGTTATGAAGTAATTTTGTAGATAAGCAAAATATATTTTTTTTTACAACAGAGTCGAGTTCCTTCACGAATAAACCAATTTCTGAGAATACCCCACACTGTCCAGTAACTCATCTACTGTCGCCTCGCAATTTTATTCACACTGCATGTTCCATATTCTGGATTTCGTCTAATTTCCTACACTTTTTC
This sequence comes from Periplaneta americana, assembly GCF_040183065.1. Lineage (NCBI taxonomy): Eukaryota > Metazoa > Arthropoda > Insecta > Blattodea > Blattidae > Periplaneta > Periplaneta americana. Next base: position 43,679,254 of record NC_091117.1, on the reverse strand, counting down.
ATGCATCGCAGCATTCACATCGTTTCTTGCGGATTTTGGTCTACCACAACGTTTTCTATCTGTCAAGGAATCGGTGTCTTCAAACTTTCTTACAATCTTCCACAATGACGACAAACTGTAGAGTTCATATCTAAATTCGATTAGAATTATAAATCTTTTCAATGAACTGAAACTATTTCTATTGTATTCACTGTAACACTATATAAGTTAAATTCGCCTCTTTTGTAGAGGCAAGAAACATTATTTTCTGGTATACATTTTCAAAAAATAAAAAAATTACGTCATTCAAGAATAGCCTGCAATGCTGTTTATTTATTTAATTCCCATGGCAGAGATAGTCGAACAATTTAAACAAAAATTTTTGCGAATATAAATCCTATCTCTTTAGGGGTTCATTTAAATTTGCATAATATTAACTTTTACTAACTAATTTAATATTTACGTCTATTATTTACATGTAAGCAATCTATCATGTTTTATTTGTTGATCTGTCGTTCACAATGTGGTTCTGTCTATGGTATTTACAATGATACATTACAAAACATTGTATGAGTCAACGACAGACCCATCCACATCATACTGTCATAGCACGTATAGCACGTTGTGCACTCAGATTTCTATATATTTAAATAATAAAAAATGGAAACAATAAGTGTAAATAAATATAAATAATAAATGAAGATAATATGGAAAAGAGTAAACGATAGTGATAAATGTGTTTAAACTCGCATATCCTTAATCCGTCTTCACAGACTCCTAAGTCTCTATCTAAAATGTTCTGTAGAGCATCCCCTATTTCCTGTTTAATTTTTGCACGCTTTTACTGAATCACTCTGTATAAAGCATTATTTAAGTACTGTACTTTTAAATGAACATTTAATTAGAAGTATGTAACCCTTGCTTGGAAATTTTAGTAAAACGAATTGTCACTTGAGGTTTTCAAAGACACCAGTTACTTTTCTCTAATAATACGTAGTTTACAATCTGAAATAAAATAAAAAATAAAATACAAAAATCAAATGCAAAATAATATACAAAGGAGAATTATTATAGCTACTATACAATAATATAACTGGTCAGTAGCTATTGAAACAATAGGACTAAAAAGTTGTGATCTACTAGTTACCAAAAAATTCTTGAAAGCAATGTTATCTAAAATAAATAAAACAATATTTATTATTGCAGGTAAAAATATATATATATATCGAAATAATAGCCATCCAAATCTTGGATTTTAAATATCGACATCCTAATCAATTCAAATGAACAAAAAAGAAAATGTAAATTAATGTTAAAAAAATACATAATGAAATTTAAAAAAAAATAATATTCTGCGACAAGATGTTGTAGCTATCAAAATGATAAAAATTTATTGAAAATAAATAATATACATTGAATATTATAAAGATGAATAGAGATGGTGATTGATAATGTTCAATGAAGATTTTAAAATGGTTGATGGAATTGTCTGAAGAGTCTTTTCAGGAACCTTTAATTCTCTGAGGACCTCCAATGTAAATTTGGGAATTGTTCCTCGCGCACCAAACGTAAGTCCAATGACATTCCAATCTTGAATATTATATTTATGACTGAGATCATCACAGAATGGAAGGTAATTAGCGCGTTTCTCTTCATGTACCTCCTTTGGTTGATCTTCATTAATTTCGAACCTTACGGTTGGGTCAAGAATGAGACCAGTTTTTTTTTTATCTCCAAGCATAAATTCATATAATTTAGCATTTTTCCACACAATGCCGCGTCGAAATTTCGAAATTATCTGGAAAAAATTTAATTCTGCATGACCAGAAATATGGCGTCGAAGCAAAATTTTAATGTCCTAGAACAGCACGATGTAGTAGTATTACTTATCTTTGGCTTTTAAGGAACCCGTAGGTTCATTGCCGCCCTCACATAAGCCCGCCATCGGTCCCTATCCTGAGCAAGATTAATCCAGTCTCTACCATCATATCCCACCTCCCTTAAATCCATTTTAATATTATTCTCCAATCTACGTCCCGGCCTCTCCAAAGGTCTTTTTCCCTCCAGCCTCCCAACTAACACTCAATATGCGATGTAGTAGTATTATTAAATATAAATATTATTTAGTACTTCTGACGTTCTAATAAACTCCACGTGTTAAATTAACTAAAATCTAACTTGTGATTAGGCATAATGTTCCAACGTAACGCAACTGTCTACGTATTCATTGTTTGAATCATGTTCAAGATCATCTACGGATAAAGGAAAATATACGGTATATCCAGTCGCTGTTTAGAACTGAAGCTCCGATGTTCCAGCCAGTTTGCTATAGATCAGGGCCCCAAAATTCCAAGAATCATGCGCGTGGTCCCGCAAGGTCGTCGGGCATTGCGAACAGTACGTGCTACAGGCTGAGGCGACCTTCACGGTTCCGTTAGCGCTGGGGCTCTCGTTACCGGGGCAACGGTGAGGAAGTAGAGGAAGGGTATGACCCGTCGAGATCGCCTCATCTGGTGGGGAATACGGCTGAAGAAGACACTGACGGAAAGAGAGAGTCAACATTTGCATGCAGTCTTGGGAATAACGGTTCAGCTGCTTCATCTAGTAAATTCGTGCATGAAAAGTTACCATGCGACTTATTTCACATGTTCACATCTTTGTTGTTGTTTATTATAATGATAAGAATGATGATGATTATGATGATTGTGGTAATGATATCAATATTATTATTGAGATGTTTTGTTATATTTGATCTGTAGCTCCAAACAATTATTTGCCCATGTTGAATCTTTCGTACACTACTTTTAACACTTGAATATAAATGATTGATTAAATGGCGATCTTACTCGTGTTAATTATGTAAGCATGTGTGGCTTACAGCTGTTTCGGTGTTACTTGACACCACCGTCAGAGCCTACTAGATCTCGGCTCTATCTCAACTTCGCTGCCTGTTGTGTGGGTGCGTTCGTGTGATGAAGAGTTGTGTCAAATAGTGTGTGTGTTCTGAAATTGATCTGTGTGTTGAGAATTTGATTAGGGTGCGTTTTAGTGTGTCTGTATATTTCATATTGTTCTAGTTGTTGAGTTTTTGGTTTTTGGGTTGTATGTGTAGGATTTCCATGTCTGTATTTATGTTATTGTATGTGTGGTTAGCATTAGTCATGTGTTCGGCATATGTAGATGTATTGTATCCTCTGGTTATTGCTTTAATGTGTTCTTTGTATCGAGTTTGGAATGATCTGCCTGTCTGTCCAATGTAGAAACTGTCGCAACTATTGCATGAGAGTTTGTATACGCCTGTGTGGTTGTATTTATTTGTTTGTGTTGTTTGTGTGTTGAGATGTCTTTGTAGTGAGTTTTCTGTTCTGTATGCTATGTTGTATTTCTGTTTTCTGAATGAGGATGCGATCGTGTGTGTTTTTGTTTTCGTATGTTAGTGTGATGTATTTCTTGTGTTCTTGTGTTTGTGTTGTGTTTTGTGTGTGTCTTCCTTATGATGTTGTCTACTATGTTTGGGTTGTAACCATTTTCTTATGCTATGTATTTGATTGTGCTCACTTCTTGTACTATTTACCTCAAAGATCTAGAAATCTTGTAATAAATTTCCGTAACGGTTGTCTCTTTTCGATGTCTTTAATCCAGTTACAACTTAAGTGTGTAATGTAATGTAAAACGTCGGATTCTATAAACCACATAATGAAGGGGACACAATTGAAGACACAGTGAACCCAAAACTCGCTCTGTCCATTTGTTCATTTTCATGATTTATACATACCAGTAGGCTATATATGTTTTTTTAGACTCCTATCATTATATTTTAAACTTCTCTCCTTCCAAAAAAAAAAAAAACTCCAAACCTTCTCTAAAAGTTTGTGTTATTGTGCATGTCACTTGAAAACTCGCTCAGTCCGTACACCGTTGGATGAAAAAACTAGCCCAGTCCTTTCATAAAAATGGACTGAACGTGTTTTGGAATCACACACTTCATTAACTATTTATCCGTCAATTACAAAGCTTGAAAAACCAGGTAACCTAGTTCATGTTATTATTATTATTATTATTATTATTATTATTATTAGGCCTATTTTTCTATGCGGATGACGTGAATATGTTACGAGAAAATCCACAAACGATTAGGGCAAACACGGAAATTTTACTTGAAGCGAGTTAACCGATAGATTTGGAAGAAAATCCCGAAAAGACAAAGTATATGATTATTTTTCGTAACCAGATTATTGTACAAAATGGAAATATAAACATTGGAAATTTATCCTTCGAAGAGGTGGAAAAATTCAAATATCTTGGAGCAACGGTAACAAATATAAATGACACTCGGAAGGAAATTAAACGCAGAATAAATATGGGAAATGCGTGTTATTATTCGGTTGAGAAGCTTTTGTCATCTTGTCTGCTCTCAAAAAATCTGAAAGTTAGAATTTATAAAACGGTTATATTACCGATTGCTCTGTATAGTTGTGGAATTGGACTCTCACTTTGAGAGAGGAACAGAGATTAAGGTATCTGAGAATACGGTTCTTAGGAAAATATTTGAAGCTGTGAGGGATGAAGTTACAGGAGAATGGAGAACGTTAAAACGTAAAACATATTCTGAACAACTACAAGTGGTAGCTCTTAGTCATCTCATTGTCATCATCTATATCAAAGCACTGCCCTTTGCGTTATTTCGTCCTCAACTGTATGCAGTTTATGAACTAATATTATTAACTCACGAATGTGGGGGTTTCTGGTCATGAGGTCAACATGGTGAAAGATCACCGTTTTTGTAATCTTATATAAAATAATACAAATAAAGAAATTGGCGGACAGGTGAATTTGTTACATAATTCAAGATACTTTTCTATTTTACAAATCCCTAATCTTGCATAATTTGTCTCATAAATGTGGATTAAATTTGAGGATCTAACAACATAGTAAATATTGTTTGAAGATCCTTCCAGAAGTAAACTTCTTTTTATTTCAAATCGTTACAACACTTTTTTAATTTATTCACAATTATTTAAATTGTACTCTAATTTTCTTCTTATCTCACTTTTAAAAATGATGCAAGACAATGAACCAGGGTCCGCTACTCTCCAAGCTAAAACGACAGCCTCTCATCCAAGTAGTTGTACTGGAGAGTCCTTAATATGGAAGAAGTATCTTCCGAGTGTATTCAATTCTTGTTTTATGAGAAATGCTCAAGATCGAATATTCGTGCAAAGAGAAAAGTTTCTTAATTTTTGCCAATAAATGGATAATGATATACGTGTGCACCAATTTTGCCAGTTATAATTACGCCTTATTGTAATTTTAGGTGGTATGTATGCTCTTTAGCTATAAAATTGTGTTACAATTTCAATACTATGAAAATGAAGAAAGAAAAATAACGTGCATAGCTACATTAAAACACATTAACCCCAGTTTCAAGTACTTCGAACATTTATATACACAAAAATTGTCTCCATATACAGAATGGTTCACGAGGATTTACCGTCACTTACGGAGCTTATTTCCGAAGACATTCTGAGCAAAAAATGTTACATAAACATGTGTCCTAATCTCAGTATTTTCAAAACTATTTTGAAGTTGTTTGTAAAATACCTTTTTTCTTTAGTTTTAAGGGAAAAAGAATACTACAAATAGTGAATGAACTATCCAGAAGTATCACTTCTTTAATTGGCTAGTGTTCTGAAGTTAAAAATGTGTTGTCAGTTGCTTTGTACAGATTTTGTTTTTCAATTTTTAACTCAAATGACATCATTCTTACGTACTTATAAAAAAATTGTTACAAATCATGCCACTTTAGGAACTTGATTATTTACAGTTTAATTATGCATCCTAATGTACAGTCTTGAAGAATTGACAAGAGTGGCGTAATTTGTAACAATTGTCATAAGTGTGTAAGAAAATGTAATTTTGTAGTTAAAAATCGAAAAAAAAAAAAATTCTGTACGAAGCAACTTGCGAATTCATAACACATTTTTAGCTTCAGAATATTAGCTAATTAAAGAAATGAGACTCCTGAGTAGTTCTTTCTTTTCTGTAATATTCTTTTACCCTTAAAACTAAAGAATAATGGGATTTTATAAACAATAATTTCAAATTGGTGTCACTCTGAAAATATTGAGATTAGGACAAATGTTTATATGACATTTTTTGCTCAGAATGTCTTCGGAAATAAGCTCCGCAAGGGACGGTAAATCCACGTATATCACCCTGGGTGCTATTCATAGATATTTCGATAGCCCGCGCTACGAGCGTGCTAAACAGGATTCATATATCATATCATATCGCTGACACTGGTTTATGAATACGAAAAGCGTTAGTTCGCTGATCATCCACCGAAAGCCCGGGCTAAGAATGTCTATGAATAGGGCCTCCTGTGTCTGTTCTATTGATACACAATGTTCCGCAAAACCCTTATCCTCTCGTTATTTAATCCATAAAGTATAACCAACTAATACTAATCACTTTCTTAGCTGGCAGGCGCCACATTAGAAAATTTTTACAGATGAATGATTTAAAAAGTAAGCAGGAAACGTAGTTACTCGACTTTTCTGTCCTTAAATAGTGTATTAGGTCAAATTGAAAGTAAACGCTACACATGGAGTTATGTGGGTTGCGGTTGCTTGTTAACAAGTGACCACAGAAGACTTGAAAATTGTGCAACTCTCTTCAAACCGATATCAGATAGTGCACGAAATTAGGAACCGAGATTCGCTTAAAGCAAAAAGAAGACTGCGATTCAATTTATTAAATAATGTCCTCCCTTCACCTTCAGCTGAAAAAAAAAATAAGTTCTTGAAACGAGATCCAGTTCAGTGGAATATATTACACATGGCAAGTGACAAGGATACTGAGAGAGACAGGAAAAACTATCACCTTTACTTAAGCTAGAAGCAAGTGGAGTTAATACAGATTATTGAAAGCAGAGAGAATGCGTGCGATAGTCCACTATTGGATAGAGAATTAGGCCAACAACCAATAGACAACCTGCAGAATGCAGTTACTATTACACGCTGTGGTGGGGATAGTATGAAAATCTTTTCTGTATAAGTGACTTCACAACTGTGGGCTTGAGAAGTCTGCACGGGAGAAGAGAGGAGAAAAAGAGAGTTTCTGAGAGAGTTGAGAGACTATAGCGGGGGAGAGAGAGAGAGAGTTTAATGGTGGTAAGCGGGACAGTGGACGTGGAGAAGTGAAAATATAGGCTACCTTACCAGTGCTCCGGTTGTGATTACAGTACTGGTAGTGGTAGAGGGAAAAAGGCTTTAGAGGTGCAAGTAGCTGGGTCTGTCAGTCACTGTGCAAACGACGACCACGTCTGAAGGGAACCCACAGCTACCGGGGTCGATCCCAAACAGTGGTCTTTAAAACTACCAGCGTATAGTTCTGTAGAGACTGACTTCGCGTGTTAGCAATGGAGTTACTGCAACGGTACTTGTTTCTCCTAGCCTGCATCGTGCTAATCTGCTGCACTCAAGCTGATGGAGGCGGCGGCCCTACGAAGAGAAGCAGGAAAGGTGAGTCTTTTAGTGTGAAGTGACGCTCAAAAGATGTGATTTTTTATATTTTATGAGTGTGTTGTTTCTAATCGACGTTTACGTCGTCTTAGAGATTATTGCGAAGACTATCAAATCCAGAGACAAGATCTTGCAATTTTGTGCCAATGGAATATTACGTTGTGTGACGAAGTTGTAGTGATTTTCAATGAAGAACAAATTTTTATGTTCAAACTCCATCCCTACAAGTTTTCATCATATGTTTTTCAACAATGCGTGTAACCTACAAGGAATTTTTAGTACGTGAACATCACATGAATTTATGAGAATTTCAAACTTTCAACAATAATTACACGTTTACAATTTATCTAACAAATCATCTCAGATCTGGTTTTTTTTATGTATTATAACAAAATTCCAGCATACTATTAATCACTGATAAATATTATCACCACCACCATCATCATCGTCATCATCTCACAAATTAAGGAGGTTTCCAGGTTAGTGATTTTAGATGAGAAATCATAAATACTTTTATGTTAATATTTTATATATATAACTTTCAATATTATCTTTCTACAACACAATCAAGAATATTCATACGTATGACGAACGTGTATTTTTCCACACCTGAAGAACATACGAGAGCTTTAGACGTCTGACAACGACATATTAATCGTGGCAACTTAATATGAGACGTGAATCAAATCTTCACCGTGTCATATCAAAATATATGACTGACAATGAATTATCACTCATTATTCTTAATCATGGTCCTTTAAGTCATGAAGATTTTTCGCTGTTGAACATTGTCACGCGAAATTATTCCCTTATTAAAATCCACCGCACAAACCCATGCTTAATCGTTTTAAGACAGTTATTTCTCATCAATTATTATTGTAACTCAGTCTGTTATGATCTTACCAGGCAACTTTTCTTGAAGTACTACCTTAATTTTTCTTTGTTGTGTTGCTCTCGAAACGTCGTTTTAATATAATGTTTACACCAAATTAGTTGCCGTATAAGACCACTTCAATTTTTCTAATTATTCATTCTTGACTGATGGTGTTAAAACAATTTTGTAGTAGGCCTTATTATCATAAACAAAGGGAAAAAATTTGAAATAAATATAATTTTCAATAACAGATATTCCGTAAAACTGTATTAAGTTAAATTAATTCATAATTATAATGCAGAGAAAATAATACAAGAAGCAATTTCAACTTTAACACGTTTGCATACCTATTAAGCATTCCGATTTAGTAAATTCTATATTGTCCCATGAATAGTTAAATTCAATCGAATGGATCCATACCTAATTTGTAGAGGGAAGTTATCTCCGCTTGTAAACTTCAGATCAATTATTTAAAGGTGTTAATTGATTTTTCGTTTGTGCCTTTGTAGAATTACCATTGGTAGTTTAATAACTTTTTAGATGTTGGCATTATTTAATTTTGATTATTTTGGAAGGCTGTTTATCAGACTACTATAATATTGTTTTCGTAAGTTATACCGAACATTAGCCATATGAAGTGATTTTATGGATAGGCCTATTATAGGTTGCAATACAATGTATTACTATAAAACATTTAATATGCAATACATTTCATTGTTTCTTTATTAAAGTAGAAAAAATTGCTATATAATATTGTAGCATATAACTTTAATTTAATTTTAAATTAGTTTTAGTCTTGATATAACTTTATCAGTAGCATGAAAATACTGCATTGGAAGTGAGAGAGCTAGTATTAAAATAAAATTGTCATTAAACAATGGCAAGCTTACTGAAATATTTATTATATTTAATCACGGTTACATGCATCCAATCCAACACTAGAATGAAGATAATTTAAACCTCAAATTCATTAAATCAGTATACTGTTTAGTTAGTCAATTTCAAATTTTTTTTGCCTGATTCATTGCCTTTTCGTGGGTCTTCCAACTTATCTTTTCAATGTTAACATTGAATTATATAACTCTGTGTTTTATATCAAATATTATTTTCAATTTATTTGATATTGTTGCAGTACTGCAATTATATGCGGGTATTAAATTGATGAAATCAAGTGTTATTTTCTAAGAGAAAAAAGACATATAAAAGAATATTTATTCTGTATTACAATTTTTAATAATCAACTCAAAACTGAACGTTTTGAATAGTTTCTTCCGTTCTTTCCTGAAAATTCTGATCTGAAACTGGACAATTCCAAGCTATGGAACACTTTGTTATTTGGTTAGCGTGGCGAAGTACCATTGCTCAAGATGATCTGGAGTAAACAAAAGACAGAGAATAAATACCATTTTCTGTGTATAAATTATTACTATTTCAAATCCGGGTCCGCGAAATTTCTAGTTATAAATGCCACAGTTTGAGCTACAACAAAGTACAAAATTGTTAATCAAGAGAGAGGTAATAACGCAGTCGAACGCAATATTTTTCATAATCCATACTTGTAGTACTAGTTTAGTTTATGTGAAGAATGTAAGCTCTGAGCTTCAAATTTCTCTTAGCAAGATAGAACGTTAAGTCGTTAAAGAATTTACGCTTTCTCTAGATATTACTGCATTATGAAGATCATCCTTCTTAAGGAAGTCATTTTATTTCTCAATCTCAACGCCAGCATTTCCTTCAATGAGCATTGGCTTCCCATACATGTGATATGCTGAGTCTCTCCAATGACGTTAACACTTCGGAATTTCCACCCATTCTCTGTGTTAAAATTTCTGTTTTCCCCCCATATACAGTATGTCTAATTCCGTTTTTCGTAACACTAAAAAGTTTCATGGTCAGCCCGGAGTGAGAGATTGCATGCATTTGTTTACCTCCGTAACTCGTAAAGCAACGACATTCCACGCCAGAAGTCGGCGTTGAATTAGTCAAAACAGCTGGAATTTTAATTCAAAATCATTCCCATTCTCCTCCTATCTTCTTCTTCTACAAGGATTATATCTAGTGGCCTGTTCCAACTTCAAAAATGGTTTCTTCTTATCAGCAGGTGTATAATTCAAAAGTTGCTTGTGGAATCTGTATTCTCCATCATTTGTGGGTATATGAGAACAATTTTATTTTTGGTTTTGAATTTTTTCTGTCAGGTTCAAAGTACCTAATTGATGACGAATGTGCTGTACTGTTATTATATTACAATTTCTTTGTAAGCCACGATTATACAGTGGCTAAATGCTGAATCCTATCATATCGCTAAAATGTTACATATCCTATACCTATCGATGTTTTATTAAAAGAAAATATAATTAAATCATCTTTTAAGTTTTCGGTGATACATTTAATTAAGTTAATTGAATATTTTCTGATCCTTTATTATGGCAATGCCATTAATTTACATTCTTTTGCTTAACTAGTGTCTTAAAATATTGCATAAATCTGACGCCAAAACCCAAGAGATCAGATATCATATATGACACAACTTTATATATACGTAGATTTATTTAAAATTCTATCTTTGAAACAATACATTACTTTTTGCAAGAGTATTATTATTATTATTATTATTATTATTATTATTATTATTATTATTACTCGCCCACCTTTCATGAAAAGCTTATTTTATAAATCATGTGAGATATAACTATAATGGTGTATGTCAAAATTTTAACCAATTGTATACGTCCATTAACGCCAAATAATTTCATTAATAAATTCGACTTTCAACAACGAAATCTTTCCAAAGGCCCATCACTAATTTCATCGCTATTTTTCATTTTTATTTCAAGAATCGGCAGTATTATTCAATAACAGAGCTCTACAATATTATGAACATTATATTTAATGTAGGCCCACTTCAATTAATTAATAACAAAGGCATTTGCTTGTTAAGATAACGAAAGGCTATAACAATTCTTTTCTAGAACTTCTGAAAAATCAATTAATTTTCGTTTAGAAAAGTAACATTCTAAAAACCTCGGCTTTATTATTATTATTATTATTATTATTATTATTATTATTATTATTATTATTATTATTATTATTATTACTCGCCCACCTTTCATGAAAAGCTTATTTTATAAATCATGTGAGATATAACTATAATGGTGTATGTCAAAATTTTAACCAATTGTATACGTCCATTAACGCCAAATAATTTCATTAATAAATTCGACTTTCAACAACGAAATCTTTCCAAAGGCCCATCACTAATTTCATCGCTATTTTTCATTTTTATTTCAAGAATCGGCAGTATTATTCAATAACAGAGCTCTACAATATTATGAACATTATATTTAATGTAGGCCCACTTCAATTAATTAATAACAAAGACATTTGCTTGTTAAGATAACGAAAGGCTATAACAATTCTTTTCTAGAACTTCTGAAAAATCAATTAATTTTCGTTTAGAAAAGTAACATTCTAAAAACCTCGGCTTTATTATTATTATTATTATTATTATTATTATTATTATTATTATTATTATTATTTTTTTTTTTTTTTTTTTTGTTCGGTCTGAATTTTCAGCGATTCCCAACTTCGCCGATTTCAATACAAGTCTTCGAAAGACTTTTCATGTACTTAAAATCTATGCCCTTTGCATTATTATGAATATATTATTACTAATGTGAAGAAATCTTTGTGTTTCGTGGAGAATAAGAGAATTACACCTGGTGCTGATATAACTGTCACTGAAAGATACACACATCGCGGATCTTACAAACTTTTACACGGTCATTTCAATCGATGATGATGATGATGATGATGATGACGATGATGATGATAATAATAATAATAATAATAATAATGGCAATAATAATAAATAATATGCATTTTTCGAAATTTTGGCTCTGTTTGCTCTGTTTGTAATTTATTGTTACATCTATAGAAAACGTTTTTTTTAATTTTGTGAACAGCTGCAATATCCAGTCCACTATGATGAATTTATTATTATTATTATTATTATTATTATTATTATTATTATTGGTTTTATATTAAATAATGACTGTTTTGGAAGATATATGCAACATATTCAGTATAAATACTTAAAGACAAAACCACCAGAGACAATTGCCCTCCCTCCCAACTTAACATTAAAAATAAATAATAACTGCTACTAAAGAAAACAATGCGAGAACTGACTTTTAATATCAAAATATTTCACTTTTATAAACGCTTAAGAAATAAAAGACGAGTTAAGTTAACTTTCTCAAATGAAACCAAACGCGTTACCGGTATCCTTTGCTATATTAATGGTAGTTACCTACTGCTAATAAAACTAGTTTTTTTCTTAACTGAAATTAAAATTTCTTTATCAATAAAACTGTATTTACTTTGTTCGCACCTATAACATATCGACAAGTGTACGTAAATTACATATCGTACAAGTAGAATAAGAAATAAAAACTAGGTCTATGCCTCTGTGCAAACCGAAAATATACTATAAACTAGGATAAACAACCATGAAACAAAAATAACATATTAGCCCTATCTGTGAGTTAAATAATAATAAAAAGAAATAGTTAATAAATGAAGAAAAAACAATGATCTTGAAAAACATGTTAACTGCACAGGATGTTTTAAATCTCTATTTTAAGGTTAAGTTTACCCCAATAGTCAAGTTTACCCCAGTTTACGGTATGAACAATAGTTCATTTCAGAGAAAATAAGCTGGAAGCACGCTAGGCGATAGGGCCTATATCGTATAAAGTCTTGCCTAAAAAAGTCTTAAGGCCCATTGACAATGAAAATTAAACATAACCGTAACATAAACACTGAAATTTGCGCCCAGGCTATCAAATAGGATCATTCACAATGATTCACATAAGTACTGACATAAACATTACCGTAAGACGTTAACATGAAAGTTTGCAAACTCCAAACTTTCATGCTTATGCTTACGTGATTTGTAAACAGAACACAATCGTGGAGCAACGAAGTATACGACAGAATATGAGGAAATGGCGTCGTTGTTATGTTTCCATGGTTACCAAGTATGTTTGCTGTTATGTTTATGTTCCCATCGTGAATGATGGTATGACTTCTTGATTTTACTGTAACGTTTATATTCTTAAATTAACGCTTACATTATGTTTAATTTTCATTGTGAACGAGCCCTTACCCATCCAAGCAAAAACTGAAATGTCACCCTTGGAAACCACTGAAGAACGAAAAAGTCTCACAAAAAAAATTAGATGCAGTCTTTATGGTGCAAGTGATAGAGGCAATAGAAATGTAATTACTACAGAAATCGACTCAACACGCTCTTCAAACACAATAGTAAATTCTAATGCAACCTGCCAGAAATAAACTTCGCTTTTATTTCGTGGTGTGCTGACTGACTTACTGTAAAACCCGGCCTTGGCTTTGATCTTAATCACACATTACGACAAAGAATGTCTGTATACAAAACACATGTTCGCAAGAATTTGTACGCGTAGCAAGCAACAGGTGAAGGACCGGACCGGTTTTCGTATTTTACCGCGTCTTCCGATCCCACAAGGCCGTGCAAGGCCTGTGAACCTAACAGTGCATGAGAGCTGCATGCCCCAATAAGTACGTAAACAGCCTGTTTCTCTTTCTATTGAATTAACTGTAATACACACATCAAGCAGCAAGGACCAGTGCGTATTGTTATAATCAAGTTGGTGAAAATGCTGCTCACATGTGATGAGCACAGCCTAACCACATACTACTAGCATACTCTAATTATTTCAGGGAAATGAGACGGACGGGAGCACTTTCATTCATACCCGGTGTCCTAGTTATCTAGTTATTCAAGCGTTGTTAATGGACTCGTATGATTCGATACCTTCATTGCTGTCTCTCCATCATCGGCCAGATAATTGCTAGAGACGGGCTGCAAGTGTCACTTCTTAGCCCAGACTAGCATGAGTGAGGAGCGGGGAGAGAATTTATTTACCTTTCTTCTTGTACGTACAGAGTAATTACAGAGTTTTCCTTTTGTAAGATAAAACATGCGTTTTAGAAAAATTTTTTGGTCTTTTATTTAACGAAGCGTTATTTATTTTTTCTATTTTATTGGGTTATTTTACGACTCTGTATCAACATCTAGGTTATTTAGCGTCTGAATGAAATGAAGGTGACAATGCCGGTGAAATGAGTCCGGGGTCCAGCACCGAATGTTACCCAGCATTTGCTCTATTGGGTTGAGGGAAAACCCCGGAAAAAACCTCAACCAGGTAACTTGCCCCGACCGGGATTCGAACCCAGGCCACCTGGTTTCGCGGCCAGACGCGCTGACCGTTACTCCACTGGTGTGGACACGAAGCTTTATCAACCATTAAGTTATTCAGCTTCGATATTGCGAGATGGCACATTTTTGCGGAGGTGAGCCGAGTATTCGCCGAGAGATTACCTGACATTCGCCTTATAATTGGTAGGGGATTGAAGGATGTCACAATAATTGCGTTAAATGTCTTTTACTCGAAGTGGCGTAATAAAATACAATTTGTACTGTTCATCCGAATGTTTATGTCGCATCCTGGTTTTCCCCACCCGTTTCTGCTGGCTCCTCCGCGAAAGTTAGTGGGGTGGGTTGTTAGACTCTTTCCTGAAAATATTTTATGTACGGAATTGAAAGTCTACGTAATATTATACAACGGTTTAAAATAATTTAAAGAGAAGGGCCCGTTTAAGTAACTGTCACGTGATTTACCCCGTTTCGACGACAATGCGACATAACCACTCGGACGGACGGTGCTCTTCTAACACTGTACTGCAGTGTATTTTATTTGATGTTCATGTACTATATACGTAACTCATATACCCAATATTTCCATGACTATTCTATGGAGAACCTTTAATTAATTAATGGGGGCAATGAGAGAAGAAGCATTTAAAAGGTAGGCTAAAACGCGTCCTTGCAATGAAAATTGGGGCTGAGAAGTGCCTACGTGAGCTCCAAGTCTCTTGGTCACTTGCCTCACTCCGATTTTCGCTGTTCATACGACGGAACATTAGAAAAGTTTGAAGGGGAAGCCGAAAATTGGTGTAACCTACCACATGAGGGCGAGAGACGAAGAACGACAGAACAGCAATAGGGCAATATCGTCGAAGATATACTCCTTTCCATGACAGAACCTAGCATGGAAAACAAATGTTGGTTTTCTTCTTCTTCTTCTTCTTCTTCTTCTTCTTCTTCTGCATAAGTTAGAAATTTATTCCAGATAAAGCATCCGTCTTACTTAAAACAGAAAATGTTTTCTCAAATACAATACGAATACTGCTTCCAAATATATTACGTGCATATTAATTTTATTGTTACCGACGAATATCAATTTGTTTTCGAATCAATCGTATATCACTCTTTTCTTTATTCTCCAACTATGAAATTATCTTAACCCTTAGCCTATAGTTCCATATGTTAAGTGTTAAAAGGAACAACATTACTCAAAACCTATGACTCAGTTGTGTTTAAATTCAATCTTAGTAGTAATTAAGTTCATATATCTTGAAGAGTTAACAAGAAAAAAAAATGCACATAATATTCTCGTATGCAATTAATTGAAATGTCGTTTTCAGTCGGTGTTTCAGCGATTGTGTTGGATGCAATTTGTATAAAGGAATTCGAGTAACACAATTTATTCAGACAAATAAAATATTTTATTATTTAATGTAGAAATTAAGTCGTATAAGATTTGAGACTTTTGCTATAGCTGGGCTTTGGGTCACCACGTCTTCTACGTTATGAAGAATTTGCTAATTCTTTTCTCAGAGTCGCACTGGTTGCTGAAGTATGTCATAGGCCTATACATGTCCAATTAAAAACGTTAAGGCAGTCCACCCAGTTTTGTCTGTTATGCTTGGGCTAGCCCAAACAACTGAACCAAGCATAGGAATCTAATGGACTAGTTGATCCATTCAAATCTCAAGTAGTAGTACAGCCTTAATGATGTAACCTATAAGGAGCTTCGAAACGTTACAGATATTACATTTCATAGTATCATTGAAGACTGGACATAAAAAGGCTGTAAGTGCCAATATCTTTGAAAATTATTTTTAAAAAAAGAGTCTATGTCCCTAGCACAATCCACTATAAAAATTATAAGTCCCATTGTAATTTTATTTAGAGCCTAGCTTCTCCCATAGAAGTGCAAACTGTATGATATAACATTACTAGCTGCATAAGAAAGCTCTGTTTTGTACTGTTTGTTTCTTTGGAACTTAAAGCCTTTTTATGTCCAGCCTTCAGTTTCGAGACCTCAAAGTTTCTCCAAATATGAATCAAAATAAAATACTAAAATATTAGTACCTTCTTGCGGTTAATAGTCCTGAACATTACAATATTTTTTATTATTTCCTATTTCTCTATTTGATTACTTTGCTAGGCTACAAAATTAAATTTCACGATTATAATATTTATCCATATGTAATTATGCACATTATTTCCAAGTCTTTTTCATCATCAAACAAAACTGACATCACAAAAAACTGGACCCACATTATTTGTTTTAATTCTTAATGTGATACTAGAAAATTGATACTTATGTGTTGACCAAGAAAATTATAAAAATAGTACCGATAATTATGCAGTAGCAGCAGTAGCAATATTTATTTAATGACTCTTTCAACTTCAAAGGTCATCAACGTCGAAACTGAATATGGGATTGAAAGACCAACCATTTTTTCCCATGACCTCTATAAAGAACATATTTCTTTTATATGCCGTAAATCTATGACACGCGTCCCTCTGGAGTTTGAATCAGCTAACTTCATAGTTAATACCCAGCACGGCAACTACATGACCACCGAGTACTACTCGAAAATTTAATCATCATCATCATCATCATCATCATCATCATCACTACCATCGCCACCATCACCAACACTTACGTACTTACACATCTACCTACGTATGTAGTCACTCACTCACTCATCTATCCATCCATTTCCCCATCCGTCCCACAATCTATCAAAAAATGGAACCCATCAGTCATGTCAGTCCACGATCGAAAAGATAGTCAACCAACACTACATCTTTACATATAGAGAGATTCCATTGTGAAATTGTAGAATAGCGCAAGATTTTTCTACCCTTTTCATGGATTGACTTTTCTAGGATCAAACTCGGGTCGGATCCTTTCACTTAGGCTCCCTATATATGCGATGATTGTTCAAATCCGGCAAGTAACTTGAATTATTATTCGTGATTCCGATGCTGAAAGGTGGGCCATTTGCCTTCAGTTACGATTGCGCGTAAATGACGACTGCGAATAAAATATAGACACAACTGCGCACTACAATTATTAGGAAATACGTAACGATTGCGCAGCCTATTAACGTTACTCAGGAGACACCACGAGAAGGCTGGCTGCGTCTTCCCCCAAAAATCATTGTATTACATTTTACGTTGTAGCTAATAAACAAATATTGTCAAATTTAGGTTTTATATACAAAAGCTTTAAGTTAATGTGCTTGCTTGAAAACTGTAACCAGTCATTTTAAGATACGGTAATTCATAAGGTCGATTTTCTTCCTGTTGTAATCGCCATATGCTGTGTTTACAAATGTATCAGGAGTAACTCGTCGTCTATTAACCTAATTTGTTTTTATTGACAGTATTTTAAAACTACTTTCTGCCTGAATATTGCAGCACATGTATCACAAGGTATACACTGGTGTGGCAGCTATAGAACTGTGCGTTGTATTCACGATGGAACCTCTCTGGGCCATTAGTAGTACGTGGCTGTGACGTAGGTTCCACTGTCCATAACTTCCTTCTTCGGCTACGTATCGGTGACAGAGCTATAAGTTGTACGAAAGCATCTTCCACTTTGTGGGGTGACAAGAAACTCAGTTCGAAGAAACATTTCAACCAGTTCCGTATGAACCGGTTATGATGAATAAGACAATGCGCAGTAGAGATGGGTCGATATGTTCATTCGAACGACTAATAATAAGGAATCGTAAGAATCGATTCTTAGTATCAACCAATCGTCGTTCAAAAGAATCGTAACGAATCGGCATGATGTGGTAACCCACGATTCTATTTAAGGCTGGTTCACAATAAACCGGGAACGAAAACGACAACGAGAACGATAACGGAAATAATGTTAAAATAAATTTATTTTAACATTATTTCCGTTCTCGTTGTCGTTTCCGTTCCCGGTTTATTGTGAACCAGCCTTTACTTGTTTGAGATAACCTGTCAGCGGTCATTTCCGAACCGTGCCGAATGCTCCCGAGCAAATAGATAGTAAAGATTTGCGTTATTTTAACAAAGTCGGGTTAAATACCTGATGAAATAGATGACACACGAATACTCAGCTGATAATAAGCAATGATTTCTAACCATTATGAAATAAATACTTTACACATAAATTATTAGAAAAAGAGTTAAGAGTGGAATCAAAATACTGCATTTGTTAAGTGTGAAAAATAATGAACACGTACCTGAAATTTGCATAGTTAGACATGTAATGCAAAACATGTACTTGATAGTAAAGTTGAGTTGATAAATTATAATTAGGAAACACTATCTTGGATAATTTTGTAGACTAATGGAGGTCATGATTAATGGTTCCAGCCAATGAGAAAGACACCATCCAACATTGACGATTCAAAAGAATCGAAGGCTGGGAAGAATCGTGAACGAATCGTTAGAATCGATTCGTAATATATGATTGAATCGTTGGAATCGATTCGTAATATATGATTGAATCGTTAGAATCTATTCGTAATATATGAGTGTTGAATCGTTGGAATCGATTCGTAATATATGATTGAATCGCTGGAATCGATTCGTAATATATGATTGAATCGTTGGAATCGACTTCTGAAAAAGAATCATGTTGTCCAACTCTAATGCGCAGTCGTCTTAAACTTTGGTTTTTCTGAACCCACGCATGCGACGTGCGAGGCCCGCCTCGCACAAATCCGGACTACACGAGAGATAGTGGTTTGTATAACGCTAGATGCGAGGTCTGCGCACCACGGAACTATAGAAACCACTCACTATCTCTCGTGTAGTCCGGATTTGTGCGAGGAGGGCCTCGCAACTCGCACGTCGCATGCGTCGGTTCAGAAAAACCAAGGCTTTACAGTCTCTAAGCGCAGTCATACTCCTTAAAATTATATTTCGCTCGAAATCGTGATACAACCCTCAATGCTGAGACAGATCCCATCACGAAACGAATACCTGATAGGCTCCAGAACCTGGCGCCCCAAGCTATTCTTACATTGGCATCGGAAACCCTTACTGCCCACAAAATTCACTTCAAACCTATTTTTATTACAGATGAAATAAGGGGAAGATGAAAAGTGTTGCTGGAATGAAAGAGGGAAACGGGAGTATCCCGAGAAAAACCCCTCTGCAACCTCTGCTATCTCTACCACATATTCCATTACGATCTGACAGGTTATCGAACCCGGTATGTTGGATTGAAGACGAACGAGCTATAGATTGACAAATCGAACTGAAACCCTGACCGAGTTACTACGTAAGCGCTGGCTGTCTTGGGGAGGAGCAAGTGAGAAAGCACGGGGGGAAGGGAGAGAGCACTATGCACTATGTACTAGCAGGTCCACTCACAGTTTGTCAAACCTGCTAACAAAAGCATTAAAAGGTTGACTAGTTGCCTGTAATGCTATAGCATATTGGAACCTTCCTAGCCGACAGTCGAGGCAAAAATTAAGAATCCGTTATTGTGGTAATACTGGAGAGTGGTTCTTCTATTGGTCGCGATGCCCCCACACACACACTCTCTCATATATTTACGTGGTGATTGGTGACTGAATGACGAGGTGCGAGGGAGAGAGAAGAAAGAAAGAGAGAGATTCCAGAAGTTGGCGTGTTTTACGGGGTTTCACTTGAAGTTGTCAAACTATAGCGTCGAATTACAGATGCGACTTTTTCTACTCTTGCACTGTGCACAAAATTATAAACACACGATGTGGGACGTACTGGGAATGGATGCCAGATACGCTGGATATGTAGCTAAAATCGCTACCACTAGGACCAAACAGAAAGGCTGCTGTAAAAATGTATGTAATTTTAACTCACACTATTAGAGATATTTAAACAATAGCCACATACCACTCAATTATGCGCGTATTGTGTGCATAATGGCTATTATGAAGGTGCTAACCATCTCATTACGTCTGCTACTGACTGTTGATTTAATCGCCGCCGACAGACGGGTGGCGATGTAGTCGACAACGGCACTCGGCCCACTCTGAAGTAGTGGCTACTGGATTACAGTTAGCAAAACTAAAACTTCAAAGGTGTGGTTCGTCGAGTTAGGTTTCGCCTGCAGCTGCAGCGAGGTAGGAGGGGCGGCACTTGTTACACGCAAGGCATTCTACCTTTCACCTTTCACATCCCACCACCACAAGGTCGGTCGCCTGGCGTTAATGTGGATCGAGAAATGAATTTCAAGTTTCGTTCCTTGTACACATTTTGGACCGAGCGTTATATAACCCCTCTCGAATGTGTGAATATTTTATAACGGTTGAGTAATAGAATGATCGAACTCTGGACAAACTGGGTTATTATATTTTGGTACAGTGCCTTTCCAATTTCACACCTGTGACAAGTCCGCTTTTGCAATCTAGATGGCCGTTGTTCGAGAACATGCAAACTAATTAATTTTTGCTACTTATTTATGTATTTATTTATTTACTTATATATTCATTTTTATTTAGATATTTAACCCTGAAATCAAAAGCTAGAAAAGATACATTGTTAAAAGTTTATAAGGTGATGTCAGTGCCCAGTTTACTATATGGAAGCGAAACATAGGTTATGAAAAAGAAAGATGCCTCTAGATTACAAACAAATGAGATGAAATTTTTGAGAAGCGTAGCAGGTTACAGGAAAATAGAACATAAAAGAAACGAAGAAATAAGAGAAGAACTTGAGATATATGAATTAAACAACAAAATAGAAGAATATAGAAATACATGGATGTCTCACATTTCAAGGATGCAGGAGGACAGGATACCATATAAGTTTTGGAAATATAAACCTCGGGGAAGAAGAAATATTGGAAGGCCAGCCAAAAGATGGATGGACCAATTTCAGTATCTGCTACAGGAATCAATTTCCTAATGCATGAAGGTTGATGATGGTGATGATGATGATGATGATGAACTATTTATTTACTTATTTATTTGCTTGTTTATTTATTTAATTATTTATTTATTAATTTTTCAATTTCGGATAAGAGCATATATACAGGCAGGGTAAATCCAATAAATATACAATGTTAGATCAACAACAACTATAAATATTTAATACAAAAAATACAAATATAGGCCTACTATGTACAATAAACGTGCTTATAGGCCTATCAAGTGGATAATAAATGGAGACAAAGAAAATCCTAAGGATATAAATATAAACATAAATAATTAAATAAATAAAACTGTAGAGGTACGTATAAAGGAAGCGAAGTTGAAACATCACTAATTCGGATTTCGCAATAATTGGGGTACCTTTCATCGCATTGTAAAACATAATATTGTATCGGGCTTTAATTTACATAGGATAATAGTCACAATTCGACAAATATTTGAGGCGATAATATTTTATTCTGAACTAGATACTTTCTTCTTTTGTTATTTTATTGTGTATTAAATTACAAAGAGTCTGAAGCTTCTATGTTTCAAATCTGGCCATTTATTTATTTGTTATCTACAAACATTAAAATAAATACGCTACATGCTGTAATGTATTACAGTTCGCGTCGAGGCGATCTATTGTAGTATGTATAACGTTAAACTCACTATCTACCTTCCTACGCACTATTTTAGAAAACATTTCTATAAATTCGGAATTTCACTCATTCTGACCAGGTCTCGTTCACAGTATATTTCATAAGAGTTCAATTTAAAACCAAAGAAAATATTTAAAATGACATAATACACGTGTTATATACTAGAATTCGTTCATAAATGGATGACTGAGCTGCGTAACAACCTCAAAAACGATTTCTTTAACCCTCGACACTTATCTGGGGTCTTTTCTGACCCCACACCTTATTTTATTGTTAATATCTACATCCATATACTCCGAAATGTTCCAGTAACCTAGATATGCTAACTTTGATTATTTTAGGTTCCTTTACAATTAAAATTATTATTTCATAATTAATTTTTTCATGTTTATTACTTGGGCTCGTAGATGGCCCCAGCTATAGAACACGTCCTTATTTTCTAGTTATAATTATTTCGCAGCGATAGTGTTTTTTTGTAAACGAGTGAACATGTACTTTGAAAACTGGACAAATTAAACAAATCCAGCATAAACTGCCATGTAGGCTATGAGTAAAATATTGTAGGTTCAAGAGTAATTATTTGTATATGTTAAATTTGCTTCGTGTTCTTTCTACTGCAGCAGGTGATGAGACTTAATTAATTAATTGTCTAAACATAATAATTAACACTTGATGCATTAACAATTTCCTTTTTGCATTTTATTTCAAGGAAAGTGAATTTGTTCTCTGATAATAGTAAAAACAAAAACACAGATACAGGTTAAATAGTCTGTCATTAAACTAGTTTAATCAATTAATTCCTTTTTTAAGCATAGTGAATAATTTTAGGTGCAATAAAAACTTTCAATTTACTTACACTGTATATAAAAATGCATTAAACTATAAAATATCCTAATGATTAACAGCAAAATAATATTCTTGGAGTCAAAGAAGACATCAGATAACTAGTATGACATTCCAGAGCAGCTAAGTTGTGAGGGTTAAACGACAAGACGCTTACAACAAGACAATTTATACTCCAGAATATTTTCATAAGTTCAAAAGGCTTTAATTTTTAAATTGTCTCTGGGTTTTCTTGAGATGTTACCATTATCACTGCAATATTAGTCTATCAATTTTCCATTATAAAGAATATCTCCATCATATGAAGAAATATGTGACCTTGCAGTCTGTATTGCAACAACCATTCTAAGACTTAGCAGAGACTTCGTACCGGAACAGGCAAATTTTCTATTATAACAATCATATGAAGAAATATGTGACCTTGGCAGCCTGTACTGCAACAACCATTCTAGGACTTAGCAGAGACTTCGTATCGGAACAACCAAATTTTCCATTATAACAATATCTTTATCACATTAAGAAATATGTGACCTTGGCAGCCTGTACTGCAAAACCATTCTAAGACTTAGCAGAGACTTCGTACCGGAAAGTCAAATTTTCTATTATAACTATATCTCCAACATATGAAGAAATATGTGATCTTGACAGTCTGTACTACAACAAAAATTCTAGAACTTAGCAGAGACTTCGTATCGGAACAACCAAAATTTCCATTATAACAATATCTTTATCACATGAAGAAATATGTGACCTTGGCAATTTGTACTGCAATAACCATTCTAGGATTTAGCAGAGACTTCGTATCGAAGCAATTAAATTTTTCATTATAACAATATCTCCATCACATGAATAAATATGTGATCTCGTCAGCCTGTACTGCAACAACCATTCTAGGACTTAGCAGAGACTTTGTATCGGAACATTCAAATTTTTTAATTTGTTATTTTACGACACTTTATCAACTGCTATGGTTATCTAGCGGCTGAGTGATATGAAGTTGATAATGCCAGCGAAATGAGTCCAGGGTCCAGCGCCGAAAATTACCCAGCATTTACTCTTAATTGGTTGAAGAAATGCCCCGGAAAACCTAACGAGGTAACTTGTCCCAATCAGGATTTGGACCCGGGATACAGCGGAATATTATCCATGAAAGGTCTCGTGAGGAAGTCGAGATAACTCGTTTGAGAGTCAAGGTCGCTGGTAGCGGAAATTGTGTCGCGAAAGAAATCCCACTATTCAGTTTGAATCAGTGATGCAAACATTATAATTTATAAACCTGTACTTGAGAGAAGATCACAAAACGTGACAGGTTACACTTTCGAGATTCGAAGACCTTCGACCTTGTCCACTCTGGTCAGCCTCGATTGAAAGTGGATATCTGTGCCGCATATAGCAACGTAGCCTATTCATTGGTACTAGGACAGATCCGGAGGCTATTAGTAGCAGACTCGGAGCAGATCCGATCCGACCATATATGTCAATGTTAGTTTGTCTTTTTTATTGCATTATTTTATACGAACCACAACGGATACACGCTTGAACTCTTGTCGTTAATTGATTTGAGATTTTTATTTTAATACTATTCTACGTAACTAGAAAAATCTTTATTTCAAACAAAATCTGAAATTGAAGTAAAAGTGTCTATCGGAATATTATAATTTCTAAATATAAAGGTAATATTTAAAACTGTCCATATTCTTCGGATAGGCCTAATGTTAAAAAAGAAACTACACTATCATATTCTAACGAAATTTGATTTAATTTGCATTGCACATTTCATATGCAACTAATGTATTAATAGTTATATATAATACGAGTATATATGGGTTTATGACGATTGACGTCGTCTTCCGATGCCAAAAGCGCATTCTTCTCCGTTATTTCACTGTCCTTAAAGGTGTCTACTTTCTATAGCATATAGCAGGGATGCCGGACTGAGAGACTTTTTCGGTGCTCGAGGCTACGACAATCATATATTATTACGATGTACCGAAGTACATATATTTCCGTGCAGAATTTCTGCGTCATCTTATGATGAAGGATGAGTGGAACAGAGAAAAATTCTCTCCGGCACCGGGATTTGAACCCGGGTTTTCAGCTCTACGTGCTAATGCTCTATCCACTAAGCCACACCGGATTCCCATCCCGATGTCAGATCGAATCCTCTCAGTTTCAGTTCCACCTCTTGGGTTCCCTCTAGTGGCCTACCCTCATGCACTGCGTCATAGATGTATAACAGTGGCACAATGCCCACACATGTGCAGAGGTGCACTCGTTATGAGTGACTAAGTGGCCGGGATCCGACGGAGTAAGCGCCGTCTTAAATCACTAAGTGATTCTTTTTCGCATATCATATATTATCACGATGTATCGAAGTACATATGATATTTCCGTGCAGAAATTCTGCGTCATCGTATGATGAAAGATGATTGGAACAGAGAAAAATTCTCTCCGGCACCGGGATTTGAACATCTGGATGGGAATCCGGTGTGGCTTAGTGGATAGAGCGTCAGCACGTAGAGCTGAAGACCCGGGTTCAAATCCCGATGCCGGAGAGAATTTTTCTCTGTTCCACTCATCCATCATACGACAATCAGATTCGAGGCTCTGCCGGGAGCCGCGTACTGAAAGGTGAGGTGTCTTCGGTTCTTGTAGCGAACAGAGCGCGGGCCATGTAAATGCGAGGAGCGCTACTCTGTGGAGACGAATCTAAAAACAAGCTATGGCGTTCGGACAGAAGATTACGCAAAAACATGAAATTCATGGGTAGGAAAAGTAATGGTGGAGTTTACAAACTAAACGTAACGCCCTCTACTGCCTAGAATGCAGAGAAATATAAACAAAGTGCATTCATTGTGTTCAACGGAGTAGAGTTGATATAAAATCTAAATATACGGGAAAAAGACGTAATTTTAGTATTTGGAGTTCTCAATCTTTTAAGTTCAATGAAACAGTTTCTATTATATAGTTACATTGAATCACGGCTATAGGGGCAAAACCATTATTTGCTAGAGTTGATCTAAAATCTAGATATACGGGAAAAACGTCATTTTATTTGGAGTTATGAATCTTTTAAGTGCAATGAAACAGTTTCTATTATAGACTATAGTTACATTGAATCAGGCTAATTCACGGCTACAGAGACAAAACCATTATTTGCTAGTAGCTAGGTCTATTTATTTTGCAAAGCCATACACATTTACTGACTGAAGAATAGCTTGAAATGCTGTTTATGTATTTCATTTGCCATAGCAACAGTGAAAGAAATAAATCAGAAGTTCCAGGGAAAATAAATTCCATTCTCTTATTGAGAAAACCATATTACTAGTTTTCAACAAAGTCACTTGCCAACAAAGTTAGAGAGATGCGTTCGGGCGCGGGTTCGATTTCCGCTTGGACTGATTACCTGGTTGAGTTTTTTTTCAAAGTTTTCCCCAACCATAAGGCAAATGTCAGGCGAATTCTGTGTCTCATCTCGCTATCACCAATCCCATCGACGCTAAATGACCTCGTAGTTGATACAGCGTCGTTAAATAACCAAGTAAAATAAAAAATAAAACAAAGTTAGAGGGCTTTTAAATCTTTCGTGATTTTCGAATAATCATCTATATTAGAAAAATAAACACTTTCATTCACAGTTTCTGCCCAAGGGAAGGTCTTTCACTGCAAACCCAGCTTTCTCCAATCTTTCCTATTTTCTGCCTTCCTCTTTGTCTCCGCATATGATCCAAGTCGCAAAATTATTATTATGTTATTGTTATCAATCATTGTTAGATAAAATGATCCGTTTCGACGAAGAAATTGTCATATATTAAACGTTCAGGGCTTACCCTTATCATCATCATCATCATCATCATCATCATCATCGTCATCAATATTTCGACATTTTGGAAGAATTTACAAGAAAAATCTCCCGTGTTCTATATTTTGAATCTATTGAAATCGACATCTCTCCAGCGGGCCACTTTCAGTAATTTTCTCCATTTCTGAACAACTTTCATCTGCTGAAATCAAGCCTTCGTAGTCCACAATATATAGCAGCCATCCATACTTCATCTTGCGTTACATTTTACAGTCGCATCGTGTCTCGTAAATTGAGCCCTGTTTTAACAGTGAGTGACTCGAATGCGCCTGCGCATCTGATAGCGAGTTTCTAGCTTGCAGCAGACCGGTATTCTTGACGGACAGGTGATTCATTTAATTGCCCACAGCTGTTGACGCTTTCGTTCACAAAGCGCATGCGCCAAGCCTAAAGAGTGTTGCGATTGGTCAGGATTCCTGCCCAACTTTCTTCGCTTGTAAAAATCTTTTGGCAACATCAATTTACAACTATCATATTTTATACAGCTACGCATGCGATAACACAGACCGGATTTATAGCCATATACACTTTGCATAAAACGTTGACTGATTTTCTTGGAAATTAGTGTTATCCGATAATTTTGTAAGCATATATATGTAAATTTCATTGCAAAAATTATTGTTTATTCATATGTTTCTATTTCCACTAAATATCACATATATTCTACTTAATTTTCCACTTTTCTGAAGTGTATATTCATGAATAGATCGACAAAAAAAAAAAAAAACTTTTTAAGAATTCAACTGATCCGGTAGAAAAGTTAAACATACCTACCATTAGAATATCTAAATTATCCAATATACAATCAGCTATTGTTGCTTCAAGCCACTAGTATTATATTAAAGCACTATTTTAAAATAACACTGAACAACAAATTTTTACTTTTTGTCTTGCTCCGAAATAAAAATAGGTGAATATGTGTGTCCTAAATCTGAATTTGAGATCCAAATTGCCCCATAAAGTACCATTTTCCGGGGAAAAGTAATTGATTTTTTTATGACAAAACTTATTTGTTTTTAATTTTTCACTGTTACTGATAAAATTACAACACCCTAGGGATTCAAAATGCCTCATAATACTTGAAAAATGTGTACTGACTTACATAGTTTAAAACACAACAACAATAATAATATTTCATGAGTATAATAAGAAAAATCTCTGAATTTGAACTTACACTCATAATAATTTTCTGGTTAACTTCTGTCTATAACTAGACCCGGGACTGTCTTTTACAAGAACTAACAATAGTCTTCAAGCATGCTGGATGATGATCTTCTTTTATATCGCCTTTCAATTTCAGATATTTTTTTATGAAACCTTTCCCCAAGCTCATCGCTTACCGCTCCAAAGTTAGGAGGAAAGAAATCCAAATAAGAATGTAAAAAGTATATTTTGAGAGATATATTACACTCATGTCGTCATATACGCTTAACATTGTTTCCACAACAAGTTCTATGTAGTTGCCTGCCCTAAAATTTCAAAGAAAATTTCAGCAAACGTCTTTGAAAGCACGCCACGCCATGCTTTCTGTAACGGAAAGATTTTCCTCAAACAAAAGGCCAGCCATAATTTTGTGAATTTGTGGACCGATGAAAATGTCCTCTTTTAATTTTCCTTCACTCAAACTGGTAAACTTTTCCTTTAAATACTGAAAACCACACCCTTGTTTGTTCATTGCATAGACCTCACTTTGAACTGTTATGAAATTTACTTCATAGATGGGACCAATATCTGTTTATTTATTAGAAGTACAAAAAACATGCCAACAACCATAAGCAACAGGAAATAAGTCATAAACTCAGAAAATGCATTAGCTTTAGTTTTGATTTATACCCCCAACCAGCGTCAGATGTTTCCTGGGGGAAAGCTTATCATAGTATATCTTAAAAACCTTATGTGACACGAAGAAAAGAGATGCATTTTCGGATTCAGCGCATATGAAACCATAAGGGACACAATGTTTTAAGTCGGTACAAAATTCTTGTTGTTCAGTGTAATTAATATTTATATTACATATAAAATTGAGAAACAAATGGACTGTAAATAACCTAGTAGTTGATACAGCATCGTTAAATAAACAAGTACGTCTTTCGGAAAGCAGTACTGGAATAAGTTAGTAACTCGTGGCTAGCCTACCTAAACAAACACACAAACAAGAATACGTAAGTAGTTAATAGCAATGATATTGCATAATCTACACTACAATGAATAGAAAACTCGATTTTCTCCATCTGTCCTATTTACTGCAAATCAAGCCTATTTCCGCGATCTACTCGGATGAACCGAATACAAGACCGGTGGTGCAGTAGACTGATTCCGATGAATGGAATGCCTTGTCAAGGCCGCGTGCCACATGCTTAAGATCTGTATCAAAACATGGAGGATTTTCATCCTTGAATACTCCAATTTTCAGAGCAATACGAATTTTAAACTTCGGCCCAGGGAATTAAATCTGTTAGCTGACTCGTATTCAACACATCCAGCACACACGACAGAGACGTCAACTTCTTCCCCTGTGTTCTCCTCGTTCCTTTGTTTTCCTCTCATAATTCATTCCCCTTCTTATCTTGTTGCATCTCCTCATCTGCTCCTCCTTATTCTCATTCTTTTTTTCCCGCTGTTATTTATATTCGCTTTAACATCTTTTGGTCACATCGCGAGTTAATCTTTTGGGTGAAATCCGAAGGCCTGTGTACTATTGTTGAGACTGGTTCTATTGTTGTGAACTGGATGGCGACTGTACATACTAGGTTCAAAAAGTTCCCGGAATTTTACTACCATTTTTCGTATTAATATATAACAAGGGATATTATACATTTGTTTTGTTGGTAACATTCATGATGTCATTTCCTTAAAGTTTGTTGATAATGGCAATTATTGGTTTTGAGTTGTAGGCAATTGTTTATCATAGTGTTTCGTTTGTTCGTCGCATTTTGTAATTATGTCCACAGAGCAAAGTACAAACATCAAGTTCTGTGTTTTGCTGGGGACATGATCAGTATGGCTGATGAAGATGGTGATTTCTTAAACAAAATGAAACTGGTGCTACTTGTACGACCCAGTCCCTAAACGACAGTCATCTGAGTGGAAATCGAAAACATCTCCTCGGAAACAAAAATTTCCTAGGGACACTTCCAAAGGCAAAGTTATTTTAAATGTTATGTTTTATTTAACGACGCTCGCAACTGCAGAGGTTACATCAGCATCGCCGGATGTGCCGGAATTTTGTCCCGCAGGAGTTCTTTTTCATGCCAGTAAATCTACTGACATGAGCCTGTCGCATTTAAGCACACTTAATGCAAAGTTATGTTGGAAGTTTTCTTCGACTCTCAGGGTCTCATGCACCATGAGTTCATTCCAGAAGGTCGTACTGTAACGAAAGAATTGTACGTAGAAACCCTCCGTCGCATCTGGGACGCAGTGAGACGGAAACGTCCAGAAAAGTGGGTAGAAAACAACTGGTTTCTTATGCATGACAATGCACCTGCTCATCGCGCAATTATTGTAAAGAATTTTCTTGCCAGGCACAACATAACTGCTTTGGATCATCCACCATACTCTCCTGATCTCTCACCACCTGATTACTTTCTGTTTCCCCGTCTGAAAAGTCATCTGAAAGGACGGAGATTCAATGCTGAAGAGGTTATCGCAAACGCGACGAGAGCACTAAGACGGGTTTCACAAAATGGCTTCCAGGCCTGCTTCCAGGAACTCTACACGCGTTGGCAAAAGTGTGTAGTTGCGGAAGGCAACTATTTTGAAGGGAATTCTGTAGAATAGTGTTTAAGGTACGTTGTTTCTATGATGCTAACAAATTCCGGTATATGTATTACTGATTTGTTATGAATATGATTTGGGTGATGAATGAGGCCGGTGATATTCAGTGATGTTGTGGCCCGAATTTCCTGGCATTTGCCTTACGATTGAGGAAAAACCTCAACCAGGAAATTCAACCTGAACGGGAATCGAACCCGGGTCCTCTGCGTAAGAGACCAGCATGCTAACCCCTACACCACAGATGTGGTCTATTCTCATTCTTATTCTCCCATTTTTGTTTTACCCACTTTTCTTCTTTTTTTCTTATTCTTATCATGATTTGTTTCCTTCCTTGTTCTCAATCTTCCCATTTTTCTTTACCTTTTACCATTACCCTCATGATTTTTTATTGCTATCGCGCTTCACATGTCTTTCTTCTATTCTTCTCGTTCTTCTCACGATTTTCTTCTCTTCTTGTCCTCATTCTTCTTACCATGTTTTTCTATTGCTTTTTCATTTCTTGTTTTCATTCTTCTGATATCTTTTCTTGTACTCATTCTACTCGCGATGTTTTTCTTTTTTTGTTTTTATTCTTCTCATTGTATTTCTCTTTTCTTCTTCTCATTCTTCTCATGATCTTTCTTTACTGTTCTCATTCTTCTTGTGATTTTGGTTTTTTTCTTTATTTTTTGTTTTTCTTTCTTCTCATGATGGTTTTCTCTTGTTCTAATTACTCTCATCATTTTTTATTTGCTTTAAAATTAAAGATTTCAGTGCTTCAAACGAAATAAAGTTGTAATTCAAAATTAAAATTTAACCTAAAATCAAAAAAATTAAATTCAAAATAAATACTTCAACTACTTTAACCAAAAGTATACACTAATATTTATTGTGTAACCGCAGATGCTCGCACAAATTTCGTCATCATTCTCTTTACGATATTTTTATTTTCTTGTCCTCATTTTCCTTTTCTTGTTGTAATTCTTCTCATGTTTTTTTTTCCTTTTTCTGTTCTCATTCTTCTCAAGATTTCTTTTCCTCTTGTCATTCTTATCATAAGTTTCTTTTCGTTCTCGTTCTTCTCATTATCCTCCTTCTTTTCTTATTTTTATTCTGCTTTTTTGTTTTCTTCGTTCTTTTTTCTTGTCATTTTCAATGCTCCATTTTCCTCATGATTATCTAATCTCTTTTTGTTTCATTCTTATAATCCATTTTTTGTTTTCATTCTCATTCTTTTCATTATCGTTATTCTTGTCTTGTTTTGTTCTGCTCGTTATTTTTTTCTTCTTCTCGTTCTCTTCTCCCCTTACTTTAATGTTTCCTTCATTATTTTCTTGAATTTTTTTCTTTTGGTTTTATTTTCCTCGTGCTTTTCCTTCTCCTCGTTCTGTCGTCTTGTCATTTCAATTTTTCTCGTATTTTTCTTTCCTTCTCATGCTTCCCACATTTTATCCTAATTTTCATTTCTTTTGTTCTTGTTCTCATGGGTTTTCTTCCTTCCTTCTCATGTGCTACTATATTACCAGACTCATATAATTTATACTTTCAGTTTTTTCTCTTCTCTCTCTTCTCCCGAGTTCTTTTTCATCTCATTATCTTACCACTACTAACTCTTTCTTTCTTCTTTACATTCTTCTTCACTTTCTATTTCTCTTCGTTTTCCGACTTCGTATGACGCAGATTCCATACATCTCTAGTAGCATTCCCTCCAAACTTATTTTAAAGTAAAATTTCCTTGATTTCGTATTCCTCTCGTAAAACATGGCACAGTAACTCTGTCTTAGAGACGAAGATAACGAAATTGGATGTAGAAATGGCTTAACTTATGAAAGAAGCAAAGATTATGTCTTTAAATCTGTCCCAACACTGTTTCTGCAACAATGTTTGTTATAATAACAATAGTTATAATGGGAAGAAGATGAATGTGTGCATATTGAAATGTTTCTGTAAAGTACACAAGTTTTCTCAACCAAAAGCTAGCTTTCTTTCTCCTTTATTCGCCGTTCAAACAGTTCTCATTTTCATCACATTTCTACATGTTCTGCCTTATTTCATCAGTCTATGAAGTTGGTGTTAGTGATATGCTAAAAGGTAAAGGTAAAGATATCCCCGTAACAATCATGAAGGCACTTGGGGGGGCATGGAGGTAGAGCCCCATGCTTTCCATGACCTCGGCACTAGAATGAGGTGGTGCGGTCGGCACCACGCTCTGACCGCCTTTTACCCCCGGGAATGACCCGGTACTCAGTTTTATAGGAGGCTGAGTGAACCTCGGGGCCGTTCTGAAAGTTTGGCAACGAGAAAAAATCCTGTCACCACCTGAGATCGAACTCCGGACCTTCCAGTCCGTAGCCAGCTGCTCTACCGTTAGTGATATGAATGATAATAACTGTAACAATAAAATATCCTAACCTTAACAGAAAAATAATCTCATTCATTCAATTATTTTTGAATTTTGTTTAAAACTTGACACTGGCACGACCGACAGAATATTCAATAATCCGCAGTGAATCTTATTTTATATGTACTTGATTACGTTCCATGTGAGAAAAATTTCACAAGACGTCCTTCTTTTGTATCCCAGAATGTCATTAAATGTCATGATGACATTTGGCTGACGGACGATGGTTTAATAGCGTTACGAAATCCATTACATTCGCCATTATAGTTCATTTAGGACGCGGAGACAAATGAAAAACGCACATGTGCATTGTTAGACATCGAAAAGTGAGATGGCCGCTTTCACACTAATTACATCTCAGCGGTGCAAACTTACACAATAGGAATATCACTCCGGCACGGTGCGACTTGCTTTCAAATTTGTGAATGTGAGATGAGCGTAATCGCTGGGAGGTCCGCACATCGACTGGCGCCGAAAGTGTCTTGCTTTCGCAACGCATTTCGTATCAGTAATTGACGGTTCTGCTAGTCCTAATGTCGACCGCAGTCACATTTATTGGAATTTATCTTACAGACCGAATCATTTCCCTGTTCCTTCAAGCATTTCGATATCCGTAATATTCTAAATATCTTTCAGTCGACATTGCGTAAGAGAGGCAAAACATATACAACGTACAATCACACGAGATGGATTTCACAAATAATACTTACTTACAAATGGCTTTTAAGGAACCCGCAGGTTCATTGCCGCCCTCACATAAGCCCGCCATCGGTTCCTATCCTGAGCAAGATTAATCCAGTCTCTATCCTCATATCCCACCTCCTTCAAATCTATTTTAATATTATCCTCCCATCTACGTCTCGGCCTCCCCAAAGGTCTTTTTTCCTCCGGTCTCCCAACTAACACTCTATACGCATTTCTGGATTCGCCCATACGCCCTGCCCATCTCAAACGTCTGGATTTTATGTCCCTAATTATGTCAGGTGAAGAATACAATGCGTACAGTTCTGCGTTGTGTAACTTTCTCCATTCTCCTGTAACTTCATCCCTCTGAGTCCCAAATATTTTCCACAAATAATAATATGTCTATTATTATTATTTAATCATTATTAACTTATTATTTAATCACCAAAATTTACAAATAACCCTATTGCACCTAAGGCATGTTAGGCTTGTTATACTCATAGTTTAGTCAACTGCCCGAAAACAGGTCTGAACCTAACAAGACGTGATACCAACAAGACACTACTTATGAGGCAACTAGGTCAGGAGATAATGGGATAGGGTGGTCAGCTTATTTCCCCCTCCATTGCATATATCACCGACTAGCTACTAGCTTTTTTCTCTGACACATATCGTGAAGTGAAACGTAATGCCCGATAATAGATGCACATAATTGAGGCGTTCAGAAGTCAACATGATTAACTCCTTTTCCAAAGATTTTGAGATATTCAAGGTTAAAGTTAAACACACACTATTAATTCTGTGATGTAGTCGAGAAGAATACTGCAGTCTGTGGGCTTTTTACTGAACTATGGAGTTAATCACATTGACCACTGAAAATATGGTCAATTTAATACATTGCCAACTTATAAACTCTGGAAATAACCAAAAGCGGAGTTAATCATGTTGACTTCTGAATGCCTCAATTATCAGCTAGAATCTTAATCAGGGGTGAAATGTAGTAGTAGTAATAATAGTAGTAGTAGTAGTAATAATAATAATAATAATAATAATAATAATAATAATAATAATTATAATAATAATAATTGGTTTCGTGCATCACAAACATAGAAAATGTGTTATACCATAGCACCATTATTTTGAGAATTTAATTCCTAATAATAGGGCCTACATACATACATACATACATACATACATACATACATACATACATACATACATAGTGTTCCGCCCAATGGCAGATCTTTCACTGCAAACCAAGCATTCTCCAATCTTTCTTATTTTCTGCCTACCTCTTTGTCTCAGCAAATGATCCATATATGTTAATGTTGTGTATCATATGATATCTTCTTCTGTCCCGAACTCTTTTCCCGTTCACCACATCTTCCAGTGCATCCTTCAGTAGGCAGTTTCTTCTTCGCCAGTGACCCAACAACTTCTTTCTCTCAAGTACGTAAACTGAGAAGGTTTAAGTAGGAAGTTATCTGAAGTCTGATTAGCGTAACATGTTTGTAGTCAACGATGTATGCAATGGAGAGGGAAAGAAACTAACCACACTACCCTCATTATCTCCTGGCTTAGTTTCCTCACGCGTAATGCCTTATTGGTTCACTTACGACCTTCAGACCTGTCTTCGGACAGTTTACTACAGAAGAAAAAAATAAGAAGTTCTCGAAAGAGACTGAAATTAACTATGACGTTCAGATTCATAGAAAATAATTAATTCTCATTCAATTGAATACTGCTTTATGGACTTCAGTTCTTTTCCTTAGGGCGATATAAGATAAAAACAACGAGTCCAAGATTCTTAGGAATTTGAAGAGCAACGACGTCATTGTTGTCTCTTACAACAGTGTACTTGCTCCACTTACTGAATGGAAGTAAACAGACTGGAGGCAGTATCGTCTACTCGTATCTTTACAATCGAACCATTATAATGTCGGAGTGTTACATGACACGGGTTATACAACACTTAGAAAGTATGACCATTGCGACTGTGGGGAGAGCCCTTCTCCACGTAACGCTATTCAGCAAGATGTCTTATCGCAGCCAGATTAATAATGCATGGGGAAAATTCGATCTTGACATAGATTCGGGATGTAATACGGAAGAAGAGCACTCCCAGACGTGAACACCTTTCACGGCCGCTCCATACAACACCTTCACTTCACTAGACACTGTAATTCTTATCTACCTGGCTATGTTCTGTGAACAATTGTTGCTAATTGCTAATCCTTTATAGGGCCCACCTTTAATAAGGCAATATATTTCCTAACAACCTTAATATAATATGATTGCCTACATATTCTTTACGATGATTGTTTACATATTCTTTACGAAGCTGTGTTGGAAATATTGGGTAAAGAAAGATGATGCTGAAACTGATCAGGAAGAGGAAAAGGAATTAGCTGAGTCACTGGTTGAGAAGACACAGCCTTCTGAAAGGATGCACTGGACGGAATGGTGAACGAGAAAAGAGTTCGGGTCAGAAGAAGATATCACATGATAGACGACATTAAGATATATGGATCATAATATGCGGAGACTAAGAGGAAGGCAGAAAATAGGAACGACTGGAGAATGCTGGGTTTGCAGTGAAATACCTGCCCTTGGGCAGAACACAATGAATGAATAAACATATTTTAATCACCCCTGGTTGTCCCACAGTTCTATTCTATTAGTGCTCGGGGGCACAGGCTGGGGACTACACTGCACGTAGTCCAATTGAGTAGGCCCATTGCACTACCCAGAATGGAATGATGTGCAAGTCCTAAGATCTCCCGCACTACAGTGTTTTCAGCGGATCGCCCTCGAATTCCACTACAGCTTAAAGAATCCCGTTTACCCTTCAGCATAGACATTGCAGCGGTTCCCCAACCCCCACCCCACGAGCTCCCATGACCTTCAGTGGAGAGCAAACGATACGTAGCACTACCACCAGCAACTAATGACCATATATCACGGGGTCCAACTTCGGTGGCTGTCCGCAGTCGACTCTACATCGGACACAGACCAGAAATATTGAAAAGAAATGGAGATGTTGATGAAAGAGAGATGTAATTATGATGGCGAAATGTGTCCAGGATCCAACGCCAAAAGTTACCCAGCAATTAAGCTTGAATAGGTCCAGGAAAAACCTCGGAAAACCTTAACCAGGAAACTTGCCCCAACAAGGATTTGGTCCACACCTGTGGAGTGACGGCTAGCGCGTCTGGCCGCGAAACCAGGTGGCCCCGGTTCGATTTCCGGTCGGGGCAAGTTACCTGGTTGAGGTTTTTCCGGACTTTTCCCTCAACCCAATATGAGCAAATGCTAGGTAACTTTCGATGCTGGACCCCGGACTCATTTCACCGACATTATCACCTTCATCTCATTCAGATGCTAAATAACCTAAGATGTTGATAAAGCGTCGTAAAATAACCTACTAAAAACACAAGGATTTGAACCCGAACCCGTTCGTTTCACGGCTAGACATTTTAATCTTTATTCCACAACAATGGGCTGTCCCATAGTTATCATGCTTGTCATTGAATCCAAGGTACTTAGGTTTAAACCCAGTCGAGGAAAAATGATTTTAAAGGCAATATAATCCTCTGTGAGGAAAAAGAAGCTTCGTTGTACATTTCGATCTGAATTCATTATTTAAAATTCTTTAACTGCAGAAGACATTCAAAGACATGACAATAACAAAGCCATCCGAGCTACAACAGAGCATCCTCTGAAAGAAGGCACGCATCTATTATTCCGACCAGTTATTCTTCAGTCCTCCGTAGTTCGATTTTAAATCCTTTGGAGCGATAAATAATGAATCATAATACATTATAATGACGTGTAATACCATCTAGTTAACGGCCGTAACAAGTGGCTGAATGACGCAATGCCATTATGAATGAGAAAGGATCAGTTCTATGGAATAGAGGCAAATAAGTTTCTTTGTAGACACACTGTAAAATTAAGCAATTGCAATTATTATTTGGCGTCCATTTCATAATACGCCGTTACTTATGGTCGTTGAAGTGATTATGTAGTGGTAATGGAGCAATTGTAGAATATGAATGCCAGAAGAAACCGAGGTACTTCGAAAAAGTACTCCAATAACCGTTGCTTCCATTAATTTTCACTAAACCAGCTGGAGATAGAAATTCTGCAAATTTAGTTTGAACCAGTTAACTAACTTGCTGAATAAATTAGTAGGTTTATCAGTATACAAGCAAATTAATATAGACGCTCAGTTATCGGAACGGATTCGTTCGGCGCGTATGGATTTTTATTTTTTGCATTATTTTAAATGGAACATCGCCCACTTGGCTATATCGCCTCTACCCGCATGATCGATTCCGTCCAGAATTCTGGCCAGTGAATTCTAAACGGATTTCCGTACGGCCCAAGATCGAAATAAAGAATATCATGAAAATTATATCGATTGCAAGGCATCCATTCGCGGTAATATTGAGGGTATAAAATGGATGACGCGAAACGTATTTTGTTAGTCTAATACTATGATGAGCTTTACAAGTTATCAAATTAGAATTATAGCAATATGATATGAAAAAAGAACACATGGAATGAGATTGGTAAATTATTGAATCAACCAGGTATGTTTTTCAGAGTTTAAGCTACAGAACTATTCACTTTATTTCCTGGTTCAGTTCAGAACACGAAAATGAAATAATGCGCTCTGGCGCAGAAGGAATTTTTTCTGATAAGTGAGCGCCTACCTTAAGTCGTCGTCGGAGTTTTGGAGCAACCACACAGCTCATGTTCAATTTTTGTTCGGTTCTAAAAATCGCTCAGTTTTACGGCCCACAACTCGTTACTTCTTACCTGCAACGTTTTGCATGTGCAAATAAAACGTCAAGTAAGTTGTTGCGTCTGGACCGAGCTTAAGGCATACTTGCAATTCACCATGTGATCAGAGGACCAGATAATGAAAACAGGATGAAGTGGAGACATATTTTCAATCGGCCCTATAATTAAAGGACACGTTATATGAAGACTGAATAGGTCTAATAATATGACAATATAAAAGGAGGACAACGATTAAAGTTATTATTATCATTATCATCGTCATCATCATTATAGTATAGTGATTATTGTTATTGCAATTATTTTCTTCACAACCCATTTGTGAAAAGGTACTGCCTATCTCGACAATGTTAATTTAATGAAGTTTTGATGTACGTTCCATAAAAAACTGTTACAGATATCTAAACTAGATTTTCAGGAAATGGTTTTACAATCTTTATCTTTAACAATACCTACTATAAATTGAAGAAGATATTGAGGTATATATATGGTTTAAATTCCACAATTCCACAATTTTTGGGCTAAAATTTAATACGTCCATTTTTTTTAAATACGTCCATGAATATCATAGCAAAACCTATAGTTATTTTTAGTCTTTGGTGTCTGGTTAATGCACAAAAATATGTTTAATTATTTTGTATGAAGAGTTTTTGAAAAAAAATGCTCCGGCATATTTTTTCTTGGCTTAACATTTTTTTTCATATTCTAGTGCATGTTTTAAAAAACTCTTTGTCCAAAGTAAGTGAAAATATTTGTGTGCATTAACCAGACCCAAAAGACTCACATAAGACTAAAATAGCTATGGATTTTGCTATGACATTCATGGAAATATTTTTTTTAAATATTGACGTCAAATTTTAGCCCACAAAATTTTGGGATTTAAAAAAAAATATATATATATCTCTACTCCTATTAATATTCTTCATCGATGCTAAGTCAGAATAGGAGTTCGCTTGCATGCCTTGACCTCACGGGGAATAGAGAATACGAACAAAAGATTGGCTTGTTCCTCTTGAAGGCGAGACAGATTAGAACTTCAGCTGTTGAAGTTTGTGACGCGAACTGAGGAAGGGATAATAGTATCTACTCAACTATACACTTTTATGTCTGTTTTGGGTTAGGGTATGTTATATAATATGTTTTGTGTGCCATTTTCTTTTTAATAAGTGTGTTCTTTTAGAGAGTAGTGGATATAATCATAGGTGGGGGGGTGAAACCTACAAAGTAGGACTTTTTTAGGTACAAAGCACGTACGGTCAGAAGACCCGTGCATTGGATTTTAGAGAAAACTATGATAATATAAAAATCTGTATGTATATTATTACTCAATAAATCCATCTATCTAACTAAATATTCTTCAATCTGTAGCAGATATTATTAAACATAAAGATTGTAAAAACATTCCCTGAAAATCATGTTCAGATATCTGTAACTGTTTTTTAGTAATGAGCACACAAACTTCATGAAATTAACATTGTCGAGATAGGCAGTACCTTCTCACGTTAAACCACAGAAACATCAGAGATTTTGAGGTAGATTTAAAGTAGCAATGAAGGAAAAGTTGGTATGAAATCTGCAGGGAAACCGAAGTGGTCCGCGATAAACTTCCCACATCAGCTTAATCCGTAACAAATCTCAAAAGATCTACCGAGAATCAAACCTCGGATTCTTTTGTTCAGAAACCGCCAGGTTACAAATCTGCGGCCGGTCTCTGAAATCGTGATCCCATAGTTTAATTGTGGAATGTACAATGGTCATTAGAGTGCACAGGTATGAATTATTTGCATCGCATTCACGGTGGAATGACATCGAGACACAATTTCATGCACTGCCAGTTAGTTAAACATAAAACTTACAAATTTTGTCGACATTAGATAATACATCGTATCACAGATAAAATGTATTAGTTCTGCATGATCTGACATTAGCATCTAGCTTCATTTTCCTCAGCTCCACAACCAATGATGCACACCACGTGTCCAATTAACCAATGGAGATTAGAACAACAGGCGATAGTCTTACGGACGTCAGTCACACTCTGAATGTTTTGCACGTAGGCCTTATGTATCACTGAAACATTGCTAAACACATAGTTTTATTCCTTAAAATGTATGGATAACTTCGTCTACACTATCGTGGGAAGTCACTCTCACTTGTAGTCCTTAAAACACATTGCAGACTTGATCATGAATATAACTTTGAAATTAAAAGTATGAACCATTTCACTAAATGTAGGCCAACTATTTGTAATATTAGAAGCTTAGTAGTTCCAAGCTTACAAAACTGGGTTCCTATGAAAGTTAGTATTTCTACTAATCACAAGACGGCAGTGACTCGATAACGAAAAATCGATAATCAAATCAAAGCAAGAGATAAATTTATTGTCGTATATTCCGGCGTGTTCTCCATCCCTAATGGTACAGACCCAGAACCAAAATTTGAGCAACCTGAATTTTCAAAGTTCCAGTTATAACATACTGCGTGTTCAGTTCAAAGTGTGTCATGGCTCGCTGTATGCCGTCATGTGGCTAGTAGTTGAGCCTAGAGAATTCAATCTTCCTACACTTCCACAGAGGCGTATTACTTATGTGCCAGAGAAGTTGCCTGGCAAGTACGGTGTTCATTCTGAAGAGTACTTACCGATACGTACAGTAAACACCTGTAGTGGCAGGAATGTGAACTGTTTAGAAACACGTACTGAGGTGAGTTTTTTTCTTACTGTCGGGATATGTGGAGAGGGTTAAGACGATTACTTACGTACAGTATTTGTTGACATTAACTTGGACGGTCAACATGGACACGGAGCATTTGATTTGTATTGTGGAATGTTGCCGTACGCAACCGATGATAATAAATACCCTGCGTACGACTTGCCCGCGCAAAACACAGTTCGAAAGAGGTTATGGTAGCACACAGACTTTACAGACCGCCATCAGTTGCTACGACATTCAAGTTATACCGTACACGTTCTCAAGTTCAGATTGAACGCCTTGATTAATAGGCAACTTCTCTGACATAAAAGCTGAAACTCGCTTCAAATCGCTGACTCACAACAGTGATGTCATGAGACACTTTGAAATGAACACCCAATATTTCGCATGCTCAGTAAGCTTACTGAGCAATACTGCACTATAATATATTCTTGCAATATCAGAATTAGTATCCGAACTCCAACTGATGTAATTAATTGTTAAGACAAGAATAGCAATCATGTCCACTCCCAATCTCTCTCATAGTAATTATAAACTTGTCATAAGTCTGATTATATTAACAGTTGGTTCTCTCTTTTATTAATGATATTGTTATATTTCAGCGAAAGGCCATTTTCATCAGTCACTATGAATGAGCCAATTGGCTCGGTCACCTGGATTGAGACTACTCATTCTGCCTGTGATTTTCCCATGGTTTCTACAAATCAGTAATACAAATTGTGGGATGAACCTTAAAAGAAATAGGTCACAGACCTATTAGGCCTATTCACCAGTACACATTTCGGAATCCCAAATTCTGATGTTCACTTAAATATGACAGGTATATGAAGCGAATTCTTGCAGAGGAAACGTATGTAAAATGTCAAATAAAACAAATGAATTTACATTTTACACTTTCATTCAATTAATTACTTTGAAACTACAGTATTAAAGAATAAAGC
Organism: Periplaneta americana; assembly: GCF_040183065.1. Classification (NCBI taxonomy): domain Eukaryota; kingdom Metazoa; phylum Arthropoda; class Insecta; order Blattodea; family Blattidae; genus Periplaneta; species Periplaneta americana. Next base: position 43,637,087 of record NC_091117.1, on the reverse strand, counting down.
AGTTTTTAGTGCATTTTCATGTATTTTTACTCCCTAATCAATTTTTTTTGTAAAATAAGGGAAGAGAGCATTTTCAAAAATTGATTTCCCGTGTAAAATCCATACAGGAGTTAAAAAAACGTTCAATATTTTTGAGAGGCGGCAGTACTCGTCAAAGCTAGAAAACAAATCCCTAAACTTAATATCATCCTAAATATTTCATTACTTGTTCATCAGCATCACAGGAGAATCTGAATGTGACTTCCATTTTGGAAATAGCAATCACTATTTTGAGAGGTGGTAGTGTTCATCATAACAAGAAAAAAGTACAATAAACGTGGGAAAAAAAATTAAATTTTGTACGAAACTGTTATCCTCTAATGAAAGCTTGTTGCTTCTTATTGGATATACTTACACTGCAAAGAGCAAATGTCTGTACACTTTGTTACTCTTTTTTTATTACTGCATTATCGATATGATATTGCATACCCAATGACAAACAAGCAAAGAGATCACATTAGAATATATTATGTTGTTCTTACAACAAGGATTTAAAATCGCTTGTTTCATATAGCCTAAAATTTAATTTTATGACACAAATCTATTACTATCGCCTCTAAAAATATTGAATGCTTTGTTAATGGAAATCACGTTGAACATCTATGATGTTAACGAATATGAGACACCTCGGAAAATATTAATTCTAGGTTCCACATTTATTGGACTTTTTCTTGTTTTGATGTGTAATACCAACTCTTAAAGTACTGAATGTTCTCTTTAAACACCTTGTATATAACAGTTATAGAAAACTGTGTTACACAGTCTATAAACTTCTGGTTATGAAATAATATGATTTTTCAACTCACGTACACGTACATAAAAAAAACAAAAATTAAGAAATTAACGTGACATTTCAACACTTATGTACAAATAAAAATAAACATAGGTGATCCAGCTGCTTTAATTGAAGAAAAAGTTCTGGCCAAGAGATAAACATTTTTTCCACACTACTGAACAACCTGCTACATGTGATTCAGCATGTTTTTGCGTTGTCTTTTTCTGTGCGTTACATAAGATTTGGGAAAGAGATGGGACATAATGTGGCGAAGTCCGAAAGTTTCACATGCCGGCAGTCCAGTGCAGCGTATCATGCCACCGACAGGTACCGAAACGTGAAGGAAATTAAGCGATTTGGAAGAAAAAAAATGTAGCAATAAGGAAACCACATCAGGATTCTGGACAACGGAAACCTATTGGCGTGAACGCCTGTTATTCTAACAGACATGTTACTTCATTAAAACGGGATTTGCTATCACACTCTTATGTCACCAATTTCTACGTAATTTTACGGACCAATTATGTAAAATTCACGACTCGCTCTGTAATTATCAAAAGGAAATCTGACTCTTAGAAAATGTCGTGTACCTATTATTACTATAATCTAACCAAAGAGGTCAGTATCACTGATATATGATAATTACTGTACAAAAAAAATGCTTTAAAACGTGATTGCGGAACGGTAGTCAAACCAATAGCCTTAAAGAGAAAGTAAAAACCTTTGATTTAAACGAGACGCGAGAAACAAAAATCGTTCCACAGTAATTCTTTCCTTAATCTTTGCACTTTTTAAGTACATGTCGGAGAGAGAGAAAGTTGAAGGGTACGGTATAATTTGTCCAGTTTTGATCTGAAGGAAACGGTCAAGTAATATTTAAGGAACATAGTACCGTTTAATTACTTTCCAGTACGTTTTGACGTCAGCAATTTTGCCATAGGTTCTTGTGCTGTGGTATTTGTGAATGAAAGATCCCAGTTACGTAATTACAACGGACATTTTCTGAATAAGAATGGCATCTGCTCTTTATTACTGCTCGAGCGGTAGCATTTCCAGCTACAAATTTCGCCGGTTCGGGTTAAATTCTCAGCAGAGAAATGCAAATTTATCTCCCTTCAATTTCAATTGTATGCGTTTCTTTTCTTAAAATGTCTTCTGGCAATTTTTCGTTATGCTTACCATATGGTTTGCGAGTCTACATTCTTATATTTAAGCATCTGTAAACATTTCGAGGGCAGGGATTAACTTAGTAATCTCGAAGCTTCCCCCTACCATTTGTCAATTTGCGAAACGTCTCTCGAAGGCATAAGTACACAGAGATCATGGCTGTAGATACTACGCCGCGGCCGGACGTTACTCAACGTTTCCCGTTACAGTGATTGATAGGAAAAGCAGAATTTTAGGAATAATAAGGAGGGTGGAAAGTCCTAGAGGAACTAGCGATGATATTCCTATATTTTGAGCATGCGCAATGGCTATTTTTTTTCTTGCGTTATCGCAATGTCGCAATATTGGGTTCATATTCTCTAGACTAGTGAGTGGGGATGGGAACAGGTCAAAAAGTTTTCAGGCGTCGAAATTTACATAATGATAAATCAACAAAATAATCCTGTTCCCTAAAGATTCCGTACAAATCACCTTTGTAGACGAATCCGTAATTAACCACTGAATATTTATTCCAGTTTCGTTGCATTCATAATTTCAAAAACTTCTAAAATTCTTCCCCAGCGGGAGGGTAGCTCAGTTAGTAGAGCAACTGGCTACGGACTGGATGGTCCAGGGTTTAATTCCAAGTAGTTTTTTTCGTTGCGAGACTTCCAGAACGGCCTCTAGTTCACTTAGCCTACTATCAACTTGAGTACAGTGTATTTTCGATGGCAAAAAGACGGGTCGAAATGTTATTGCGTTCACATCACCTCAATATAATTCACGAGATAATGAAATCTTTTAGTTCTACCTTCATCGTCATTTTAAAATTCTTCTCTTACAAACATTGCACCAATTGTCGTAGTTATTTATTAAATAATGCTGTTCAATGAAATTTAAAGCAAGGATAAAAATTAAACAAATTCAAAATAAAATTTTAATTTAAAAAATAAAAAATGACATCGGCTCGCGCTGTACTCAACGACAAAGGGTTATGTACCGTTTATTGAATATATGAGTAATATGGGTATTTCTCGTTTACTATTTACTACAGCCATTAATTTTTCAGTAGTTAAAAACACACGAGTGTCTTCTTCTGGTCGTATTTTTTTACGATTTAGATTCCTGAGACTTAATATTTTAAACACTAATCTTTAGCAAGAAATATTTATTTATGATACAAGCCCGTAAAGGTTTTCTTTTGACACGAGTGTAAAGTCTGTAAAACAAGGCGAAGCACGAGGGCCAAAAATATAATTTTACGAATGTGTATCATACAATGTTTTTTCTATAATTATACAAATTTACATAAAATAAATGTTTCAAGTTGGATAGGTTACAAGATCATATCATGCCCGTCTAAACTCAAAACTATTCAGAATAGAATGACAGCCTGTTTCATTCATGATCACGATTTCATGGCCGTCTAAACCGGCTATAATCAACAAAACGGTTAGGAAAAGTTAAATGCTATGAATAGCCTACTACAGATGTAACTTCAGAATAATACGGACTAAAATGTAAATATGAATGTTAAATTTATTACTTATTTGTGTTACGTGTAATATTTACGTCATGAAAGATCGAGTTAATGCAGTAATTTCTTACTGAATGAGTTTGTACATTAAACATTGCATTTTATTTAGCAGTGTGTAAAGTGATTACTCACTTTTTATGCATAGGTGTTTTAAAGGCTTGCTTTATGTACTGATAACAGTGAGTAAAAATGCAACTTAACGCACTATCATTGAAAAAGTAATTAAACATTTAATAGTATATCAAAAACTGCGAAAACTAGATTAAAAAAGTCTTTAGATTTCTTCATTAATAGCTCAAATCGTTCACACATATTATAGAACAGGGACATTTCTAAATATCCCATGTCTGGTTGTTATAACAAGTATATTACAACTATTTCTGCAGACATAAACTGAATATTTACCAGAATGTTGACAGAAAATTATAAAACTATGATGTTTCTATAACGAGTTAATCCTTGATATCCAAATCAACATTTTTGTTTCCTGAATTCATCGTTTGAGAATATGGCACAAAGCTACATAAAGACGCCACACATCCCAAGACTCTGGAACCGGTCTGCTGGGAGACAAGAAGTCAGACCAACATATTATTAAACCTGACAAAATAGCCAACATTTTAGGTTGATACGTTCATGTAGTCACCTTTACGCTGCCTTAACAATTGTAGCGGGAGGTACCAAATGAACTGTTTGGCATGTATTTAGTTAATCAACAAGTTCCTGGTGTCATCTTCACAGCAGGAAGCATTCTAAGAACCAGTCTTGGTCCGTAACACAAATCTAAGTGAATTGCTAGACACGTTTAGAGCCTACTAGTACAACAGGTATAAATTGTTCTGAAATACGACACTTAGCACAAAAACGTGTTAATGAAGAACTAGTGCTATCCTCTGTTTGCCATCATGTACGCAACGGCTAATTTGCAGATTTAACGCTGAGCGGAAGCCGTGTGTCTTGAGTTCCAAACTAGCTTGGGTGTTAGCTTGGTTTTGTCTTAGTTGAGAACCGACCAGGCGCTGACCTCATGTCACACGAGTATGCCAGGAGCCTCCACGACGAATATCTAGTATTTCCAGATATGGGCTTAGTGCGAGATAGGCATACGGGTATTATGTGTCATGAAATACAGAGCGATTCACGAAAAGTACACCCGCATAGAACACAAAACAAGCACGTGTGGTTAAATGTACCTTGTAGTAGTAAAAAAAAATGTACAGTAGAAGAATCGCGTAGGGCACCGGCGTAGCTCAGTCGGCTAAGGCGCTTGCCTGCCGATCCGGAGTTGGCCTTGGGCGCGGGTTCGATCTCCGCTTGGGCTGATTCCCTGCTTGGGGTTTTCCGATGTTTTCTCCAACCGTAAGGCGAATGTCAGGTAATCTATGGCGAATCCTCGACCTCATCTCGCCAAATACCATCTCGCTATCACCAATCCTATCGAAGTAACCTAGTAGTTGATACAGCGTCGTTAAATAATCAAGTAAAAAAATAAGGAGCGTGTTTTGTACATTACTTGACGTTAAAAACGATGTTGAAAATGGTCTGTGATAAACACAGTCCCGGCCACCCGTATTACTCCAGCTGTAGTTCGCGATATTCGTGCAAGAATTACTGAAGCAGAAGGAAAGTACCCAGAAATTAACCCAGAAAAGTATCACTACATTTTGTAAAACTACATACTGTATTTATCTACTAGCAGATGCATAATATTGTACTGGGCTATTTTTTCTTGACTCATTCTGTAGAATAGAATAAAATAGAAAGCGCATTTTTTCATCAGAAGTTTTTGTATGGAGTAAATAAAAAATTTAATCCAACCAATAGACTATATAAATTTCCAATTTCAGATAAAATTTTAATATTTTATGAAAAATATTCGTGAGCTATATAGGTCAAATATACCGTAATCAGCTAACAAAGCTACATCACGTCCATCTCATACTGCACTCACATCTATAAAAGTAGCTGGCGGACATGAAGCTGTTTTTCATTCTTTTCTTCTTTCTCCTTGCTCTCATATCTTGTATTTTGTTCTTGTCATTTCCTCCTTTTATTTTTCTCTTTCATCTTATTTGTTATTTTCTTCCTTCTTTTTACCTTATTATTTTCTTTCTTTTTTCCTTAATTTCGTTTCCTTCCTTCACTTGTTTTTATTTCCACTTTTATATGTGTCTTTTTCTCTTATTTGTATATTTATTTTTTCTCTCATTTCTCCATTTCTTATCTTTTATTATGTACATCTTGATTACACACTTTTAACATATTGTATCACTTATGAATATAGTATTAAAAACAAACTTTCACATGTTAAAATTAAAACTAAGTTGTAAATTACATAGACGACAAATTTCGACTTTGTATCAGGCATCTTCACAACTAGTGATAGGAGTCAAATAGAGTGTGTGTTCTAAAATTTAGTTGTGTATTGAGGATATATTGTGGGTATGTTTCGTACTGCTCTAGTGTGTTTAATTTGTTTTTTTTTTTTCGGTTGAATATGTAGGATTTACATGTCTTGTTTCTATATTGCTGTAGCTGTGGTTGGTCTTTATGAAGTGTTCTCCTATGTAGAGGCGTTGTGTAAAATGGTTCTTTTTTCTCTTCTCCCGTTCCTTGTTTCCTTTGTCTTTATCTTTATCGTCCATTTTTCCTTCTAATTATTTGAGATCTTATGTCGCTGGTATCTTCTGACCTATATTTTTCTTGGTTAACCTGAACCTATTTCCTCTTTGGGTTGTATTTCTTTGTACTGAGGCAAGAAGAGAAAAATAGTTATATTTTATGCAATGCTTGTAAATATAATTAGATTTAATAACATTTTCATATTACGCTTTTTATTCTATTCGTTACTTACTTTTTAACTACAGTTATACCAGACAAAATTTTATTGCTCGATCTAAATCTCTCCTTTCTTTATTCTTAGAAATTACAATATATTAATTTTCAACTCACTGAGCATATCGACACTTTAAGAAAGGATATAATGTTTATTCCGTGTGATATTTAATAATTGTATTACTTACTTACTTACTTATTTATTTATTTACTGGCTTTTAAGAAAGCCGGAGGTTCGTTGGCGCCCTCACATAAGCCCGCCATTGCTCCCCCTATCCTGTGCAAGATTAATCTAGTCTCTATCATCATATCCCACCTCCCTCAAATCCATTTTAACATTATCTTCCCATCTACGTCTCGGCCTCCCTAAAGGTATTTTTCCCTCCGGTCTCTCAACTAACACTCTATATGCATTTCTGGATTCGCCCATACGTGCTACATGCCCTGCCCATCTCAAACGTCTGGATTTAATGTTCCTAATTATGTCAGGTGAAGAATACAATGGGTGTAGTTCTGTGTTGTGTAATTTTCTCCATTCTTCTGTAATTTCATCCCTCTTAGCCCCAAATATTTTCCTAAGAACCTTATTCTCAAACACCCTTAACCTATGTTCCCCTCTCAAAGTGAGAGTCCAAGTTTCGCAACCATAAAGAACAGCCGGTAATATAACTGTTTTATAAATTCTAACTTTCAGGTTTTATGACAGTAGACTGGATAATAAAAGCTTCTCAACCGAATAATAATAGGCATTTCCCATATTTATTCTGTGTTTAATTTCCTCCCGAGTATCATTTATATTTGTTACTGTTGCTCCAACGTATTTGAATTTTTCTACCTCTTCAAAAGATAAATTTATGTATTACTTTTCCATATTATTTTATTTCATGGATGAATAAACGAGAAAAGGATTTAAATTCGTAGATAAAAAAATCTTTTGTGCGAAATCGTGCGTATTTGCTTGCTTTCCGCATAAAACCAATACGCGGTAAGTGTGAAATACCACATTCAGTATTCCCAACATAACACACATAACAATTTTCCTCTTCTTACCACTTAAGCGCCATATTCATTTTACTGCTTTAGGCTTTTAACATATTATTTTTAGAGACGTTCAATCTAGTAATAATTATAAATTGGAAACTAACCACTGCAATTTCACCTAAATTGCACTGTTAATTTTTGTTTTTAAATATTTGCAAAAATTAAGTAAACTCTACAACACCACAAAAGTTACTGCATTTGTAATGCAAGTAACATTAAGGAAGCCGTGAAAAAATCAACAAGATTCCAGATGCCGATGTTATTACTGCAATATATTATATAAATAATATTGTTAAAATATTAAAATGAAAAATAAATCATTACATAACCTTACCGTTTGTTTTAAGTTCGCATTTATAGACTGGGGGAAAAAAATACAGACGTATATCACGGCCTGCTGGAGTATAGTAAACACAGAAAACATTTTATAGTAACAATGTTGAAGATAGATATTTTTGTTTTACAAATTTGCCGTCATTGAACAGAAACCAACATGGAGATTTCATTGCAACTAATTAGAAATTCGTCTTTCAGGTATGTAATAAACGATCTTCGCACAAAATAATGTACGATACACGAGCGGTATGTTTGTTTTCATGTTCTCGGAAATTAAAAAAGCTCAACTACGTTTCGCTTTTTCAATCTTTTCCTCGAACATGAAAACATCAACATACCGCTCTTGTAACGCACATTACTATTGTGTGATATAGAGGCATTTGTTGAGTTTCCTGGAGACATTCAGTCTTAGGTCTAGCCGGTGCTCATTCACCTGTTTATGGAAAAGTTTACAACAAGCAATAGCTATACCGATGCAGCCCACTGGCGTCTATTTAAAGACTTGAAGCATGCAGATGTCGCAGCCTGCACTTGCTGGAGACATATAATCAAGATCGCAGCCGACAGCCGCGTATTAGATGACAAGCCGATGACTATAATCTCCAATGTGCGACAAATCACGGTGATTAATGCCCATCAAGGAACATAACTGCTGCACTCAATCTTTCTCAGTAGACACGACGTTTTACATTTCATTATCTCGGTCGTGGGTTCAAAGTTCTGCTGTCTTTAAAAGTAAACACCTATGAAATTATAACTCCTGTATACATGGATAAAGATTATAAATTCAAATTAATTTACTGTACAAAACAGAATTTTTGAATACTAGAACAGTATACAGTTTAAGTATGCATCTGCAGTATACGTGTCGATTTTCACAATCTTTCCCACTTCAATACGATAATAATAATAATAATAATAATAATAATAATAATAATAATAATAATAATAATAAAATTATTATTAAAGTTATCATCCTCCTCTTCAGAAGATCTTTTATGCGATCTTTACTTCCTTAATCTCCATTTCTCTCTTACTTTTTGTTTTCATTCGTATTTCTACCAGTCATTATTTTCTTCCCATTTCCCTTATTTTCTTTTCTCCTTTGACTTTAAGTCTCTCTTAAATTATCTTCACCACATATCTCAGTCTATAATTATTCCTTTTCAATTATCAGTATTACTTCCTATTCATACGAAGTACAATGAGAGATTACTGCTATACACGAAACATCCATTTGTTATTCTTTTAATATGTTGTTCTTTCCCTTCGACTTTCTGTTGTTAATTTTTCCTTATTATAGGCATATGTTATTTCCTCCATTTCTACTTGCTCTTTTTGTTTAGTTTTTATATTTACTTTTCCTTTCTTTCCCCCCTCTTTTTTTTTTTTTTGCTACATTTGAGGAGTTCATTTTCAAAACATCTCTTGTCCACCTGATAACGAAAAAATGAGCTTTCTGTGTCCACCTTCCTTCAAATATAACGTCACATATAACTGTCATGATTTGACTTCAGAACACCCTCTAAAACACTAAAATATTGCGTTGAAAGAGACTACTGGAATAAAACTGACTCTTGTAAACAGAATAATTGCGACAAAATATTAGTTACAGCTTTGAAATCTAACAGTCTCATGCTTCCATTTGATTCTGAAAGCATCCAACCTCTTTGGTTTCATAATGTATCTTGTCTAGTTGATAAGAAATTTTAGACCTAAAAGGTTTTTCGTGATTTCTCACAAAGTTATGGGAATGGACAAGGATCATTTTGAAAATAAGATCCTCATTTTTACTTTTCGTTTTATTCCATATTTGCAATCTTTCTAAATATATTTTTAAGTATCAATACTTCAAATATGAAAACTCCACTATCTTTCGGTCTGAATTTCAGCATATTGACAATTTGTAATATAATTTTGACACAAAATTGTTTTACGAAAATAAGCGGCAATTAATGGTTTTGAATGAACATGTGCGTGAAAATGTCTGAGCATAGTCGTGCAGAATTTTCATTTACAATTATTTTTGTTCCAATAGCAATATTAAGAACTAACAACTTGTCCATGCTTTATGTAAGCAGTCTCCGAACTTTTGAAATGACGAAGCGTTTAGCCTGACCTGTTCCTGGAGGAAAGTAAACCGGGGGTAGGTACTTATAACCATACTCTTGAAAAGAGAACGTAAGAAACATTCGACAACATTTTAATGTGCGTATATTACTAATTATTCTCATATATTATGCTGTTAATTGGAGCTAACATTTCTTGTTACGGGTGCCGAACATTAGAATTTGTTTTTAATATTTTAACCCCCCTATGCTTGCCTAAACTCTAAATATTCTTGATGAGTAACTCAGTTATTATTTTTTTTTAATTTTTAAAATTCATTTAATGCTATATCAGACCAAAAATATAGTTTCCGCTTGGGAAGGCATAAGAAATACATAAACCCGTCGATATTTCGTGTGATATGCAGATGAGGAAAGCGATAGAAGTAAAATAATTTGAACGGATCGTTTTTATATTACTTTAATTTTCGTACATTACAATTTACGCGTATTATAGACTTACATGATTTTTTTCAAAACTGACTTTTAAAAAACAACCTAGGCCTAAATTTATCTACTGCGCTTTATATTACCGTAAATTAAGTTTGAATATTCATGAGAAAGCAAATCCAGCATCGTGCTGTAGCTAAAGCAAAGTTTAAACTCTAATAGCTTTTACAATAATATTATTATTTCACAATACAAAAATAAAAATAATGTCCATATAGTGTACAGACTCTTGTTACGCAAACATATAAGCTCTTTCAAAATCGTGAATTTTGCAAGAAAAGTAGATCCCTACCTTCGTGGAAATAGCTGACGTTGAGGGACGTGTTGGCTCCATTTCAAGGACTTCACATTCATCATCATTGGCTCAAGACGGCGTAACCACAAGTACCACAACCTGAAACCAAAAATCATTAATCTTATTTTTAATCGCGCAGTTATTAACGCCAACAATGGCTGACGTACGCAACTAAACGCCTAAAATAACAAAGACAGCACATACATTATTATCGATGGTGTTTAAGTAATAGGACTTAACCATATTTTATTTAATTTGACTTTTTTGCTGTAACTAATTAAAATATAATTACAAAATGTGAAGATATGTTTTTGACAATTCCTTCCTACTTACTTACTGGCTTTTAAGGAACCCGGAGGTTCATTGCCGCCCTCACATAAGCCCGCCATTGGTCCCTATCCTGAGCAAGGTTAATCCAGTCTCTATCATCATATCCCACCTCCCTCAAATCCATTTTAATATTATCTTCCCATCTACGTCTCGGCCTCCCCAAAGGTCTTTTTCCCGCCGGCCTCCCAACTAACACTCTATATGCATTTCTGGAATGGCCCATACGTGCTACATGCCCTGCCCATCTCAAACGTCTGCATTTAATGTTCCTAATTATGTCAGGTGAAGAATACAATGCGTGCAGTTCTGTATTTTGTAACTTTCTCCATTCTCCTGTAACTTCATCCCTCTTAGCCCCAAATATTTTCCTAAGCACCTTATTCTCAAACACTCCTAACCTATGTTCCTCTCCCAAAGTGACAGTGTAAGTCTCACAACCATAAAGAACAACTGGTAATATAACTTTTTTTATAAATTCTTTCAGATTTTTGACAGCAGACTGGTTGATAAAAGCTTCTCAACCGAATAATAACACGCATTTCCCATATTTATTCTGTGTTTAATTTCCTCCCGAGTAGCATTTATATTTGTTACTGTTGCTCCCAGGTATTTAAATTTTTCCACCTCTTCAAAGGATTAATTTCCAATTTTTATATTTCCATTTCGTACAATATTCTCGTCACGAGACATAGTCATATACTTTGTCTTTTAGGGATTTACTTCCAAACCTACAGTATTTCTTTACTCGCGTCAAGTAAAATTCCCGTATTTTCCCTAATCGTTAGTGGATTTTCTCCTAACATACCCTATTCATGTCATCCGCATAGACAAACAGCTGATGTAACCCGTTCAATTCCAAACCCTCTCCGTTATCCTGGACTTTCCTAATGGCATACAGGTAACTAACAATAATGTGTTAAAATTTAATTGTTGTTTTTCCTGAAAAATCTTCCTTTTGTGGCATAAACCATTTTATCTAAACACCATCGATATCTTCGCCTTGTATTACTGCGAATAATCAGAGAACGCGAATGTTTTCTGTTCATTCGCTGGTGATTCGTATTTGTTCCGAACACAACGAACAGCGAATGTTCGCACTCGTCATTCGTTTGTTAAGTGTGTACCCACCTTTAATGACATGAGGAGCGAAATGGTTGTAGGGACAATTGTCCTGAGTTTCCTCCTAAATATCACAGTGTATTCTATGAATTTAACCCCGAGGTTACCAGGCTAGTACTGCGTGCTGAAAATTTTAATATTATTCAGAGGTTGCAAACTGAAAGGCAGAAAATGCTTGGTGATCTGATAAGCCCCTTACTTTCCATGTTAAAAAAGACGAGATAACATTTAACGACATCTTGGCCTGTGTTGTCACTTGAACCCACACAAGGCGGAAGAGTGGGTTAGATCGGCACTTGTGGCCGTCCTAATATGGAAGATAATACTCACGCCCATGTGCACATTGTCTTACGAGCCATTAAAAAGTAAAACCTCCACACGACTATTTTCCTCTTCATCTAATAGCGTGAAATCTCCTGAGGAGAGGAGAGTTTATAATATGTTTAAATGTGGGCTTCATGATCGGGAACGTGCCGAAAAGAAGAGCCGTCAGATGTACACAGACTCTATTCTATTAAGCCAGAAGTGATGTAATGGCAGTAAACATAAAAGAACAAAGCCGACCATAAAGCACACACCGTTTAAGATAGTCTTGATGTCGACGCTGCATGCATACTGCAATCGATAGTTCGAATCCCGCCTACGGCCTTGAGGCTTGTACTTTTTGAATGTGATTTCTTATAGCAAATTGTCTCAGGAGCAGATTCGGCATCGTCCCGAATCACAACATCTCGAAGATAATACTGTGCTTTTAATCGATTATTTAATAACGCTGCACCAATTACATGGTTATATGGAATCTCGAACTCATGCCCGAGAGAAACTTTGTGTCAAAAGCGCCACTTGCTACCTATGTAATAATAATAATAATAATAATAATAATAATAATAATAATAATAATAATAATAATAATAATAATAATCCGTGGCGCGACAGCCCATGAAGGACCCAAGCCTACCAGCCGGCTGCTGCCCTCAGGTCCACATGTCTCAGCAGAGATGAACGATCATCTAACCAGAACGGAGGCATCGTGTGGTTAGCACGATGATCCCTCCCAGCTGTTAGCTGGTTTTCGTAACGGGATTTCGCTACCCAACTCCATCATGGTAGCAGTAGCAGTAGTAGTAATAATAGACTAAATATTTTATTCCTTCCGAAAGAAGTACAGTGATTAGTCCATAAATTTTGGAGCATGACGTATAATTTGACATTATAGAGACAGATAGTCCTTATATTATTCGGTTAAGAACAGTTTATAATACCGGCTGTTCTGTATGGTTGTGAAACTTGGACTCTCACTTTGCGAGAGGAACAGAGGTTAAGGGTGTTCGAGAATACGGTGCTTAGGAAAATATTTTGGGCTAAGAGGGATGAAGTTACAGGAGAATGGAGAAAGTTATACAACGCAGAACTGCACGCATTGTAGTATTCTTCACCTGACATAATTAGGAACATTAAATCCAGGCGTTTGAGATGGACAGGGCATGTAGCACGTATGGGCGAATCCAGAAATGCATATAAAGTGTCGCTTGGAAGACCTGAGGGAAAGAGACTTTTGGGGAGGCCGAGACGTAGATGAGGAATAATATTAAAATGGATTTGAGGGAGGTAGGATATGATAATAGAGATTGGATTAATCTTGCTCAGCATAGGGACTGATGGCGGGCTTATGTGAGGACGGCAATGAACCTCTGGGTTCTCTAAAGCCATTTGTAAGTAAGACTTAGATCGTTCAGAATCTCCTCTATTCCTCTATTTCCTCCTAACATTTATGAAATACTCCTAATCATCCTCTTTCACAATAGCCCTGTCAAGAGTTTGAAATTTGGTACCTGCCAGCATCAGAGACTGTCGAAATAAAATCAAATTCAAACGCAAACTTAGTAGACACTTGGCCAGTAATTGTGATTCGTTCAAACATGGCTTCTTGTAAATATTTGTTATTCTGATATAAAATATTTCAATCTTCGGTAATTTCATCCCTATAAAATTATTCTACATTTAATTTGTAATTCAATAAAATAAATTTTTTTCTGTTCTTAATTTCTATAATAAACTGTCTAGCCTTTATTAATCAGGTAATCTTTTAGTACTTTGATTCTTATACTGTAATTATAAATGTAATATTAATTATAATAATAATTTTAATTTTGTTCTTAATATTGTAGCTATAATCCTCTAGTTGAGGGAAAGAGAAGGCCTGATGGCCTTATCTCTACCAGATTAAGTACATAAATACTAAATGCCAACAGTTAAAATTGTAAACGTTTCAAATCTAATAATTATGTTACATTATTATCAAATGTGCATTTTCAATCATCCTAATATGTGAATGAAGCTGTTGAGAAATATTTGAAATGTTAATATTTAAATGTTTGCATCGATATTAATAACAGAATAATAATTGTGATGCGATCTGAGCTATTTCGCAGTCGTATGTATACATGTATAAATTGTGCAGACATTTTATAAAAGCTTAACCCACCATTTAGAGAAAGGAATCTCAATTAAAAACTAAATTTCGTCGTATGTGTATATTGAAACATACAAACAAATGTTATTAAAGAATGCATTTTATTTCAGGCACTAACAATGACATGATCGTCTTTTATCCTTAAGCATAAACACATCATATCTGTGCTTGCAAAAAGAAACAGGAAAGGAAATATTCGGAATGCAGTGTTGGCCATGGAATTTTAACATTATACACGCAAAGCGTCTTAGAACTCGGATATAAAATAGTTTTGTGAGGGCCTTCGACACGGAAAGCTACTTCATATATTTTATCAGATTCGTTACTTTTTATTAACTTTAAAAAGAAACGAACCGTGACATGTATGATCTTTGATGACAGGCCAAGTTTTCTAGGGTAGTTGTAAAAACAAAGAAGTGACATTTGAAATAAGGAATTTCCGTTACAAGGTTCACCATGTCGTTATAGAATTTACGCAAGAGAAGGAGACTAGAGGACATTACTGCAAGATTCACTACATGTTCCATTATTCTTTGACAAAACAAATGGTAGATTAAAGATATTCCCATTGTAAACAAGAGCCATCTAACTTACTATTGTCCGAACAACATTCTAAACCCTTGTAGTCTTTAAAGATGTCAGTTCAGTTTAGCTACTTATAAAAAATGTAATTAATTGTGTTTTGCAGAAGTATGTACAGTAATAATTTATTTGTAGAATCTTAACAATTGACTATTAAGGAATTTTATACCACAAAAACAAAGCTTCTTCTTTTCATTGCTGTTCTAAAATCAAGATCTACAAATTACGCTCGATATATTAGTGCAAGTTCATTTAATACTTTCTCATCTGTTAAGGAGTTGAGCTAGACGCATTCAATCCTACTTTAGAGAGACTTTAAAGGTAAATCTAACTTTCCTTTTTGTAATTGGAACTTCTTGGTACTGTGGCAAGTTTTATCAAATAGTATTTTGTGAAGTGAACTACAGGATAAAACATTGTTAGGCAGTAAGCAGTTATTTGTTTTTAATTTGCACCAACTGGAAGGCTATCTAACGTCAGTAGAACTGGTAACAGCAAAAACGTGGCAAAATGAAACCCAGGATTCGCCACTGATTATCTGAAATTCATCTCACAGTTGAGAAAAACTCGGAAAAGTCCAACAAGACTAAATGCAAGCGAAATTCGAACTCATGCTCGAGCAAGGACTTTTAATAAGGATACTACCTCCTTATCCATGACCTACGCCATTAACATACGAGTAGTTATGTAGGTAAGTACCTTGCTAGATATTTCTGAAGAACTCTGGATAAGGAATTTGGTAAATATTTAGTAAGTTAGTTTGGAGAATGTTTGATTACGCTATTTTGTAGATAAATTTATATAGTTGATAGATATCGAGGATTAAGCCTAGTAGCTATTGTCGTGGAAATTCGGTTAGACAATTTGGTAGTCATTTAATGGTGGTTTGGTAAAATAACTACTCTGTTGGTAGTTTTGAATGTAGACCGTAGACATATTTTTCTGATACTTTATTTTGCAGTTTGGCAAGTACTTTTGTGGTAGTTCGGCAAGTACTTTTATGATACTTTTGTGATTTGGTAAGTACGTTTCTGGTAATTTGTTTGGTAGTCTTTTAACAAATATACTGTACATCTCATAGTTTTATAGGAATTATTTTAGGTATTTGCTGGTATTTTCTTGAAAACTTGACATACATCTTTTTTAGTTTCTTAAGTAGGCCTATTTCGTTAAGCATTGTCGTGGGCATTTTACAGCCACTTGTACGTATAGGCCTATTTGTTGACAGAGTATTTTGTATACTGCTTGCTAGGTAAATGAGTGGGCAGTTTGGCACGTTTTTAATAAGGAGTTTCTCACACATTTCAGATAGTTAATGAAAAACTTGTATAATCATTTGAAGAACTTATCAAACTGGAAATGATGTTCGGAATCAGTGAAATTATTCGGAAAGTTAAACGAGAAACGAATTAGTCATAGAAGAACTCATGCATAGCTGATTTCTTCTTACTCTTCTGAACTTCGGAATTAAATTGTATTCTCATAGTTATGAAACAAAAGGTATGAATTCTTTAAGACTGTTTGAACCAAAATGCAACACTGTTACAGTATTTAATCACAGTAGTAATTTAGGCCCAAGAATATATAACAAATTTATATTTAAATATCCTAATCTTGTCAATTCTAAAGGCCCATTCACAATGAAAATTAAACATGAACATAACGTAAGCATAAAACCTTGTGTCCATGTTATTTAATGAAAGCATTCACAATGAATTACATAAGCATAAACTTAATCTTAATCATAAGACGTTAACATGAAAGTTTGCAAACTCCAAACTTTCATGCTTATGTTTAAGCGATTTGGAAACAGTACACAAGCGGAAAGCGTGTTTTCACTTTTTGTTTAACATCTCATGGGCTTTGCCTACAGGCAATATTTTGATCTATTGGCCGTGATGATAGCTAGGCGCGCAACATGGAATCATATGACGAAAAGTTGATTATTTTACATCTCCGTTTCTTTGATTTCAAGTATTGAAAGCCATATGCTGATGCCATTGTAGTTATTAGAAACATAAATTGAATAGCTACATCGTCAGTCATTGTGCAATTCTCCATTTTTATGTAATAGATTCTGTAGTTTTGTTGATTCGGTATGTTTGTTTCCACACACGTGTTATGTTTACGTTATGTTTAATTTTCATTGTGAATGAGCCTTAATAGTTCTAGTATTAAATTTAAAAAGTTATGTATGGATTTTATAAAAATTGAAAAATTGTAAATTTAAATTTATATACTATAATTGCATAGTAGACATAAGACAAATTGTATTGTATAATTATTAATTTCAATTCACGAATCCGCCCCTGAGCACGAGTTCTACTCTTGCAGGGGCGAGCTAAGTTTTTCTGTGTATATTATATTTTATGTTACAATTATTACCAAAATAAATAAATAAATAAATAAATGAACGAATGAATGAATGAACAAATAAATAGATAGATAGATAAATAAATAAATAAATAAATAAATAAATAAATAAATAAATAAATAAATAAATAAATAAATAAATCCTGCAATCTGTACCTTAGTCAATTAATTCTTGCCTTTGCTTTTCCAAGGCCTATGCCATTTTTGTATATGTGCTTAAAAGCTATTTTTTGTTCGTGAGAGTTTGTTCTTGCGTTTAGGTGGAAAATCTCAAATATTCGTACGTTTTTGTAATGAATATTGTGTCGATCTATAGGCCTGAAAAATCTTAACTTTACCGTTTATTTCACTCAGATCGCTTTGAGATTAAAATATCAGTGCCGTTATCACTAACCACCTTCATATTATAGAATTTTAACTGTGTAATTTTCATTGAATCCAGTTCAGTGTTTTATAAATAGTTTGACACATTCATTGAAATATGTCACTCTTTATTTTCAATAGAAATCTCAGAGTATAACAACCCAGGTTCCAGATCCCGGGGTAAGAAATCATCAGCTATAGCTGGTTCTCAGTTGTTCTCATCCGGTAGGGTCATTACTCATTAGTATGGCTGAGATATGGCTACTTTCCCCAGGTGTTCGGAGGGCCAATGAGCGTGGCGAGAACTCGGGTGGGAGGGGGGCGTACCTCTATGTGCTGACCATGTGAGCGGTGGCCAAAAGACAGGCTCCTCTAACGTCAGTCCGGGATGGGCCAGTTCGGCGGTGCTTGGTACGCTTTCACGTGCACACGCCTCGAAATGCTGCATGCAGAACTCGGAACGCTATCACGGCCCGATCATATTCCAGACATGCTTATCACGAGATGAACAGGTTCTGAATAGAAACATGCATGACATCAAGGAGGTGGATTTCTCTAACGGACTCGGCCGTACCTTGATTCGAAAGCAAACACGGGCCAGGATTCCCAATGGGTACTGAAGTTCTCAATTGGAAAATTGGAAACCCAGTTGTCATCTTTAAAATTCTTAAACTGTGATAGGAAATTAAGGAATTCGTGCAAGTTTTATGGAAAATTTAACTACAGATTGGAATAAAAAGATCAATAGATCTACAAGAGTAATTAATTAATCAATTGGGTCACTGACTAAAAAGATACTGTTTACTGAAGGATGCACTGGAAGGAATGTGAAGGGAGAAAAGTTCGGGTCAGAAGATATCAGATGATAGACATTAAGGGCCGTATTCATAGACATTCTTAGCGCGGGTATCCGGTGGATGATCAGCGAACTAACGTTTTTCGTATTCATAAACCAGCGTTAGCGATATGATATGATATGAATCCTGTACAAGTAATCAGTCGATAGCCCGGGGCTAGTTTAGCACGCTTGTAGCGGGAGCTAGCGAAATGTCTATGCATAGCACCCTAAGATACAGTATATACATAGTATGCAGAGACTAAGAGGAAGGCGGAAAATATAGAAGATTGGAGAATGAGGGGTTTGCAGTGAAAGACCTGTCCTTGTGCAAAATACAATGAATGAATTAAAACAATCAGTAAATTCTGAGTCTCTTCAACCTTGCTTCTCTTAATTTTGTTGTTCTTTGAAATTATTTCCAGTTTTCACTTCATTCTACTGAGCATTTTATTTATGTATTATACAGAGTGGTGCAAAAGTCACTTGCCAATGTTGAATATTAGCCACTTGATTTGGTATTTTAAGATCTTATCGCCTAGGAATGATAATTTTATCACAGTAGTTTGACTGTATTGCTTCAAGATTGGTCAGTTTATTTCTTTCAATATTTCGTAATGTTGTTCTTTAGTCAACTGTCCGAAAACAGGCTTGAAGCTCATAAGTGACACCAATAAGGCATCACTTATGAGGCACATAAGCCAGGAAATAATGGATTAGGGTGGCCAGTTCCTTTCCCCTTTCTTTACATATATCACTGACTAATAATGAATAAAAGTAAGTGCAGTTTTCTATTGTCAAATGACTCATGACCAATCCTATATAAAATAATAATAATAATAATAATAATAATAATAATAATAATGACGGTAACAATAATAATCATAATAATGATAAATAACACAAGGCAAGATATTCTGATGAACTTTTTTAAGGTTCTACCAGGTCAGTTTTATTAGGCCTATATGGCAGTGAAACTTAAAAATTTAAAATAAAATATGAAAGTACATTGGAGGCTGCTGAGGTAGGATTTTTCTGATCTGTGAAAAGTTACACTAGGAGGGACAGGATGTGAAAGACAGGTATCAGGGAGAAATTAAAAATATTTTTCATAGATAATAAATTTGTACTATATAGAAACAATAGCAGACAAAACTCTAAAAAATTTCAATTATTCTAAAGCAAATTATGTACGAAATAGTGTACGACTGATTGAAAGGTGGTCTGAAGCAGGAACAGACTGGTAAATTATCCTGGATCAGCAAATTATGATAATGGAGATCATATTAATAACACAGCATTATAATTTTCATTATTATCATCAGTAACTTGATATTGCACTTTCCTTTCTTTCGGATGGCTTGCTATTTTTCATCGATATTTCAGAAAGATAATATTTCAACGTTCAGTCTAGGAAAATAATATGAGAATTTTCGAACAATGTCACAGGTACTAATTACAAATCTCTTTCAGCATATTTGTCTGTGGTGATAATTTTAATATCTCCCAAGTTTATTAAAATAAGTATTTCAGTTCAATTACAACCATAAATTTGGGGACGATGACGAATTTCCTTCTATCTTCATGAACTGGATGGATTTAACAGATTGATTACTCTTTTCTTTTCTTTCTTGATTCTAGAGAAGGCACGCATATCCATAATGATAAATATTTCTTCCTCTAAGATATGTCGCAAAAATTAAAATTTTCTCATCTTTCTTTTAAATATCTAAAATTCTCTTTTCTTTTCTTCCTTCTTCTAAAGACCACATTTCTACGCAGGAACGTAAATAAATTTCTTTCCCTTACATAACAAAAGTAGGCCTATTTCATATTACTACTCTCTTCCCTAGGCAATGAAGTTTTTACTTCTATCACCTATTTATATCGGAATGCACTTAAGTTTCATGTTCTGATATTTCAAGAAAATAATAGATTTTAATTGGCATATTGATCCACAAGGAAATAATAATAGAATTACTTAACCCAACCATTATTTCAACTAATTAAAAATAAAAATAACACAAAACACAAAGGAAATACTTTCTTACGTCTGTTCTTTTTCTACAAACAAAACATTTATAAGACAACAAACTCACTCTGCTCTATAAACGTCCAGGTTTGAAGTTACGGCCTTTTAAACTTTTAAGACTGTAATTTATGCACCGCCTTTTAAAAGGAGTGTGTGCTGTTTGGACACTTAATTGCAAAGAGTGCGTTGCATAACCAAGGGTGTTATTCTAATGACTTGTGTAATAAAATGCCTTATAAAAAGGATATCGTTAATTGTCGAGGCGGCTGTTTAGATTTAATTCGTTATAGTTTCCTTCTTATGTAAATGACAGACCTGAGACTAATTCCTTCTTATTTTACATTTTACGGTTCAAGCATGCGTTGTTTATCTTCATAATGTCTTTCACCACTTTTTTCTTGATAGTTTATTCGAACATATTTCTTGTAATAGTAATCACTGATGTAGCTCAGACGGTACCGAGTTGAACTTGTAATCCGAGACTGTGTTCGGGCATGGGTTCCAACTTGGGATGATTATCCGGTTGAGTTTTTCAGATGTTTTTTAAAGTTTAAAAGAAGACGAACGTGAGGTAATCCCAGCATCTTTCTTGTAGCAAGTTGATTAACGATTCAAGCCTGCGCTTGGGCGTAAGTTCCAATCCTGCCTGAGTTAAATACCTCGTTAGGTTTTTTTGTGTTTTTCCTTAACTGTACATAAGGCGAATGTCAAGTAATCCCATGACAAATTATCGCCTTATATACCAAATATCATCTCTCTTGTGGCGAATTATCGCCTTATATACCAAATACAATTTCTCTCATGGCAAATTAACGTCTTATATACCAAATACCATCTCTCTTATGGCGAATTGTCGCCTAATATATCAAATACAATTTCTCTCATGGCAAATTAACGTCTTATATACCAAATACCATCTCTCTTGTGGCGAATTGTCGCCTTATATACCAAATACCATCTCTTTTCCAGGCTCAACGGACAAAATACAAAATACCGCATCATACAATATAAGCAGAGTTGTTAGAGCTCTAACAAGGAAATAAGGCGTTTACAGACCAATGTTCATATAACATTTTTTACATCTCCTATATGAGAGGAATATGTCCCCAATTTTTAGTTACGCCCTGTAATTTTCATAAGTCTAAATTTCTTATGCGATTCTTTCTGGTGAAACTTTTAACTTTTTCAAGGAATTTCACTACTGCAGTGTTTCTTTCTACCTAATAATGATGTGAAAACAGCATTACTTGAAAGATAAAATAATAATAATAATAATAATAATAATAATAACAATAATAATAATGGTAATAATAATATTTTACATTTACTATCTGACCTTCCAAGGCTTGCCTATAGACACACAATAACACACAATTTATAATAATGGTTGTACATGAATGGGCACATGAAAAATATATATAGATATAAATTTAAGTTAAAAATACAAATTTTCAATCACAAATATATAATTAAATAATTATGTGGAGAGTTTACCATATAGGTGATTTTTTAAGATGGCAACGGAATATTTAATGATGTTTTGGACAATTTCATCTTGAATATCTTTGCCTAATTTATATTTTCTTTTCCACGTCACAAAACATTTAGGGACTGTTCCTCGGGACCCCAACAGCAGACCTGTCTCTGTGATACTCTGGACGTTGTATTTGTTACGGAAGCAAGATATTGTTGACTCGTATGTTTCATTTTTCTTTATCAACATCCATATGTTATCCTTTGGACTGTTCAATGCGTATTGTAGGGTTGATGATCTCTGCTACAATAATAATAATAATAATAATATATCTGCAATGTAAAAAGAAACTTTGGCAACCTAAACCTAAGACAATGCTTGAAAATGATAAATAATTGCAAGTTTAGTTAAATCCTTCTAAAGGAAATAAGCTGTTTAATATAGACAGGACAGACAAAAGCCGCTAATAGCAACGTTCGCTGTGATGTCTCTATGACAACGGATTCCCACAGCGATAACTTCAGATTCTGGTTTGTTCTCCTACTTACGGAAAGGGAAGAAGGCTGGTCTTATAGATTGGTTCTGGGCGTGGGTGTGAAAAGAGAAATCCACAACGCCCCTTGTCTAGATTCAAATCCCGTCATATTGTCAGCACACAGAATATGTTGATGTTGACGCTGTGGTTGAATTTTCTTGCGGTTTTCTTCCGGCCCAAGTAAAATATAGGTCAGCGTGTCTTTATACACGTCTTAACCATATACACTACTTTCAATCTTACTACTATATTCAATAATGCCACTTTCTTGCCTAAATATTGACAGGAACGTTCTAAACGTCATTAACAGTTTTCAAGAAGTTATATCTCGGTTTCTTATACTGTCAGACTGGAAAATTCATAACGTTTCTGTAACGTGCCAGAATCAATTAGCCTATATCAAGTTCGCTCCTTATTACTAGAACACTTTTTCCCGATCTATGGCTACTAGATGTCAACCTGGTAAATTCTTACAATTTAGTTGTCTTGAAAATTCATTTTGATCACAGTCTTAACTGTCGAAAAGCCTGAAGATTGCATATGAGGAGAAACTAACAGATATTTAATCACAATAACTAAAAAAAAAAAAAAAAAAATATGTTCACAGTGCAGGGTATCGTTGTCTGCTAACCCATACACAATACAATAATTACATTAAAAGCCCAACATTTTAATGTTTTAATTTTGTATACGCAAATTTTTAAGATCGCTATGTCAATTCTTCTGAATGCACTGATACATAAGTAAACGAATTATCAATCCTCATAGATAAATACACTTATAGTATCCATATAATTATCTACAGCAATATCACTAGAGGTTATGATTTATCTAGAGAAAATTAAAACTCGAGTGGAATTTAATTGACTAATACACGATTAGAAGGAAGTATATAAAGATCAGAAGAAATAAAATACACTAATACAATAAAATATTGACTTACTCAAATATTAAACTGTCTTGAAAATGTGCTATTGTACCCATCTCATCATTAAAAATATTCCGCTAGATGGCAGTAGTGTGTTATGATCATCTGTTCTATTGTTACCAGTTATGCCAACTATATAATTTTCATTGAAATCCATGGACGATTACTAGTCAAGAAGACTTTCTTGATTCAGTTTCATTTATATTAAAATAGTTGCATTCCACTTTAATTTTATATATATATATATATATATATATATATATATATATATATATATATGATACGTGACTATCCATAATCTCATACAGCAGAAGCTGTAACATAACGCAAATAAGATAAACAAGATAAATGATAGAAAAGTTTTAATTAAGGAAGATGAAATAAACATGAGTCATTTTAAAAGGTAGGCTACAATTATTGAAAGTACAATGTTGGAAAAGAAACAAATGCTAGGGAGGTGATAAAAACAAATGCCTAAGAATGTGATAAACATTGTAGGATAAGCAGCGGTGATTGGTTAAAAGTAATATAACTCAGTAAAAGTGTAATAGTCATAATTGCCTAGGACACGTATTGAGAAGAGGAGATACCTTCCTATTAAAAACAACTTGACAGAGAAATCCTAATGGACATAGATTACGGGGAATATCGAATGAAGAAATCAAGTCCTTTTTGACCTGAACCTCGCAGGCGGAAACGAAGAGAGAGCACAGGATAGACTAGAATGGAAGAAGCTTGTGAATGAGGCCAAAAACCTTCTTCGGTTTGAAGCGCCACGGAAGTAGACAGGTACTGTATATAATTATCATCTACGATACACAGTACGCATTTGAAAGTGACCAACCACTTGATCTATACAAAGATGAAGAGAAATGTAAATACCTATATAATTATCCCAAATCATTATATCGTACAGAGCGAATCAAAGCTAAGTTACCGGGATTCTTACAGTGCAACGACGTTACTTTTTGACGGATAAGGCATTGGGCTTCACTAACGAAGACTGACAATACAAAGTGCCAGAAGAATTGTATCGCCGGCTTAGTGCAAAAAAATAAGAAAACCGACGGATATTGTCCTACGTCCGGTACAGAAGAAAAAAATTACCGGAAAACCCCGACGCGCTGCCCGTCAAAAGCAACCTCGTGTTTCGGTAAGAATGCCGGTAACTTAAGTTTGACTCGATTCGTAGTTTGTAATTAGACTTTATAATTTGGAATAGGCTCTATCGCTACTGTTGTTACAACATTTTTTTAACGTAAAGTGAAGAAAACCCAAGACAAGGGCATGTCACATCTTGCAGATTAGCAGTGTAAATGCTTTGAAGAACTCTGCATCTGATTTGCGCCAGCAACGTTTTGTTGATCTTCAAGGCTAGGACGAGTTGTCGATGTTTAACAGACACATTTCCCTTCCAAGAGGTAAATTACTTTGGAGGTAGGCGTGTTGATCTTGATAGAGGAATGCTCCTAGCGGCAGAGAGGGAGGCACATCCGCTCTCTCTCTCTCTCTCTCTCTCTCTCTCACCCTGCCACCACAAGTTTCACCTCAGACATGGGTTCAATTCTGCAAAATATTCTACAAATAATTTATTACAGCTCTACTGATAGCTGTAAATGAGGTTAACGGCTCTATCTACAGTCGGAGAACAATCTCTAAACTGGATTTTTATATAATTCATTTATCGCTACATTCACTTCTCTTACAAGGAAATGAAATCGAATTAAATCCATGAAGCCAGACTAACACCTTATTAGATTCTTGTCAGCGGATATTCTATTCGGACAAACTACTTAGGGTTGTCCAAAGCTTTCTGAATGCAATATTTAACAGATTTCGTGCTGATTTGTCTTCCTGTGTATTCTAGCGACTACAGTGTTCGTCTCTGAATGAAAGGTACGCAGGTTCGATGACGTCCATGGGATAACAATAACAATTTAATTTGTCTGTATGTCTGTCAAGAAAGTGGAAGAAGGCATCTTAGTTTAATATCTCAACATTTTCTTATATCTGCGAGTTACATTTACAAATAAAAATTCCTTTCTGAAACAATTCAACTTTCACTCGCAACTTAATATATAATACAATTTATAGGCCTAAAACAATTCATTTAATTCATAAATAACCAGTCAGTATTTATAAACAGTTACCAGATCGCCAAGGGAGCAAAATTCGAGCAATTATGCATTTAAATTTGGGAGAACATTAAAGGTTTACATTGTCTCATTTTTGACATAAGTACGTTTTTATTGGAGGCATAAACGGGGAAAATGTCATTTTTTGTGTAACAGAAAGCAGCGAGACTTCCTGACTTCGTGTTACGCTGAAGTTGCATTAGTGTTTACAAATTTTGGAAGAGGATTCTTGCTCATACAATGGTTTGAGTAATTCCTGGATAAGGAAGTATAGACGAGAAAAGTGTCGAATTTTATTTCTGACAGGAAGCAGTGACGGCATGCAATGATAAGATAACAGCTCATCCAAAGTAGTACTGGTGTCTGACGTAGTCACGCAAGTAATAAAAACCCCCTGTTACTTTTAGTTTAAGTCAAGTTAGGTGATTAGTTATTACCATACATAGAATTAAGGCTATGGATCGGTGAAAATATAACGAAAGAACCATTGAAAAATGAAAATTTTGTTTTTAACTCAAAAAAAAAATAAAATAATGTTTCAATTTTCTAATCCTGTGCTTATTTTGGTCCTATGATAATTTAAAGACACTGAGGAGAATTTAAAGGAATAGCGCGTGCGTGGAAATGCAACTCTTTAAACTGATACTCAGCTGTCATTCTGACAGACTTCGTTCTTCATTCTAATTTTACTTTTCATTCAGCTCATATTTCGCGCTATTATGTAGGATAAAAAAGTGTGTTGTAGGCGTGTATAGGAAGGAAGGATATGGATAGTATTTATCATATACATGCTGTAGTTTTTTTTCCCAATCTCAGTGAAATTTTGCACTGAAGTCCACAAAAGCATGTGATGTAAACTGACACATGTCTTTTCTTCTGCTATTGAAAATATTCAAATCGTCATGTGTTGAAGTTAAAAAAAAAATTAAAATTAACAACTAAAAGTTAAATATTTTTTTCTCAAAAATTAATTGGAAAAATATGAACTGCATGCGTCATATTTTACATACATCTATCGGGAAATAAATTAAATGTATATTTAAAGAACAATTATGTAAACTTTGAAAATTGGGACAATTATAATTCAATATTAAAAAAAGCAACAAAAATTATAAGTGAACTAACTGGAATATCAAAGTGAAAATTTGTGTATTGCATGTCCATATTGTAAGAAATGTTTGGTACAAGTTTCAGTTGATTGATGTAAAAATGTAGAAGTTAAAAATTTCACACATTCCATAGCCTTTTAATGCGGAAAATCTCGATCTTAAAGAAGCTATCGAGAGTGCTCTCCTTTCTGCAGCAATAGTTTAAAACTTCAGTAGCATCTCTGTCAATTGCTTTTTGTTTTATTACTTTTTTTTTTACTTCTACCGTCATCAGCTGGTAGAGAAATACAATTGACTATCGACTGAAAGGTCCTCGGTTCAATCCTGGCTGATGAGATTTTTCTCCTTGCCGGGTCTTTTCCGGAAGTAGGAGCAGGTCGAGAGAGATACCGGCCACACCAAAGCATGGAGCTATACCTCCATATCTCGATGCACCATTATGGGTACCTTTAACTTTTTACATCCACCATCACTACCACTACTAATAAATATAATGATTTCGAGGTGTTTCGAATTGAAGTTACTAGCTTTTGTTTTTTTCAGAACTACTCCACTAGAAATAAAATAAGCACACAAAGAGCTTTAGGAAATTTCCTTTATAACAATTTTCGAATATGCAGAAGTCGTACCCTTTAACTTCCCACGCAATTTGTGAAATGACATAAGCAATACTTAAGCAAGTAAATGAAGCATTAAATGAGCGAATAAACTGTATTTATTTTATTTTTTTCTGTCTATATAATTGGTGGCAGTTGATGAAGTGTATAGGCAGGCTATGTAAGTTACAACGAACTGACGGGAAAGGTGGAGACGCTGTAAATTAGAATGTGGCCAAACCGGGCCCACAGGACTGCCGTTCTCTGTCCCATTTCCATCCGTACAAACGTCTATCTATCACAGCTTTCCGCACTTTCGCTTAAAATGTTCTTTTTAAAGATATGTATGAGATACCAGAAGTAACTGCGAGTTGACATCAATATGGTTTTAACAACCAAACATTTGGCAAATTTATATGGATACAAGGTGAGTTATATAGATAATTCCAGGTTAAGAAAAAAAAAAACATTACTTTTATAGGCCTTGTTGCCGTATGTTATGCACTGGAAGCTATAGTTTGATGCGAAGAGGTTTTCGGGGACTAGTGGAGGACCACAGTGAATTTGGTGTGAATTGTTTGCAGGTAAAGTGGTTTCTAAATCTAATGTGAACAGTGAGAAGGGCTTTTCTTCGTACACGAAAATATTCAATTGACACTGTCGCACAAATTTTCGTGCGGATAATATAGTATAGAATCCATGATTGCGTTATATTTTGTGATGCTGATATGTGATATGTGTAAGCAGAAAGAAAAAATAACTAACATTTTTTATATTAAACACAATATAATACAATTAATGGACAATTTATTTCACGGAATATCCACCGAAATAGTGGCAGGTTTAACACCGAAATCATCCATTTTATTTCAACAAAAATACGCTCCTACCTCAAATAAATGCAATGCACTGAACTTATATAAGCTTAACTGCGATAATTTAATTTAATATAGGCCCTAAAGTAAGAAATGTCATTATGAACATCGTAATTCCTCCTCAGCTAACCCTCCTCAGCTCAGTCTTCAAAAAACTCTCATCACACTCTGCATAGACATAATTGCATAAATAACAAATTCCATGTAGAAATGTGACAGAGAGCGGAATTGTTGTTAAGAAGTTCGATCTGAATATGAAAGTGAGAATAAAGCTTTAAACGTGAAAAATAATAATAGAAACTGCCATAAAAATATAAAACAAGAGAAATGATTACACCATGTAAGGCAGCTGTGCAGTCTCATGGAAGGGAACTTTGATTGATGCTTGACAACTCACAAACCCATTCTTAAAAAGAATGTCTGGAAACTCTCCGATAGAGCACGATCTGTAATTTTATAATCCATTACATCCTGCTTAATCTGTGATAGAGTCTATCATTTAAACAATTCTGAACAGCAGGTCACGAAATCCCCTAAGCAGGTCAAGGACAATTCGTTAAATCTTTAATTTAGCCTTTTTAATTTGGTGTAGAAGGAAGAGAGAACGCCAAAATTAATCTCTCTCTACTCTTAAAAGACACAAACATTCACTGCCTTTGGCATAACCTTCACTTGTGCAGTCATTTCGCAAGATGTCGTGTGAATCACCAATGTCACAGAAAGGTTAAAGCTCGCTCTTTTTTCGTAAATTGCAAATCAAAAGGAAATAAGTTAATAGTTGTGGAACAATTATTAAGTGCACGCCTTTATGCTCCGTGGAGTACGTTAGAAAGCACTACGGGACCTTACATTGCTAACAAGACGGCCTTCACTCTTCGACATCACTCTCGCATCGTGATGTTCGGATAGGGGAATAAGACAGGAAATATGTACGTACTACTGCCCCACCCTGACGACAACTCTTTTAGTAGTCCATTCTGAAGGATTTAGATACAGAGGTTATTCTGCGGGACAATAAATTTGTAGATATTCATTTGGCATTTTATCACAACCTTCTCATTAGAAATACAGAACACTGATTTTCTAAAGAACGTGCAGAATATGTGTGCTATAGCTAAAAGGAATGCGACTGAGGATTTACACTTTACCAGTACTGATCATCACTGAACAACAAATTTTTATCATCATTTAATTCGAGAAAAATTCGTTCCGGCACCGGGAATCGAACCCGGGACTCTCAGCTCTACGCGCTGAGTGCTCTTTCCAACTGATCTATGCCGGGACACGATCCACGTTGCCGGCCGAACTCCTCTAGTTGTAATGTTTTACGGATATGTGATGTAACAAATTTTTACTTTTTGTCTTGCTCCGAAATAAAAATAGGTGAATATTACTAACATATTGTATGCCCTAAATCTGAATTTAAAATCCAAATTGCCCCATCGCATACCATTTTACGGAGAAAATGAATTGAATTTTTTATAAAAAACTTTTTATTTTTCACTGCTACTGATAAAATTACAACATTTAAAATGCCTCATAATACTTGAAAAATGTGTACAGGAAACAAAATGATGTTAAAAGGTAAAAAGGTATCCTCGTAACTTGCCATGAAGGCATTTGGGGGGCATAGAGGTAGAGCTCCATGCTTTCCATGACCTCGGCACTAGAATGAGGTGGTGTGGTCGGCACCACGCTCTGACCGCCTTTTACCCCCGGGAAAGACCCGGTACTCAATTTTATAGGAGGCTGAGTGAACCTCGGGGCCGTTCTGAAAGTTTGGCAAAGAGAAAAAATCCTATCACCACCTGGGATCGAACCCCGGACCTTCCAGTCCGTAGCCAGCTGCTCTACCAACTGAGCTACCCGGCTAGTTTAAAACTCAAAACACACAACAATAAAAATATATTATATGTATAATGAGAAAAATATCGGAATTTGAACTTATCATTTTAAAAAATTTTCTGGATGACTTCTGTTCATAACTAGACCCAAGACTATCTTTTAATCTTTTACAAGGAATCAACAATGGTATGCAAGCAAGCTGGATGATGATGTTCTTTTATATCGCCTTTCCATTCCAGATATTTCTTGATCAAATCCTTCCCCATGATGGACGCATACCGTTCCAAGGTTAGCAGGAAAGAAATCCAATTGAGAATATAAAAAGTGTATTTTTGATAGACATATTACGCCCCATTTTCTCATATGCACTTAACATGGTTTCCATAAATTCGATGTAGTTGTCTGCCCTAGAATTTCCAAGGAAACTTGAGCAAACATCTTTCTAAGCTAGCTATGCTATTTTTTCTGTAACAGAAAGTTGTTCCTCATACAGAGAGTCATCCAAAACTTTGCGAATTTGTGGACCGATGAAAATGCCCTCTTTTAATTTTCCTTCACTCAAATTGGTAAACTTTTTTTTTAATACTGAAAACCACACCCTTGTTTCTTCATTAAGTAGTAGACCTCACTTTTAACTGTTATGAAATTTACTGAATAGAAGGGAACATTATCCGTTCATTTATTAAAAGTACAAAAGAACATGCCAACAACCATTAGAAACCGGCGATAGATCATAAACTCATAAAATGCATTAACTTTCATTTTGATTTACAACCTCCAACCGGCGCCAGATATTTCCTGGAAGAGCGGTTATCGAAAAGCGAAATCATAATAATTTTAAAAACTTTATGTGATACGAAGAAAAGAGATGCATTTTCGGATTCAGTGCACACCAAACCATATGGGACACATTGTTTTAAGTCGGAACAAAATTTTTGTTGTTCAGTGTCATCATCGCCAACTCCATCACCATCGTCATCTGAATTTTCATTGACACCATCAACACAATCATTCACCATCATCACCGTCGCCCTCTCCGTCATGACACTATTACCATATCATAATCATCATTATTGCCTCTGATTGGGGTTCTGGCTGTTATATAGGCTACATCTCCAAGGTGAACCAATGAAGCGGGATTTTCAGATTCGTGTCTTTTCGGCTGTTGTCGGGAACTTTAATTGTTACATGCAACAATCTATTCTTCATTCGATAGCATTAGTTTAAAATGGATCGTTGGACGGGTGAACAACGTGCTTTTGCTATTAAGGCCTATTACAAAAATAATGATAGTTTGTATGCATCTGGAGTCTGAATAGTGTAATAAGTAGCTAATCGACGATGTATGCAATGGCCAACCTATCTCATCTTCTGGCTTAGCTGCCTCATGGGTGGTGCCTTGTTGGTATCAATTGTGAGGTTCAGACCTGTCTTCGTACAGTTGACTAAACAACAACAATCATCATTATCATCACTACCATCACTTTCGCCTCGCCTTCATAACCGTAATTTCACCTTTGTTGTCATTCCATTATCATTGTCTTAGCCTCCACCGTCATTGTCTTAATCATCGCCTTCCTTTCTTCATCGCCATGACCTCCATGTTTTCCTCTTTTTATTTACTTACAGTACTTACATACAAATGGCTTTTAAGGAACCCGCAGGTTCATTGCCGCCCTCACATAAGCCCACCATCGGTCCCTATCCTGTGCAAGATTAATCCAGTCCCTATCATCATATCCCACCTCCCTCAAATCCATTTTAATATTATCCTTCCATCTACGTCTCAGCCTCCCCAAAGATCTTTTTCCCTCCGGTCTCCCAACTAACACTCTATATGCATTTCTGGATTCGCCCATACGTGCTACATGCCCTGCCCATCTCAAACGTCTGGATTTAATGTTCCCAATTATGTCTGGTGAAGAATACTATGCGTGCAGTTCTGCGTTTGCCATCGTTGTCATCTTCATTATAGGCTATATTTTTATCCAGTCATTATCATTGCCATATCGTCATTATTGCTATTTTCTTTATAATCATAATCACGATCTAAATAGTAATTTCATTCTTATTTATCTCACGTCCGTCTTCGAATAATATATTGTCAAATTTTAGTTACGCGTCGATAGCGTCAGGATTCGTACTGAGTCTATATTCGCACATGTCGCAAGAAGGACAGACGTTTCGTGCAACGGGCGTCAGCGCAGCTCAAACCTCCACCTAACAAAAGACAGATAATTGTTGTCGTGGAAGGTAATGGAATACATGACAAAGGTTTCTACGCATCGTCGAAGTTGCACTGTACCCGTACAAAATATCTATTGTTGTGTAAGATTCGTCATTGATTTCTCTTAGTATTCAAAGGTCCTCTACATTAAAAATTGCATAAATTCTCATCTCGAGCCCTACAATTTATCACGATCATAGGTCACGAGAAACCAAATACAACTAAGTATAAATGGGGAAAAAATGAATGTCTTATATACTATGAGATCACCCTGTATTTTTCTATGCTTGGGCGGTGATCATTAACCTTTCAAACGGTGTAGGGTCACCGAACCACCGCAATATCAAAAAATCAGGTGTCCCCATTGTTTCATCACGACGTAAGTTTTTGAACTTTCCAAATCATCCAGTGATTCAGATCTGTCGCATTGTTCCAAAATAGCGATAAAAACAAAACAAATAGAAAAGAGAGGGAAGAGGAGTTTAGTAGAATAAAGCACAGCCCAATTGTTCTCTCTCCAATAACCTTTTATCTCTGGCGAGAGATCTAGCATTAAAACTAAAAGTGTGTCGCTAGACACACGATTTTAACATAAAGTCATCTTGTTACTATGGTAACGAGGCACTTTACTTTGAAACAAGCGCGGAGAAAATATGTCTCATTCGCAACACTTCAAAATGGATGCTTTTAATGATTTAATAGTAGCGAAAGTCTACAGTTAGATGTGGGACTTGTAAGTCTTACAACAAACCGACGTCATTCATTGCTAGAGACATCGTGGAGAGTATAAAAATGTAAAAAAAAAAAAAAAAAAAAAAAAAATTGTAAAATAGTAATAAAATCTCACTTCGCTTTTGCATAACGATTTCACGAACACTTGGTACTACATTATTGTCTTCATATGAATAATATTCTTTAATTTAATTTAATTTCTTCCTCTAACCACTACAGATTGCCATCGACAAAGAGTACCATGATACAATAGAGTAAAAGCCTTGAGGCTTAGTGATAAATTGTTAGTGTGCCTACTAACCATTGTTGCCACTAGATCCTTGGTTCGCTGATTAAAAAACTCGAGTGAGAGTGATACATATAAAATGCACATCCTTATTCTTGCTTGTAAAGAATGTCAGGGAACTTGTACATGGACACATGATAAAATGATTTTAAATGTTATAATATTAAAATTTAAATGCATTAAAATTTGTAGCCATAGTATGATTAAGGGGTTGAAGGTAAAATTTATATATATATTTTTTTTTACAATTTTCAAGTTAGAGATTTCATATTTTGTACACTTAATGCTCTCGCTATAAGTATTCTTGCAAATAAGTTTTATTATAATCGGATAAAAGGTTATTGAGTTATTAATTTTAACGTATTTCATATTTTCAAAATCTACCTCCTCTTACAAAATTTGAGTTCCATGTATGACTCTTTCAAGTCATCTCTGATATAGTTAGAAAAGAACAAAGTATTCAGAATTTTAAATTTATATCTATAAACGGAGAGAAATTAAAAAAATATATGCAATTTCAACATTTAAATTTTTAATGTGTCCACTAAATATCTTTCATTATTATTTTTTTTTAATTTCGAAAGCATTTAGTTTATCAAAAAATGCTACTGTACTTCGTTAACCACAGCATATAGAGCAAGCAATAAAACGTTCATGTTCCTCGCATAAAAATTATAAGAGCCTTTACATTTTGAACATGACGAAATGTGCTGAAAAAAAAAAGTGTAAGACAAGAGCTTGTAAATGTTGAATGAAATTCAAATTGAAGAGTGCAGCCTTTCAAATATGACGTGTTTTTATGCTTCCTACTGTATGGTGTTTAGTGAAAAAAATCTTACATTTCCATATAGTGCATATAGTTCAAATACAAATTATATCAGAGAGCTCAAATTTTGTGTATACTTTCAGAACTCAAGTAGATATATTAAAAGTAGAGTATTATATTATAATACGCATGTACGAATTTTAAGTAGGCCTACTGTGATTTTTAATAATCAACTAAATTTTTTCCCAAGGTAGTAACTAACCACAGAAGCACTACTTTTTAATAATAGTGTATGCAAAACAGATTGAGAACTACCACTGAAAAATCAAACTCCATGCATAATTTGGTTTTAAGATATGTACAATCATACTTATAAATGAATTTTTTTTCACACAGTATATAACAGCCGTGGCGAAAAAGCCATGGTGCGCCGAGCCACTGTGTAAGCTGCAACGTGCATAGCACCTATGGAGGGAGGCGGACAACCGAAGGGGAAGTTAATGTTTAGGACGTGTAACGAAGAAAGAAATGAACAAGAAAACATAGGACACATTATCACAACCTAAAATTAACTGTCTTCAGAATGTCTCTGCGACAAAGTTTCAATATCAGGAATTATGTCACTTACTGCCAATCGTAGTTGATCACGAAGTTATTTGTCTGTCAGTCGTGATCTAAATTTGATTTTTACTATTTTCATTGTTGAAAATAATTTTTCACAAACGTAAGTTACAGCGAACATGGCTTCAACAGAGCAAGCGAAAGAATGAAGCTTCGGATATTTATTTTTTTCCAAAGATTTGAAAAGTTCAATATCTGTCAAGTCCTTACATCTAGCTTTCATTTAACGTCACATTGTAAATCTGTGAGTTTAAATTGAAAATCTAACCGCATTATTCGTACATCTGCTGAAAAAGGATCGACGTACAGAGATGATAATGATGATGATGATGATAATAATAATAATAATAATAATAATAACACTTAACCTTATAATGCCGTTTTATGTTATACAACCGTTTTCCTAGTAATATTTGTGAACAAATCATACATTTAATATTTTCATCATATTGTAAACAAAACAATGCATCCTCCCATCCTACTTGAAACTTTCGTTTTTGTAGAGTTACATGGTTTCGATAGATATTGCGACGATACGCCACTCGCAGGTCCGAGACAAATACAAATAGAACGGAGTTTGACTCCAGTGAGTGAGAGGGTGGGGGTTGGGGAAGGTAGGAAGCAAGGGAAATGCACTGCGAGCCACAATGTGCTCGTGAGTCGCATTTTCGCCGCGGCTGGTATATAATAGTCAGGAAAGAGATAATCATTCACCTAAAAGTCATGTATCTCTCAGTCATAAATAATCCATTATAAATCCGTAACATTAAATACAGTTTTAGAAAAAAGTTTTGTCGCACAGGTACCCGTCAAAGGACGAGCGACCTGGTTCACAAGAGAACAACTAGTTGAGGTAATAAAATTAGTTTTGTTTCGTTGTAATCATGCGCACTGCCTCCTTTCTGGGACTTACAAGCATCTGTGCGACGAAACGTTTTGTAAGACTGTACATCAAATTATGGTTCCAAATTTGTGCAACTGCTATTTAAATATTAGCAGATTTATAATTACAATTTATTGCACTGTGGATTTGAACTGTTGTGTCATCCACCACATTCAGAGAAACTTTGTTTCCATGCCTCAAACGAAAGGAAGAAACGTGAAAGGAAGAAAATTCGTGAATGAATACTATTTGTATTCTTATATTCATTCTGTATCTTATATCATTTTTATTCTCATAAGTTATATCATTTTGACTGTGAGTCTCTGTATGTGGCACCTTGTTTAAAGACTAGAAATGCCCGCGCTGGATATGTTTGCTATAAAACATCAATTTAAACGTTCATATCTTTATTTATTTTTATTTTATTGGGTTATTTTACGACGCTGTATCAACATCTAGGTTATTTAGCGTCTGACTGAAATGAAGGCGATAATGCCGGTGAAATGAGTCCGGGGTCCAGCACCGAAAGTTACCCAGCATTTGCTCGTATTGGGTTGAGGGAAAACCCCGGAAAAAACCTCAACCAGGTAACTTGCCCCGACCGGGATTCGAACCCGGGCCACCTGGTTTCGCGGCCAGAAGCGCTGACCGTTACTCCACAGGTGAAGCGTTCATATCATAAGTGATTTGCAACACATATCGAATTATCACTCCTTCTCAAACAACCAAAAGAAGTTAGCGTCACAGCACAGAAATATACTTATAGCACAGTATAGTATATGCAGTCACGAAGCTCAATACATAGGGAATATACATCCATAGATAGTTGCTGATCGCTACTATCGCCTCATCATAGACAATGCAAAATAGTAACGGCACAGTCTATTGTTCCTAGCACCCTCACAACTCAAGCTTCGTGACTGTATATACTAGACTGTGCTTATAGCGAACTTACACTTCACGTTTTTCTCTCTTGCAGACAACTGAAGGTCATAAAAAAGTAAAGGTAACTCGGAGAATTTTAATACGTTAAAGTAACCTGTTTCACCGCCTGAAGATCAGAACTCATTGCTTCACACAGCGTTTGAATTCTTACAAATCGCAGGATATTACAATAGAACTCATAACATGCCATACTACCGGACGCATTTAACCTCTAAGCTAGCCGCTTCCGGCGCAGCAGGATTCTGTGCTGCTGTGGTGTGGCCACTAGAACAACTACATAAACAAAAGACAATCGTACCGCGGGGCATTTGCAGTTGTGTCATATTTTCGAATGAACCCGGAGAGGAAATTGCAATACCAGACTACTGTTAGAGTCTTATTGTGCAATTCAAAAATCGTCAAGATCATTTATGTTATATGGTGTGATATTTCAATCATTTTTAAATTAATGTCATTTTTCATTAATCTTGTATATTAAAACTGCTGACGTAATAGCTTCAAGAAATCCAAAACTGTTAAGATTATTACGAAAGAAATGTGCCATTACATTAGCTGGCGGAAACATACTACCACAAACTTAAGGCACTCAATATCGTGACACTCTGTGCGTGTCTATGTCCGTGTGCGTTTGTGTCAGCGTCCACCAACATACACGGATGTAAAATAATTAAATGCATGATACTGGACACTTCGTATTCGATGTTTACCATAACGGAAGTAAGAGAGGTTAACTGCTAGATTTCGCTTTCTATTATTTTTTCTGCAACTAGCTTATGCGTATCAAAACCAGCTTTTAACTTTTACTTTAAACACTGCTTTTTTCTGTTTCTTTGTTTCTTTAACCTAAAAAGAAGGAAAAGAAATTTAAACGGATTTCTTCGATCATTTACGAAATTTTTTGCGTTGTCATAATGGATTTAAGCTACACTGAACTGAACAAGTCGCCATAGCAGTCGAAAACGGTGCTTGGGACGGTTAATTATAAACAGAGAGCCAAAATTAGAACAGTAGAATAAGATATACAGAGTATTCTATTTATCTTATTCATCCAAAAAGTTTTTTTTTTTCCTTAGGCATCAAATGAAATGTTTTTTTTTTTCAGAGAAAAGTTGTTTAAGTACAACGGGGAAATAATACCAATTGGTATACATTTCTCTCAACCTTCTTAATTAAGGAGATATGAAAAACGACTTCATTTCTTTGAATGACACTATGTACATTTTATTCAATGAATCACGTACCTCTTCAAGGCCTGTTGAAAAATATATTACAGTGTATTCATTCATTCATTCATTCATTCATTCATTCATTTTATTCCATAGATCTTACATGAGCAATGAAGCTGTAAGATGTGGAACAAGTCAAAATTTTACAATATTACAATTACAATTTTTACAAATTTTTATAGTTTTACAATGTAGTAATTTTCTACAATTTTTACAATTTTGTGTAATTTTTTACAATATTTTGGCGAGATGTAGTGAGATGAGGTGAGGTCCGAGGATTCGCCAAAATATTACCCGGCATTTGCCTTTTGGTTGGGGAAAACCTCGGAAAAACCCAACCAGGTAATCAAATCAAATGGGGGTAATCAAATCAAACGGGTTGATGCCAAGGACTCGTCATAGACCATCCGGCTTCAGTCCCACGGCTGTGGAAAACCTCGGAAGAAACCAAAGACCAAAGCGGGATCCAACCCAAGCCCGAACGCAGCTCCGGATCAGCAGCCCAGCGAGTCTGCCGACTGAGCTACATCGATGGCTCTACTAAAAGTATACAATGCATAGCCAATCAGATTATTAAATTTACAAACGCAAACGATCATTCCTCAGTTGAGCTATATGTATAATACAAAACAAGTAAGTTAATAAACAAAATAATATGGAAGTGTACGTACTAACTGCAAGTCCGAAGTAAAATTGAACTTTGCAGCATTGCACAACAGTGCCTGTCGCGTTTTTTCAGTGTAACTTTAATTGATCTATTTACGACGCTTTATCAACTGCTATGATTATTTAGCGTCTGAGTGAAATGAAGGTGACAATGACAGCGAAATGATTCAAGAGTCCAGCGCCGAAAGTTACCTAACATTTGTTTTTAATGGGTTGAGGGAAAACTCTGGAAAAAATCTCAAACAGGTTACTTGTCGTAAGCAGGATTTGAACCCGGGCTTGCTCGTTTCATGATCAATATGCTGTTAGTCCCTATTACTCGGTTCTGGTTATCCATTAAAAATGCCATGATTTTGCTAAAAAATAAATTAGGGTTTATTTAACGACGCTTGCAGAGATTATTATTATTATTATTATTATTATTATTATTATTATTAATTCCAATATGTTATTTATTGTAGCTTGTGGTATGTGTACAAAAAATCATATAGAATCTAGTTCATATAATTATTATTATGATGGTCTTCAACACTACGAAAGAAGGCATTGACAATGAATCTACTCTATTGTGTACAGCAATGTGTTAGTCTGTGTCAAAATGCCGGAAATTCTCATACTAAATAAGCTTAATGACACACTAACAATACATTCTCTTTCTTCAACATATACAGTATGTCTAGGAAGTTAGCCAAACAATTGTACCAACATTCTGTAGCAATGTGAAATGAATCAGGTTTCAACTGCGTAGAAATATTTGAATGGGAAAAGAACGACCGCCCACGGACGAAACAAAATTCTTCTATTAGGTAACTGGACAGACAAATAACCTCCAATTCTACATCCACGCTCTGATAATCTGCTGATGAGAACACGACAGGGATCCATTTGAGAAATTTGCATATAAAATATCCAGACTACCAAGACGAATTTTATGCAAATCAGTATTTTTCACACAACACAAACAATAGCTTTTTAAAGCTTCATTGACACACACACTTTTATAGCTCAATGCCACTGTTGTGGTCGTAAAACTGCTACGTGATACTGAGAGAGATAATTTCAAGTTGAAACAAGCGTTAAATCCTTGGTAATAAATTGGCAGAAAGCACGTTTCATTATCTCGGGAAGTACGGCACCTATCAGTTTTTCTGTTTAGAGGTCAATGAATGTAAATAATGGTCAAGAACTGAATCTACATTCTGTTCACTCTAGAAAACACTGTAAATTATGTCAATGATTAGTAAGTTTTATTCAAAGAATCAGATTTTTTGCTAAAATTTCTTTTTCAGAACGAGAAGTTACATTTGTTGGGCTCAAATATCTTGCACATTTAAAGGACAAGACTAAAATTGAAGGGTTCAGAACCATAATGGGCTAAGCGCCATTTACTAAAACGGTAGGAAACAAGGGTTAAAATGAAGTTATTACTATAATTCAATGGAAACATATAGCAAGTAATATAAAGTATACACATTAAAACTAAATGATATTTCAATCTTCATTAAACTATGGTATTCACTTAACTTTAACCCTTGTTTTCTCCGTTTTTAATAAATGGCGCTTGGTCCACTATGGCTCTGAAGCCTTCAATTCTTTCAATCATTTATTATCATAACACACTGTTCTCTTAAATTGACTAAGTATATTGGGAATTAAATCAATGGGCTTCTCAAAGCACACTATGAAATATTTCATACAAAAAATTATCTCCGAAAGAAAGCAAAAACAAGCAAAATCGCATTACTTTTTTTTGTTTGAAATATCTCAAAGAATAACCTCCTGAAATTAGTGACATTACTTACGGTTTACCCTCTACATACATACATGCATACACGATACAATATATTATAACACGACATGATACGATACGATATTTGATAAACGATTATGTATGACATGTATGATAAATCATATAAATATGGTATGATATGATACGTGAGATGAGATTAAACAAGAGAGAAAGGATCCTTACATGATCTTCCTGCATCTCTTTCTCTCTCTCTCTCCCTCATCTCTGTCTTCCACTTCGTATCCTCCCAGACCTTGTACCTTTAAGTCTTCTTGTTTATTATAATGAAGATTATAGGTACTGTGGGATATATTGTATAAACACACTTGGGATAAATCTTCCCTCCTATATATTTTCTCAACCACACTCGCCCTTCCATTAAACATTATATTGTAGTTGCAGCCATCGTCAACTGGCCTGCATACTAGTTCGGAGCGCCGAGACGCTGGCTGAGGAGGTAGTAGTGTGCAGTGTGTCGAGCCAAGCCAACGCATCCCATCACAGAAACCAACTTTCTGACCATAATTTACAATGCCTTCTTCGATTATATTCTACACAAGAATTGACACCTAACATTGAACAGTTAGTGAGGGAAAAACTAATTAAAAAATCCAGGAAAACCAATGCTAATGATCGGCGAAAATAATTTTTATCATTTGTTATTTAGCTACATTGTAATAAAATAATTTAGGTCTACTTCAGTCTTGTAACAGAAACGACAATATGTTTCATATGTTATACAAAATAACAAATAATTGGTTTTGTGATATATAGTGTCAGATAAAAAATGGATAATTAATTTTATTTTATTGAAGACACTTAAACAAAGGAATAGGATGACTGGATTTAAATATCTGTAATGGGTTCGATTTGTTTAATATTTTGTAACAGTGAAAATGCATTATAGGTCTATAAGTTCTCAATTACTTTAAATGAAAAAAAAAACTATTTGTTTTCAAAACCGATGCAATACGTAACGAAAAAGTACAACTTGCTTGTTGTCTTAAACTAAAAAGTGATTTAAAAATCCAGGAAAACCAATGCTAACGAATAGCGAAAATAAATTTTATAATTTGTTATTTACATTGTAATAAAATAATTTAAGCCTACTTTAGCCTTGTAACAGAAACTATAATTTGTTTCATATGTTATACATAATAACAAATAACTGGTTTTGTGATATATAGTGTCAGATAAAAATGGATAATTAATTTTATTTTATTGACGACACTTAAACAAAGGAATAGGATGACTGGATTTAAATATTTGTAATGGGTTCGATTTGTTTAATATTTTGTAACAGTGAAAATGCATTATAGGTCTATAAGTTCTCAATTACTTTAATATGAAAAAAAAAACTATTTGTTTT
This sequence comes from Periplaneta americana, assembly GCF_040183065.1. Lineage (NCBI taxonomy): Eukaryota > Metazoa > Arthropoda > Insecta > Blattodea > Blattidae > Periplaneta > Periplaneta americana. Next base: position 43,595,411 of record NC_091117.1, on the reverse strand, counting down.
CAAAACCGATGCAATACGTAACGAAAAAGTACAACTTGCTTGTTGTCTTAAACTAAAAAGTGATTTAAAAATCCAGGAAAACCAATGCTAACGAACAGCGAAAATAAATTTTATAATTTGTTATTTACATTGTAATAAAATAATTTAAGCCAACTTTAGCCTTGTAACAGAAACTATAATTTGTTTCATATGTTATAGCCTACATACTAACAAATAATTGGTTTTGTGATATATAGTGTCAGATAAAAAATTGATAATTAATTTTATTTTATTGACGACACTTGAACAAAGGAGTAGGATGACATGATTTAAATATTACTAATGGATTCGATGTGTTTAATATTTCGTAATAGTGACAATGCATTAGGCCTATAGGTCTGTAAGTTCTCATTACTTTAATATATAAAAAAAATATTCACTTGCAAAACCGATACAATACATAACGGCAAATACAACTTGTTTCTTGTCTTAAACTGAAAAGTGATTTACTTATTACACAGTTCCTCTTAAAATAAATTAAGTACATGCTTCTTCCGTGTTTATTATAATTATTAGAGACTGATTAAAAGGGTTGAACAAGTGAACGGACGCCACTGCCATCACCCGATTCCTTCCCCCCACCTCCTGCTGCACAGTTGATGTCTAAGGGATAGAATTGAGCAGCGAGCAAACTGTCCCTGCACCATAGTGCACTGAGATGATGACTCCTGGTAGTATATCACATTATTTTCTGTGAATAACCTCCATAGTTCAACAATGACAATAAAGAAATCGTTTTCAACGCAGCTGGATGAAACACATTTTTACTACATTCTGCAAAGCAGTGATTCACGTGAAATAGGGTTGCGAAGCTAGGACATTGTTGTCCACCCACTGCAATGTGTTGTCACACTTTCCCACGCATTACGTTTAAATGCTTTACTTTGTGTTTTCCTTCACTTCCTGACTCTAACACAGCCGTGCAGAGTGATCTGTCATGTCTCTGTTTGCTAGTTTCACTTTGCTGGAAAATGTATTCCATTGTGACGTAACTACAGAATAAATCGTCGCAACTCAACAATGTCTGTCACTGTGTCTGACATTGACACAGTATTCGCATGATGAAAACAAAAGTTATTCAATCACAGTGCATTTCCGTCATCGCATTTGGTAAAAAAAAGTCTGAGGTGCCGAATAATAAAAATCAGAAGCCTGATATTAAAAAGTAAACAATATTTAATTATAATCTTAAGAGGTTCTTGCTGCGTGATTGTCAATGACACTTCCAGAAAGTGAAATATTCAAGATTTCTCTGGATGATCCCGCACCAAGTGTAATTTTGTTTCTTTCCGGGCGTATCACTGAGTGCCAAGGCTCTACAGGATAAAGTAAGAAACAATACAGCAAACATTATGTAATCCAAATTACATTGAAGTTAATCTAACCACATCTAACCTAACCTAATATAACATAACCTAACCTAAGGTGACAAACCTAAACTAATAGAGTCGACTTCCCTGGTCGCAAACAACAATGCAGTCAGAAAGGAAGTAATGAGTTTCATCTGCCTAAATTTATCTAACGATGCAAAGCTCATCAAATATCTTAATCTATCGAAATCGTCGGTCATAACAAGATAAGTTAAGAAAATCTAGATTTCTAAATTTTCTCACAAAACACAGTCCCAAAATTTGCGATAAGTACCACGAACACATTGCTAGAAAAATTAATATAATAATAATAATAATAATAATAATAATAATAATAATAATAATAATAATAATAATAATAATAATACTTACTTACAAATGGCTTTTAAGGAACCCGAAGGTTCATTGCCGCCCTGACACAAGCCCGCCATCGGTGCCTATCCTGTGCAAGATTAATCCAGTCTCTATCATCATATCCCACCTCCCTCAAATCCATTTTAATATTATCCTCCCATCTACGTCTCGGCCTCCCTAAAGGTCTTTTTCCCTCAGGTCTCCCAACTAACAATCTATATGCAATAATAATAATAATAATAATAATAATAATAATAATAATAATAATAATAATAATAATAATATTAATACTTGTGGCTTTTAGAAAACTGCTGCCCACACATAAGCCCACCATCTGTTCCCATCCTTATGCTAGGGTTTCGTAACTAGCTGTTTTTTTTTTTCACGGTGATGAGTTGTTAGCCCTTCGCCCAACCCCCAAAGCTGGAAGACCACCCCTTATCGGCTGTCAGCGACTGCTTATTCAATATATTCGTAGCTACCCTCTATACCTGGAGACCCTCTCCTCTATCCGCAACCTGAAGACGCAACATTCCGTGGTGATAGGAACCCACAACACATGGAATAATAATAATAATAATAATAATAATAATAATAATAATAATAATAATAATAATAATAATAATTTTGTGAAAAATTATAAGAAAACGAGAATTCTAACAAAATACAACAATTTGGACTAAAAACATAGGAATATGCAATATATTAAAATAGCGTTAATAAAATTCATTTAGAAAAATAATCTTCTGTGTTCACGAAAAAATTGAATTATAAAAGTATTTCATAGGCCACATCGCTCCGTAGGCCTACATGTTTTTTAATAATGAAGTTTGTGAAATATGAAAATGAATTTTCCTTCAGCGCTAACTTATAAATAAATAGACCTGTAGGCCTATTATTTTATGTGATGGTAATAATATTTTATTTTTAATTTGTTATTTAACAAAGCTGTATTAATTGCGAGGTCAACTAGCATCTGTGAAATTGGTGATACAATTTGATGAGATGAGCCCGATGTTTCTCCAATGGATTAGCAGAGATTAACCTATATATTATGTTATATTATTTTAATGTACCGAAGTACATATGATATTTCCATGCAGATATTCTGCGTCATCATACGATGAAAGAGAATTTTTCTCCGTTCCGTTACTCTTTCATCGCAGACATTAACCTGTCAGTTGGAAAAACCGTGCAATAAAATCAACCATGTGCACGAGTCGAATTCGCTTAATGTAAGCTACGCGAGTAAATATAAAAGACCAAGACAGTGATGACAAAAAAAAATTGTGTGATATTACAAACTGCTGAATAAATATTTGGACATCAACGTAATAGCTCAGAAAAACTGCAATTTTGCAGTACAATGCAATTAATTAAAATGTTTAGTTATTTTATTTTCATTCGCTTTTGAAGGAGAACTTTTGTTTCGTTTCTTTTAAATATTGTTAACAGGTATATTTGCTATTTCTTGTTCAACATTTTACTGATTAAATTTTTTATTTAAACCTTTACGTAATTTCTACCACAGTTAAGAAGTAATTGGTGATCTAAATACTTGACATTGCAATGACACGACTTTCAAATTCCAGCCTTAAAACGCCATAAAAATTCGACACATTCATGATGATGCGGGTAGACGGATATTGACCTCGCCATGAACTTGAGCGGTTGTATAGCACGGCAGTAATACTCCTCCCATGACCTACATATCGCCATGTGCACCCATATCACTGACTGATGTCAGACATGTGTAACAAGAGAAGGTCCACTTAATCGAACAACAACACTGTCTAAGATTTAGTGGATTTTCAGATAGCGGTACTAGTGCTCTGGGCTTGTTAATTAACGCTGCTCCCTGGAGGAAGAAAGGATTAAGGAAATTGAAACGGAAACGTACAAAACCTAACAGCAAAACGCTAGGGATGCTAGAATCTACCGAAACCGCAAACAAGAATCTACTTCTGACGTTTATAGTGGAAGTAGTGGAAGGTACAGGGACTAGAGCAAGATACTGAAGCTACCAATACACCTATACCCCCTCCCTCATTCCGGAAACCGCAGGCGGGCAGCCATACAAATAGAAACTTTTTGTTCATTATGATTATGTCTCGTGACGAGAATATTGTACGAAATGGAAATATAAAAATTGGAAATTTATCTTTCGAAGAGGTGGATAAGTTCAAATATCTTGGAGCAACAGTAACAAATATAAATGATACTCGGGAGGAAATTAAACACAGAATAAATATGGGAAATGCGTGTTATTATTCCGTTGAGAAGCTTTTATCATCCAGTCTGCTGTCAAAAAATCTGAAAGTTAGAATTTATAAAACAGTTATATTACCGGTTGTTCTTTATGGTTGTGAAACTTGGACCCTCACTTTGAGAGAGGAACATAGGTTAAGGGTATTTGAGAATAAGGTGCTTAGGAAAATATTTGGGGCTAAGAGGGATGAAGTTGCAGGAGAATGGAGAAAGTTACGCAACACAGAACTGCACGCATTGTATTCTTCACCTGACATAATTAGGAACATTAAATGCATACGTTTGAGATGGGCAGGGCATGTAGCACGTATGGGCGAATCCAGAAATGCACATAGAGTGTTAGTTGGGAGGCCGGAGGGAAAAAGACCTTTGGGGAGGCCGAGACGTAGATGGGAAGATAATATTAAAATGGATTTAAGGGAGGTGGGATATGATAGAGAATGGATTAATCTTGCTCAGGATAGGGACCGATGGCGGGCTTATGTGAGGGCGGCAATGAACCTCCGGGTTCCTTAAACGCCAGTAAGTAAGTAAGTAAGTGTATAGATAAGTGCGAAATTATTTTCAATACGATGACAAATGGGCTCAGAATCTACGTATGTGAAAACTTCGTCTTAACTTGCCTTGTGACTTGTGAAGCCTGAAAGGAAAATGACGAGTTCAGTTTCTGGCGGGCGATTCTGTAACTTCGTTACTAACTTTTAGAGTTGATAGAAGTGATTAATATGAACACTTTTTCGATAAAAATTCATGTCCGGAAATGTTTCGTTTGGTAGTTACAAATATTAATATGTGTAGTTAGTGTAGCCAGCTAGCATCGAACCCAAGCCATCTTTCTAGTTTGGTTACGGATTGCTTTTTCCTGCAAACGTTGTGAGTTTTTACAAACATTATATTGGCTATTGCCATCGTAAATTATATTTTGACTGATGATGAATTTTTCTACCATTCTTCTCTATTCGACGGAATGAGTACCGTATTAAATCACTAAGTGATTATATAAGCATATCATATTATCATGATGTACCAAAGTACGTATGATATTTCCGTGCAGGAATTCTGCATTATCATACGATGGTCACTCTTAATGAGTGCACCTCTGAACACAGTGTGCTGGACTGTTGGACATTGTGCCACTGTCACATATCTGTGACACAGTACATGAGAGTTGGCCACTAAAGAAAAACTAAGAGGTGGAACTTAAACTGAGAGAATTCAATCCGGCTTCGGAAATGGAATCCGGTGTGGCTTAGTGGATAAAGCGTCAGCACGTAGAGCTGAAAACCCAGGTTCGAGTCTCGGTGCCGGAGAGAATTTTTCTCCACTTCACCCATTCTTCTTCCTATATTAAAGTTATTCATAATGATCTCTATCATTTCTAGGAGTCTGCAACAGAGTTACAGAATCACACTATATAGAAAATAATGTATCTTCGGAAAAACTCAAGTTCTCTAACCGGTTCCGAATCCACTTACTGGGTATACCTCATCCAACCGAGCATGCAGCGTCTATCACGATATCATTTCTAACCAACGACTTTAAATATTCCCACACAAAAATTTCCAACGCATTTGGATCAGGTGAGCGTGGATGCCAAGCAATTGGTCCACCTCTACCTACCCAGCGATCAGGATAACGTTTATCCTGGTGTTCACTGACATTAAGACTAAAATGTGCAGGGGCACCATCGTGCATGAAGTACATTTCTTGCCGGACTGCTAGTGGAATATCTTCCAACAAATATCTGACATTTCAATAATTACCAATTTCCGGACCCATGTTTATATAACATTTTGTGATCCTCCACATTTTTGGAATCCAACCATGAAATTTTGCCGTGTATTTTTAAGCATACTACGTCTCCTTGAAGATGAAACCACTATGGGTTAAGATATGGAACGCTGGAGACAGTTTCTTTCACCACACGGTTGAATTATTCAGAAACTGCACCAACAAATCAAGTGTTTCGTCTGTATTTGGAAACATGATCATGGCCCACCCTATTAAACTGTTTCACACCAGTTGTCTCGGATTGTGTCTGGCACCGCTGCAGATTGCACTAATTCGCAACACTTTTGGTCCGTTGAGCTCATCTACGCACAATTCGAGTGCCGCAGGCTATGAGAAGAAAGTGTGTTGATAAAAAAGAAAGTAACTTGCTGAAGAACTACTAAATATTATGCTTTAATTGTCGACGATGTAGTTCGGCAGGCACGGTAATTGTGTGTCCCGCGGCCTTCCCAAATAAATTATCCACAACTAAATAATAATGACATATCCGACGTTAATATGTATAACGGAATGCGATATTTAGAGAGTTCGAGTCTGTGCACAAAACCATGGAACGCAGTTGTCTCTAGCGAACTCGCTAATTTTGGTACACAAATTCTTATCATACTTTCAACGTTAAGTTATCATAAAATTCAACTAATGAAGGGCTTTATCATCAAAATATTTACATACTTCATTCACCTTTCAGTCTCTAATATCTCATCTTCTTTTCTATTTTCTCCAACTATTTTTATTTTCATTCGTCGTCTCATTCCTTATTATTATTATTATTATTATTATTATTATTATTATTATTATTATTATTATTATTATTTACGCGTTCCATTCGTTCCGCACCGTAGAGTTATGGTCTAAGGCAGCATGTTTGGACTCGCGTTAGAAATTGAACGCTGGTTCGAGTCCTCATGGGGACAGAAATTTTCTCATGAAAGTACGGCCAGTGTATGGAACCAGTGGCCATCAACATAGTGATAAATTTGGGAAGTTTCAGTATGTAGCAAAATTCAGTTCCGCGAACCAGCTATAAATGATACATTTCTTATTTCTCTTATCAGAGACCCATACTGACAGCTCTTCAACATACAAATTCAGTAATTCCATTGTAAATGTTTGTACAGATACAAGATGACAAAAAAAATTAAACAGACAAATTTTGAGAGGTTCTATAGAACATCAATGAGTACTTAGGGTAAACATTTGCATGTAAGGTATTCTTCCAGTATAATGCGCAGATATTTAGATCGAACATTTTCACAACACTGGATTGGCAGAGAAAGCCCATTCTCATAGCCTTCCCGTTCCCCGAATTTGTCTCCAGTATACTTTTTTGGAGGATCGGTTGAAGGTCCAGATTATGAGACATCCGCTGAAACGGACGAGAATCTGGAAACCTGGAGAGTTGTAGAAGCAGAGAAATTTAAATAACGATTCTGGAGTATTCGCTCGAGAAGATATTTCATGTTACATCGATGCAATGTTTGCGTGAAAGTCAATGGAGGTATTTTGGAACCTTTTTGTAAAATTATCTTACTGGGATATGTAATATATTGTCATTAATATAAATTACAAGAAGGACCAAATATTATAGTAGCTTAAACTGAGATCCTAACACAAAACTATGTCTCAAAGAAATAAACAGTATTAGAAACAATGTCTTGTTTTGATGTCCTGTATAACCTCTCAGAGTTTCTCGGTCTAATTTCTTGTCACCTCGTATATGGTATATATTTAGTACATAAATGCAGTAAGAACAATTATTAATAATGCAACAAATTAATTGTATTAAATTTATCTCATTCTCAGTCATATTCACAATCTCAACAATTAAGAATCAATTATTTCTTGTAAATCTAACTTTTGCACAAAAATAATTTAAATTAAGGCACAATCACAAGAATGTTTAACATCTACTGAAAATAATAACCATTATACTTATTTGTTTAGATACGAACACTAGGCCCATACATATGTAATATTTTCCAGAAAACCACTCTTTTGTTTAATCAGACGCATTACCTGTTTCGCATAGACTATTCGCTATTACAACAGAACAAGAAGAAGAGATTATTCACTATTTATGAGATCACTAGCTTATTATTATCACTGATATCTAGAAAGGGAATACGGAGAAAACGGCCGTGAAGAGATCGAGGACAACCAAAACCTCCATCTTATTAAACCCCGGATGTTTCGCCTACTGAGCCTCGAGAGTATTCCGCTCAATTTTATTAACCTGTAGGTCATGATCGGAGGATGGGAGGGTCGGGAAGCGTTTCGAAGTAGTAGTCAAGGTCTTTTTCCTATGCGTATATCTAAAAATTATTTATTATCGATCGTTATCAGGCGAAATTTTGTGCCCGACGTGCTCCCGTGATTCCAAACGAAAGGCTTAGAGACGTTTTATGCACGTCCTCACACACTCTTCAAACTCGCGTGTTTTACAAACGTGAACGGAGAGTATGTGAAAGTTCGAGCCATCGATTTAATTATCGATAAAAATCATTGCTTCAATGAACTTCAAGCTTCATTCCTAACAAAACCTTTTAAAGCCTCTTTTACCAGAGGAAATGTGCAAACGCACGTGTAAGTCCAGTTAAAAAGTAATTTTAGTCATATTAAAGGTTAGCAATCCTGTTTCGTTCCTTTTGCAAATTCGCTCTACACAAATATCCACATAAAACTATTAAATTGCCTGACAAATAAACCAGAATAATGATGGATGTAATCATCATCAGCAGCACCGTGATTATATATGTTGCCTTCCACCTCTCACAGAAAACTTTTGCTTTCACTTCAACTCTCAATATACCCTACTTAGTATTAACATTTTATTTTTTTCATTTATTTCTTATTTATTTTTCTTTTTTGACGTGAAACGTACAGACGTGGACAAATTATGAGACTAAATTAATTATATGTGCAACAAAGCTGTATTTATCGACAGAGATAATGAACAAAAATGAATTTTGTGCCGAAATAATGAACAGAAAATTTAGTCTTGTAGTTATTAATATTTTGTGAACATTCCCTTATTCTTTATTAACACGTTGATTTTGTCAGGGATGCTGGAAACCAAAGTTTGACACTTTCTTTAAATATCAGCATCATTTAGCCAGATATCAAACGGTGCTTAAATGAGTCCATGTTTTGTTGTAAGCCTCTTTTTGTTCACTTTCTTCTTCAGTATAAATCACAGATTTTCAATTTCGCGCATGTCCGGGCTTCTTGCAGGCCATGGGAGAATATCTTCTGCAGTATATAATTAAAACGCCAGTAGTACCAACATAGTCAGTAAAAAAATATACTTAACCATTGGAAAAATATACTAGAAGATGTGAACAATCATATTTACAACAATAGAGACTCTCCGAATTATACTGATAGTTGATATGACGAATTATATGATGTTTTCAAGAAAACGTTTTAGTCCAATAATTTGTCCACGTCTGTATATATCCTACCTATAACGAGAGAGAAATTGTAACGCTTTGACATGAAAGGTTCACTCTGACAGTACTATGGAAACAGAACTGTAAGATGAACTTCGTGCCTCATAGTTTTCCACGTGGTCCGTTTCGCACCATTTTCTAAGTCTCGAAGTCTGAGACAAGCATCCAACAGACCTTGAGCTTACATAGACATTTCCTCTCAGCCCCAATTTCCCTTGCAAGGGCGCGTTTTCGCTTACCTTTAAAATGTTTCTCCTCCCATTTATCCATCCATCCATTTCATTCACACGCATATCCATCCATTAATTCATTTCCATACGTCCATACATCCATCCATCCATCCATCCATCCTTCCTTCCATTCATCCATCCATCCATTTCCACACAATACTTACTTACTTACTGGCTTTTAAGGAACCTCGGAGGTTCATTGCCGCCTTCACATAAGCCCGCCATTGGTTCCTATCCTGAGCAAGATTAATCCATTCTCTATCATCATATCCCACCTCCCTCAAATCCGTTTTAATATTATCTTCCCATCTACGTCTCAGCCTCCCCAAAGGTCTTTTCCCCTCTGGCCTCCCAACTAACACTCTATATGCATTTCTGGATTCGCCCATACGTGCTATATGCCCTGCCCATCTCAAACGTCTGGATTTAATGTTCCTAATTATGTCAGGTGAAGGATACAATTCGTGCGGCTCTGCGTTGTGTAACTTTCTCCATTCTCCTGTAACTTCATCCCTTTTAGCCCCAAATATTTTCCTAAGAACCTTATTCTCAAAAACCCTCAATTCCTGTTCCTCTCTCAAAGTGAGAGTCCAAGTTTCACAGCCATACAGAACAACCGGTAATATAACTGTTTTATAAATTCTAACTTTCAGATTTTTTGACAGCAGACTAGATGACAATTTCCACACAATAGTCACGGAAATATTGGGTATACTATATAGATTATATATGTGCCTGAATATCAAATAAAACTCACTACAGTGTTAGAGCTGATATGTACAGTCTTAGAAAAAAGTTTTGTCGCACAAATACTTTGTAAGTCCCAGAAAGGAGGCAGTACGCATGATCAGAGGACGTGCGACTTGGTTCACAAGAGAAAGACAAAATTGATATGTTAAGTTTATTGCCGACTTTTTTAGCTTATCTTAATACACTGAGAATTATACTCAAATTTAATACATTAAAAACAATGTTAGATGAACGTTTTCGGCACCAAAAATGCCATCATCAGATATGAGGTTAAAATACGATGAGTATCAAATGTTGAAGTGTTCATATTTGATACTCATCATATTTTAACCTCATGATCTGATGATGGCATTTTCAGTTGCCGAAAACGTTATTCTAACATTGTTTTTAATGTATTAAATTTGAGAATAATTCTCAGTGTATTAAGACAAGCTAAATAAGACGGCAATAAACTTAAGACATCAATTTCACTATTCAGCTTATCGGCTCCTACAAACATGACTATTAAAGAGAAAGACTGGTTGAGGTAACAACATTAGTTTTGTTTCGTTGTATGTCTGAGCATGCTCACTGCCTCCTTTCTGGGAATTATAAAGTATCTGTGCGTCAAAACTTTTTTCTAAGACTGTACATCTACGTATTATCAGGCAGTACATCTCATTTGACGATATGTGTCAGAGGAAGAACAATAATTGTTTCTATACATCTGAAGTCTGACTAGTGTAATATTTCGGTGATGTATGCAATGAAGGGGGATAGATGTACATATCAGACAGAACCTCAATCAGAGGTAATATGCCTGTTGCAGACTTCTAGAAATATATTATAGGGGAGAGTTGGGTAGTATCGAACGTCGGGTAATATTGGACAGTGAGTTTCTTTCAACTACCACCAGATGGTAGTACCTGAATGACATGGTTACGTTTCTGTGATGTCGCATACAGAAACGTAACCATGTTATTCAGATCTGGTGGTAGATGAAAGAAACGCACTGTCCGATATTACCCGATGTCCGATACTACCCAACTCTCCCCTACAAACCACCATGTTCTTCACAGAGATATCTAGTAGTTGTTTATATAGTTCATGAGACCTGACGAACGCATTTCAGAATGCAGAAATAACGCCAACTTACAGCTCTTTTTTAGTGTACGTTTCTGGACTGCGTCCGGTAATAGTTTGGTTTCCAATCTACACATCTGTATAAAGATAAATATTCTTCATAACACAATGAGGCAAGGCTCATTCACTTATGTAAATGTAACAAAAATACTTGCTACGAAGCCTTATCCAAAATATTTCGCTATTTGATAATGAAGAGCCCTTACTTAATTTACAGTATGTTATGCGACTCAGAGCTTCCTACGATGAAAGTTGAGCAGTGGGAGAGAGTCGAATTCCTCGCTACTCATAATGGTGATATCACGCGCCGAGATCGAACAGTAATTACCGAAACGGAACATCGGTGCGCTATTGTCCCTGCTCACAGCAGTTGTCGAACTTTTGTTTCTATCCGCCGTGAAACTCCTTCCAAAAGGATATGGTTTCGCAACCTTCCGGATTATTCAAATTTTGATTTCTGCATTGTTAAAAGTAGTTATGTATATCAGAACAAAAGATCTGGGACCGTGAAACTTAAGAGCCGTGAAATGTTGCGTGCAACGTAAAGAAATAATAACTAAGCGGCTTGTATATATGAATGCAATCAGCACTATCTCGTAAAAGGTACAAATGTGGCACTATATGTACGAAGTCTCTAATGGTGAAGAGAGTCACAGACTATCTCGAAAAATATCGTCCTTGGTGCCATTAGATTTGAGATTATCGAATGCAAATTGAGGCTAAAGTGGGATGAATTTCGAAAGGCGAATAAAATTCCTTACAAAGCTTTCTTCGGTGTTAAAATATGCAGTGAGTCCTGTGTCGTCACTAAGCAATATTATTCTGAAGATCATCATCATCATTATTATGTACGCTCAGGATTAGGCTTCCTGACCTCTGTCTATTTCAAAGGAGATCGTCTCATTTTCAATATACTTGATTCAGTTGCTGAAGGCAAAATCTGTTGTGCTGGATGCACAGATAGCAAGGAAATCGACACCAGCCCCATGTATTTCTTACCTACTTACTTACTTACTTACTTACTTACTGGCTTTTAAGGAACCCGGAGGTTAATTGCCGCCCTCACATAAGCCCGCCATAGGTCCCTATCCTGAGCAAGATTAATCCAGTCTCTATCATCATATCCCACCTCCCTCAAATCCGTTTTAATATTATCTTCCCATCTACGTCTCGGCCTCCCCAAAGGTCTTTTTCCCTCAGACCTCCCAACTAACACTCTATATGCATTTCTGGATTCGCCCATACGTGCTACATGCCCTACCCATCTCAAACGTCTGGATTTAATGTTCGTAATTATGTCAGATGAAGTATACAATGCGTGCAGCTCTGTGTTGTGTAACTTTCTCCATTCTCCTGTAACTTCATCCCTCTTAGCCCCAAATATTTTCCTAAGCATCTTATTCTCAAACAGCCTTAACCTATGTTCCTCTCTCAAAGTGAGAGTCCAAGTTTCACAACCATAAAGAACAACCGGTAATATAACTGTTTTATAAATTCTAACTTTCAGATTTTTTGACAGCAGACTGGATGATAGAAATATTGAGAATAAATATTTGAAACGGTGAAGGCTACTGGATATTCGTTTACTGAAAATACAAACTTGTTTTCAACGTTCTGTTCCGACTCTGTTAAGAAATTATGTCGAAATGTATGCAAAACACTTCATTAAGACATTATTTAGTCTTCCCGTGAACACTGATTGTGGATTCTTTTAAATTTGGTTCCTCTGGAAATATAAACATATTATCTTCATTTGAATCCCTTTATTAAATTAATTTTATTTACCCTATAATGTTATCACAAAATATAAATACATACCGATCAAAACAAGCGCAGATATCACGTCAAATGCTTAAATTCTTAAAGACGAAATAATGGCTAAAGAAAATTTTATTATTGCCTCAAGCCAATCATAATCTGTTTATGCTTGTCTAGTTTGTTCGGTTTGTGTTTAAAAAGCCATAAAGAAAAAAAAAGTCTCAAAGGAAAGTGCTGGTCTTGCTCAGAACGTGTTTGAACACAGGTTCAAAAGAATATAGCCTACGAGATACTTGTACATTCCTATCAGTGTTCGTTTTATACCATAAATTTCTATTCAACATGTTTGGAACTGATATTGGATTTTATTTATTGAAGATACAAGTTTATTTTCAACGTTTCCTTTTTACAACTTGAGAAATTACACTGAAATGTTTGGCAAATATTTCAGTTAGACATATTCTCAGTCATTTAGTGTATACCGATTGTGGATACCATATTTTATATTGTTTATATGAAATTAATTGTATTTCCGTATAACATTCCAACAAAAAATATAATACATCTTGATTAAACAACTTTTAACACTATATCACTACGGAATATGTATTATATGTTTTGCTCATGTTAAATTTTACTGTACCTTATTAACATGAACACATAAACTCTTTGACTCCACATTACACTACATAAAAAACCCCCACAGGAAACAAAATAAAAGGCGCCAAGACCAGCAACAACCAGTTCTGAAGAAGGCCAATAGCAGGCCGAAACATGTTAACAAGGTACAGTAAAATTTAACACGAGAAAGACATATATTACATATTCCGAAAAAAATATATATAAATACTGTACATATTGATCAAAAGATCACGTTAATTCCTTAATTACTACTGATAGAATAATGGCTGAAATACAAATGACAAGTCTGTGAAGTTTTGTATGCTAGCGTCAATCCTACTACAACCTGACTTTATACTCGTCTGTAGTTTGCTGGACTTGTGTTGAAAATGTCCAAGACAATTGACTTAAATAAAAGTACTGGATTTACTAAGAACATATTTTACACTACATTATTCAAACAATATGTTAGTTCTTTCTTTGTTTCATTACTGTTTAAAACACAAGTTACATTCCACTTCATGATGTTATATCGATTGGATTGATTGATTGATGTGGTGGTGATAGTGGTGATTGGGGAAAAGCTTATATAACGCTTGCTTAATTCAAAAGAAAAATAATAAAACGTTTGGAGCTGTTAACTAATCGAAGAGTACAGAATTGTTGTGTAAAAATAACCAGCATAAAAATTTGTTTAACACGTATTTTAAGTGCATTGAAGTTAGTTACTAGGATGAATTTTAACTGATTTTTTTTCTTTTATTTGTTGCAGGTAAGTGTGTGACTCTCTCTCCGTAATTAAGTTGACGGTCACCCTTAAGTACGCATGCAGCAGCCTGAAACCATCGTCTGTCTTTTGGTAATTACTGCGAACAAAGGCCCGGAAGAGTTTCTGGTAGGTACCGCTCATTAATGCATTATCGCTTATGGCAAAGCAAAACAAGTTTTTAAGCAACTCATTTTCACCTATTTTTCTTTAACTCCTACCATATTGGTATCAATTAACCGGAAGTAAATACAGAAAATTACTCGTGAAGTATGTTTATACAATTTCTCCTGAGAGAGACCACTCCTATATGAACATTAATTAATCTTTGTAGAGTTGTCAATAACTACTTCCAAGTGACTTGAATATTCCACTTTTTTTAAAACCTTTCAGTCCAGGAGTGTGATCTTTTCATGGTAAGAATTTTCTGATTAATTACCGTCACTTTTAAACTAACGAAATAATGGTGAAATGATAGTGATAGAAAAATAAATCGAAACTTTTCGCCCTCTAAAATTCACATCTGGGACATTTCGTCACACAAAAGAAAAATGTCACTAGGACATATTTAAGTAACTTCACAGGATCTGACTCTTGTACGTTTCATAAGTAACTTCACAGGATATGACTCTTGTACGTTTCATAAATAACTTCACAGAATCTGACTGTTGTACGTTTCCTAACTAACTTCACAGCATTTGACTTGTACGTTTCATAAGTAACTTCACAGCATCTGATTTGTACTTCTCATAAGTAACTTCATAAATCTGACTGTTGTACGTTTCCTAACTAACTTCATACTATCTGACTTTTGCACGTTTCATAAGTAACTTCACAGCATCTGACTGTTGCATGTTTCCTAACGAACTTCGTACGAACTGACTTTTGTACGTTTCATAAGTAACTTCACAGCATCTGACTGTTGTACGTTTCCTAACGAACTTCATACGATCTGACTTTTGTACGTTTCATAAGTAACTTCACAGCATCTGACTGTTGCATGTTTCCTAACGAACTTCGTACGAACTGACTTTTGTACGTTTCATAAGTAACTTCACAGCATCTGACTGTTGCACGTTTCCTAACGAACTTCGTACGAACTTACTTTTGTACGTTTCATAAGTAACTTCACAGCATCTGACTGTTGCACGTTTCCTAACGAACTTCATACGATCTGACTCTTGCACGTTTCATAAGTAACTTCACAGGATCTGACTCTTGTACGTTTCCTATGTAACTTCACAGGATTTGACTCCTGTACGTTGCATAAGTAACTTCAAAGAATCTGACTGTTGTACGTTTTCTAGATAACTTCACAGGATCTGACTCTTTTACGTTTCATAAATAACTTCACAGGATCTGACTTTTGTACGTTTCATAAGTAACTTCACAGGATATGACTCTTGTACGTTGCATAAGTAACTTCAAAGAATCTGACTGTTCCTATGTTAACTTCACAGATTTCGACTCCTAAATGATGTGTGACGTTTCCTATATTAACTTCATAGATTTCGACTCGTAAATGATGTGTGACGTTTCACGTTTTGTTCCGACCAATAGAGGGAGGAAGAAAATTATATAAAGGTCTTATGTTCACAAAACACGGAAACGTAAAGTAGGTATATCACAGAGATGTATTAATAGAGATGGATGCAACGGGACATTAGTAGCGCCATCAGACGAAGAGGGAGCAACAATTTTATCAGAGAAGGACACATTCACGCACCAGATCGGGGAGCTTATGGAAAATCAGAGGTAAAATAATGTTTGAAAAGAGAGACAGCTGAATCCAGTAGCAGTACTGTGACCAAGTAGTAAGACGAATGTAAAATTGACAAAGAAGAAATCTTTAAAAAGTCGGTTAAATGTATTAGAAGGATTAATATGCATCCTGAACCACGCTCAATGGAAGGTATCGTTGGTGATTGCTTAGTCAGCTATCCGAAGACAGGTTGGAACCTGATAAATGAGGATAACAAACGATAAAATAATAAGCATACTTTGAAATACAAGGATGGGGGTGAAAATTAAATAATGACGAAAACTCTTAAAAGTTACTGTTTCAATGTTCCATGATCATTTTTAGATATCCAGTAGGCCTAGTGAAAACAACAGGTATAATGCAACATGAAATCTCGTTTTAATTCTACTACAATTAAATGTAGGCCTGTTAGTTGCCATGAAAGTAAGAGAACAGTCTTTAATCAGGAGTACGAAACGTGTTTTAAAATAAATAAGAAAAAATGTATGTGCGACTTTTTTATGGACAAAATGTCAAGTTAAACACTTGCTATTCATACTAAAATTCATATACTGCAAGGCTTACATGTTGTACTGAGGTCATAACACTATCTAATTAGATCGATTTTAACGAAGGTTCTTGATATGTCCCATTTGTCCTTCGACAAAGGACAGGTTTTCCGTATTTCTCGAGTAAAAATATCAATGAAATATGTTTTAAGTAGTTTCGAGCTTGTATTGTGGTATAGGCCTTCAGTTACTTCAATTTCTGTAAATATATTGATGGTTCTTCGTCGTAAACTATCGCCATGTCGTAATTGATTCTTAGATAGCGATTCCTAAAAATATATCTTTTAATGCTAGCTAAGTGTGTTAAAAATTGTAAAGTACCTATGTTCAATATTGACTTTAAACTGTTTGCCCAGATTGTCAATGTCACACGGCAGCAATCGCAACCGATCAATAAATTGGTTCAAACAATTCCAGGCCTACTTTTAAGACATAACTGCTTTTCTTAAGAAATATACACAAATTAATTAAACTCTTTCAACCATTCCATTGATAATTATATAACTAGTTATATAATATAATTAAGTATTAAATTTAATTGTAAAAAACCAGATGGAATTCGGATTTGAACCGAGGACCTTTCGATCTATAGTTCAATGCTCTATCACTGACCGCTTGGTTGTGATGTATTAATTTTCAGACATTAAAAGGAATAATGAACTTCTATTTCAAATTTCAAACATCCTTACAATCTCAACCATGATCACGACAACAATCACGAACAATAATGTTTAACGGAATTGTAGGAATTCGATTAATTATCTTAATATATAAAAGTGAATGTGGGTATGTATGTTCTATATACAAATCTATACGCTTTGATCGATATGTGCCAAAGTTTGCACATTTAACTTCATAGCCAGGAGAAAAACATAAGCGACATTAAAATTGTGCAAATGGACGTTAAATTAATTAAAAAATAAAAAACAGAAATAAATACGATCAAACATTCATGTACTTACTTACTTACTTACTTACTTACTTACTTACTTACTTATTGGCTTTTAAGGAACCCGGAGGTTCATTGGCGCCCTCACATAAGCCCGCCATTGGTCCCTATCCTGAGCAAGATTAATCCAGTCTCTATCATCATATCCCACCTCCCTCGAATCCATTTTAATACTATCTTCCCTCTACGTCTCCGCCTTCGTAAAGGTCTTTTTCCCTCCGGCATCCCAACTAACACTCTATATGCATTTCTGGATTCGCCAATACGTGCAACATGCCCTGCCCATCTCAAAGGTCTGGATTTAATGTTCCTAATTATGTCAGGTGAAGAATACAATGCGTGCAGTTCTGTGTTGTGTACCTTCCTCCATTCTCCTGTAACTTCATCCCTCTTAGCCCCAAATAGTTTCCTAAGCACCTTATTCTCAAACACCCTTAACCTCTGTTCCTCTCTCAAAGTGAGAGTCCAAGTTTCACAACCATAAAGAACAACCGGTACAGTGAATTGGAAAAGCATCAGATAGAAACTGGCCTATACGGACTCTGCTGTACGTTCCACTAAGACACATTTTAATTAATCGAACTAGCTTCTTGGGAATACCAAATTCAATAAGAATATTATATAAAACTTCTCTCTTAACCGAGTCGTACGCCTTTTTGAAATCTATGAATAACTGATGTACTGTACCCTTATACTCCCATTTTTTCTCCATTATCTGTCGAATACAGAAAATCTGATCAATAGTCGATCTATTACGCCAGAAACCACACTGATGATCACCAATAATTTCATCTACATATGGAGTTAATCTTCTCAAGAGGATATTCGACAAAATTTTGTACGACGTCAACAAAAGTGATATTCCTCGAAAGTTACTACAGTTAGTCTTGTCCCCCTTCTTAAAAATAGGTACGATTATGGACTCCTTCCATTGTTCTGGTACAATTTCCTTTTCCCAAATTGCAAGTACAAGTTTATAAATTTCGCTAGATAATACGCTTCCATCCTCTTGTATTAATTCTGCTGGAAATGGATCAATACCTGGAGACTTGTACTTTTTCAGATTTTCTATCGAAATTTCGACTTAAGAAAGTGTGGGTTCCGGTATAAATGGCTCAGCAGTTTGTATTTTAATTTCGTCCCGATCATTTCTATTTGGCCTATATAGCCTATATTTAGTAGTTGCCCAAAATAGTTTTTCCATCTGTTAAGGATTGAATGAGAGTCTGCAAGAAGTCACCATTCTCATCCTTGATCACATTCACCCTTGCCTGATATCCATTTTTAAATTCCTTTATACCCTTATATAAATCTCGAATGTATTTATTCTTACTATTTGTTTCTACCTCATTCAGTTTTTCCTTCAGAGGCTTATTGTTAGGTTTCGTAACAAGCTGTTTTTTACGGTGATGGGTTGTTAGCCCTTCGCCCAACCCCCAAGCTGGAGGACCACCCCTTAACGGCTGTCCACGAGTGCTTATTCAATAAATTCGCAGCTACCCTCCATATCTGGAGGCCGCAACCTGAGGACGAGCCATGCCGTGGTGATAGGGACCCACAATACATGGTTGGGTCAGACTACTAAATTAAATTAAACATTCGTTGATTTTGAGGAATGCACACTTTTCAAGACTTTTTAAGATCATCGTATGTAGTGTTTTCTTGACAGTCCGGGACAAGTACTTAAATACCTGATCATTTTCATCACACTTTTGAACGCTATAAGGCAAAATGGTTTCCACTGCGAGATAAATTCTTTGTTTGTCAGTTAACTATGCATATTTTTAAGGTCCTTTCTAGCTTTGGTCCAGAATAAATCTTGGGCTAAAACTGAAAACTCAACAACCAACTGAAATGGAAGCTACAAAGCCAATGAAATTGGTGATATCGGTCATCCAAGATCTACAAGACCCCAACGGTTCTGGTCGGAAGAGGATTGCAAAGTATATCAAGTCGCGCTACCACACTGACGCCAGCACGTCGAATCAGCAGATAAACAAGGCCTTGGAAAAATTAGTGTCCTACGAAATCCTGGGGATTGATCAGGGCCTCTACCACCTCAAGCATATGGAGGACCAGTCAATGCACGTGGGGTCAGACAGACGTCGCTGCCCTTGGTCTAGATGCAGGCACAAGAAGCAAGGACGCCGCTCTCGTTCTAGTCGGAGACGTGCCACTCTAGTTCCAGAAGCAGGAGGGAAAGGCGTCGACGACGCAGCTTTCACACCCGCCACCGAAGGCGCTCTCGCCCCAGGAGAGACTTGCCTGCCAGGGAACAGCAGCGGAACTGAGTCGACCAGAGAACAAGTTGAGCTTGTGAGTTCAACTAGCACTTACCTCTGTTGATTTTGAAAAAAATTAAACATTTTGTACCAGATTCTTTTGATCCAATAAAGTCTTATTTTATTTTATACTCCATGTAACTCTATGTAGAAATAAACTTAGTATAGTGGCCACGTTCAATTAGTAGGCTAGCGGTGTCAAAGAGGACGGAAGCTTTGTAGTTTCAATAATTTTAATTATGTCGCGCTGTCCATTGTCGTCAAGTCTTTTGAAGGCCGCTCCAATACTCCATGTTATATTAATATACAGCAGCAACAAACAAGACGTGACAACGTCGCATTTTCATTTTATTATCGGTGCATTCAATAAAGACCTACAAATCTTAAAAGGAATGCCGCTGCCTAATAATTAAACGAGGCTACTTTATATTAGGTTTGTAGGCCAATACTAGTGACATTTAAAAATATGAGAATTAGAAAAGTAACCCTGAGTAATTTAAGAAAAAAAAAAGGTGACAGTAGGAAGGTATATGAAATAAGAAATGAACGCAAGTTACTAGAGCCCGGACGAGAAGTTATGGCACCGGCGCGAGGGACGCATTTTAGTTCGTTTGCTTGGACTCGCCCTCACACTAAACTGGAGGGGTGTTGGGTTAGTTGGTTACTAGCATTCCGAGTGTTCAGATCGCTCTGCTACTACCGCTATTGCTAATACTGAAAACATTGTCCTTCTCACCGCCCTCATTATGGCATTGTCAAGGACATGAAATAGCATACAATGTATGGAAATTCATGTCAGAAGAGGCTGTAAACGGAATACCAATTCCATTGAAAAGCGTGTGTGCAAGAGTACTGGCTGCCACTGGTATTGCAAAGAGAGCCTTGGCAGAATCCAGGAAAGAAGGGGAAAATATTGAGGCAGGAGCAGTAGATTCTTTCTCCAGTCCGGAAAAATCATAGCCGAAGAAGAAGATTGTTGCAGCTGTAGACAGTTTTAATGAGGAAGTTCTAAGAAGACTCATCTATAATTTCTACGCTACGCATAAGCAGAGGCCGACTCTGCAATCGCTTCTTCCAAGAATGGATATCAGTGTATGATTATGTGAATAAAGTAGAGAACAATTACATTGAAAGTGAGCACGTGATGGACAGTATTTTGGAGAACATTTCCATAAACTTAGGGACATCTGATTCCAGCACAGATCAGTCGTCTGATTCGGACGGAGAATAAGAATATAAAGATAGAGTAGCGGGCGTAATTTCATTAGGTATCTTCGGACTCTTGAGTAGGAAAGTGGTGATACTAAGATAAGACGAATGTTTTTGGAAAGAGATGAAACGCATATGCCTGCCGCTCTGAGAACCGTATCCCAAACAACCCCCACTCCTCTACCCTGCTGGCCGGCAATTTAAAACTTCGCGCATGTTGGTGCCATAATATCTCGTCTCAGCTGAAAGTAAAATAGTTTTGCAAAAATTATGATTAATCATCTGGAATTTCGGACAAATAAGAACACGTTAGGACAACTAAACCGACAGAGCAATGAACACGAAAAAATGACGAGATCTACAAAAACTAGAATGATGACGGCAGAAAACCACGAACAGCTTGGAAAGGAAGGCAGACGAGAAGAAAAATGTGCGAAGTGATGGACAGGTAAATCAAAGTGCAACGTCAGGAAAAATGAAGAGGAATAAAAGAGTGTAGGCTTTTGCAGACGTCAACTACAACTCTGCTTACATTAGGCCTATATGATGCGCAAGCTATTTAGTGTGGAATGCCATCAACAACCATACCATACCAGAAGAGTTTGATTACGTGTGTGTGTGTATGTGTGTAATGCCTACCCACTTCACTTTACGTGATTCGGGTTCTGCATATTGCGGATAGATGGCAGGAATGTGACCTATTTTCTAGTTGCACACCACTTCGGCGGGCCATGCTGTACATGTGTATCTGTGGACAGTTATGTCGTGTACTATGGCGTGTATAAGTGTAGTGTATTAAATGGGTGAGGATGATGATGAAGACGAGGAAGGGAGGAGGGGAAACGCGGTGCTGGCACGTAGCCTACTTCTATCCAATAGCACCAAGGGGGCCGCCAGGCTTAACGTCCCCGTCCGACGGACGAATCACTATCAAAAGTGACATATGCCTTCTCTTCATATGCACTGTGGAGGGATTTTGAATTTAACCCCGGCATATTGGTGCACGATATAGTGATTAGAAATTGTGCACCGCCATATCTCCTAGTCCTGAGGTAGAAATTTTACATGACAATTTCTGACCCCGCCGCGAATCGAACCCGGGACGGCTAGTATATAATATATAAAAATACAGAGTGAACCGTAAGTAATTTCTTTAATTTCCGGGGGGTTAGTGTTCGAGATATTTCAAACAAAAAAATTGTTTAATGATATTTTTGTTATATACTTTCGAATTTGTGCTCATTTTACTTACTAGCTAAATAAAAAAATACAATTTTGCTCGTTTTTTCTTTTTCGAGATAAAAATTGTTTTATATTAAATATTTCATTGCGTGTTTTGATTTAATTCCCAATACTTATTCTCAGTCAATCTAAGAGAGCAGAGTATTATGATAATAAATTATTAAAAGAATTTTAGTTTTTTCCTTTAAATATGCAAAAATATGATCTGAACAAATGTAGCAATTTAAAATTCCTTCTCAGAACGATAATTTTCATTTGTTCGTATCAAATTTATCCATATTTAAAAGACAAAACTAAAATTCTTTCAATCATCGTAATACATTGCTCCTTTAAATTGTCTAAGCTTATTGGGAATTAAATAAATGGCTTTCCCAAAATACGCTATGAAATGTTTCATATAAAATAATTTTTATCTCGAAAAAGAAGCAAAAACCAGCAAAATTTTAATAAACCCTTTTCGTTTAAAATTTCTCAAAGAATAAAAGTAGGTCTATATATTCATTCATTGATAGTGTTTGGCTAAGGACAGGTCTTTCACTGTAAACCCAGCATTCTCCAGTCTTTCCTATTTTCTGCCTTCCTCTTTGTCTTCTCATATGATCCATATATCTTAATGTCGTCTACCATCTGGTATCTTCTTCTGCCCCGAACTCTTCTCCCGTTCACCATTCCTTCTAGTGCATCCTTCAGTAGAGAGTTTCTTCTCAACCAGTGACCCAGCCAATTCCTTTTCCTCTTTCTAATCAGTTTTAGGATCATTCTTTCTTCATCCACTCCTTCCAACACAGCTTCGTTTCTTATTCTGTCGGTCCATTTCACACTTTCCATCCTAGTCTGTATATACAGTATATACCAAGTGAATTTAGAGACAAGCAAACCAATTTATCATACGGACCCTGATATCTTTACGTCCAATGAAATGAGCACAGAATCTATATACACAGTATTAAGTAATATTCTACACTCAGATTGAGTAAGAAATATTTGACAAGAATCATACAAGAAATGCGTCGACACCCTAATGCTGGAATGATGAAGTCAGACTCAAGGGATACGAACGTTGTCTCCAAGGTGACGTAAGCCAGAACCGCAACTCGTGAGAAGATAGAAAATAGGTGGAGTCACGCCTAGACGTCGTCCTTGGATCTGTTCTTGTATTTGATACCATTATCACATCCAGCTAGGCGAAATGTCTTGATCGTGAAAGGTCTACTAGTAAAGTAAATGTAACTTCTCGTCCTTTGATTTTCTTCCTTTCCTCTCTGATTTATTCATTCCATAATTAATTTTACAAGCTTCACATCACAAGAAGTCATCCGGGACAGTAGGCCTACTGTTTAACAGGCGGATTTATTTTCTCTGACTATTCTCATACTGAAAGTTCTTCAGGATTTCACAACCTGTCGGCCGTGTTACACGAAATAGTTAAGGCTATGAGTTCGAATCTCTCACAGGAGTGACTTGGTATCGTAATACAGGGTGATTCATTATTACGTGTAAATACTTTGTGTGTGTGTGTGTGTGTGTGTGTGTATTGTAGAGGTGAAACTAAGACTAAAACGTTCTATACAACTTTTTCTCAAAACCTTTAATTCCAGAGTTCCAGTAGATGGCCCTACGTCATAGTAACTGCATAGTCATTACTGTTCTCCCACACATTTGGTGTGGTATTGTGGGCAATCAGTTACTCGGACCTCGAGTTCACCTCTGCGATTGACTGGGGAAATTTACCGCGCATTCTTGGAATGCGAATTGCATGATCTGCTACATGATATCCCTTTTCCAACGCGAGTGAACTTATGGTTTATGCACAATGGTGCTCGTGCGCATTACTGCCGCAACATAAGGACGTATCTCAATGCTGCTTATCCAGGTCAATGGATAGGCCGCGCAGGGCCAACTCTTTGGCCAGCCAGATCACCGGACATGAACCCTCTGGACTTCAAGTTGAGGGACAGCACTTTGAACATGCATTACACTAAGAATTGTGCAAACGTGTAAAGTCTAGAAGAAATTGCTTAACATTCTTTACTGTATTTGGTTTTAGTTCACAAAACGTGCATAAGTGGACTGCCGAGGATATGGATTTAGTGACTTGGTTATTTTTGTATTGAAGTCCAAATGCACTGTACGAAAGTAATAATTAGTTTACATTTGGCATGTTATCCTTTCTTTGTTTGGGAGCGCACGTTCCACGAAAAATGGCGTTAACTCTGGAATTAAACGTTTTAAGAAAAAGTTGTATAGAACGTTTTAGTCTTAGTTTCACCTCTACATTACACACACAAAGTATTTACACGTAATAATGAATCACCTTGTATTTTAAACGTCAAACAGACAAAACAAAATGCCACGAGAAACCGATTGTCGCATAAGGTATATATTCATTCATAGTGTTATGACCAGAGGCAGGTCTTTCACTGGAAACCCAGCATTCTCCAGTCTTTCCTATTTTCTGCCTTCTTCTTAGTCTCCGCATATGATCCATATATCTTAATGACGTCTATTATCTGATATCTTCTTCTCCTTCGAACCCTTTTCCCGTTCACTATTCCTTCCAGTGCGTCCTTCAGTAGGCAGTTCCTTCTCATTTGTGTGTGAGCAGAAAAGAAAAAAAATATACAGTGCTTACATAAAATACATTTCTTCACAATTCAACGCATCGAATTACAAGGTACATTCGCAACGTAACAAAAGAAAAGTATCTCTTACTTTCACTCAAAATAACTTTTTTCAAGAAACACTTTGAAATATTGTTGAATGGGATGTTTGCATGTACCAACGTTATACACAAATCTCGATTAAATTCTTTTTTATATTTTATGTCTGATTTTGATGTTGAAGGCCAGTTTGACTGTATAATTAAATATTTTCCTTGTACCTTTTGCTATTACACTGCTTTTGAAAGAATCGAGTTCTATCTATCCTTATACTTCTTTAACAATTTGCAAAATTCAGTTTTTTTTTTTCCTTTAATAAGAAAATATTCCTTTCCGAACTTCTCTATAAGTTCGTTCTGAAGGGAACGCTTGGTGCTCTTAATTTTCGACATGTTCCTCAGTGTTGTGAATTATAAAACAGCGAAATTAAGACTAACACAAACATGTATGTATAAACAATCAAATACATAAATGAAAATAAATAAAATATACTTGTTTACTCATATGGTGATTGCAAGGACCACACCAAGCAGAATTAGAAAGGCGGTAATGTAATTTCTTACGAAACCACTGTACTCTCACAGTGCCATCTCACCCCAAGGATTATGACGTCACGTATACTCCGTGCGTTCCAAACTTCAGTCTCGCGAATCGGTGCCCCTAGACCGCAGTCTGCTTATGATAATAAATTATTGAAATAATTTTAGTTTTGTCCTTTAATGTAGTAATTTAAAATTTATTTGCAGAAAAAAGTTACTTTTGTTCGGATCAAACTTATGCACATTTTGAGGACAAAACAAAAATTATTTCAATAATTTATTATCATAATATACTTATGTTTTAGGGGGTTAGGTACAGTTTACAACAGTAACATTTTTGGAAATATTCAACATTTTTTTCCTCCATTACTGTATCTTGTACAATAATGAAAATTGGTATGTGTAAAACACTGTCCTTCTGCTATATGAAACAGATATTTTTATGATTAAAAAAATTATTATTGTTATTTTTTTTTTCAAAATTCATAATGGTGATAGTTCACTATGCAGTGATGAAGCGTTTCCCTCATAACTCATAAACTTGTTAACTTTTTCATGTCGTCTTTTATTTTATTGCTGAAACACATGTTTACAATATCATGCTCTTTCAACTACATTCCCCAATAAATAACTTTTTTTTATTTTATGTTAACTTAAAAGAAAATACTGATATTTGATCACTTTTAAAAATGAATTTATTTTTATCAGACAATCTATCAAAGGTAGAAAGTGATCTTGCATCATATTGTAGATATGATATGCATATATACACACAAAAAATTTCATCACAGAATGTTGGATAGTTTTTGAGTTACGTGGGAAACGCTCATCACTGCACAGTGAACTGAATTCTGAAAAAAAAAAAAATGTAAATAATTTATTTAAATCGTAAATATATATATATATATATATATTTTTTTTTTTTCAAATAACAGAAGGGCAGGTTTTACACATACTAATTTTCATTATTGTACAATATACAGTAATGAAGGAAAAAAATGTTCAATATTTCCAAAATTTTACTGCTGTAAGCTATACCTAACCCCTTAAATTGGCAGAGCATATTGGGAATTAAATTAGTGGTTTTCCCAAAACACGATATGAAACATTTCATTTAAAACAAACTTTTATCTCGAAAAGGTAGCTAAAACGAGCCAAATTCTATTAAACTTTTTTTGTTCGAATTATCTTCAAGATTAACCTGCTGGAATTAATGACATTACTTACGGTTCAACCTGTATATCGTCACAGTCTACTATATACAGTCACGAAGCTTGAGTTTTGAGGGAGCTAGAAACAATAGACTGTGACGGTTCTATTTTGCATTGCCTGTAATGAGGCGATATTAGCGATCCTAGTGGTGAGCAACTATCTAATGTTTGCATATTTACTACGTATTGAGCTTCGCGACTGTATATACTAGACTGTGATATCGTCGTTGTTCCTGCAATAACTGCTATGTGACATATTTATTGATTTTCACATTTTTGGTCTGTTAAACAACTTAAATAGTGATACAGCAAATAATAAAATCTGCTATATGTAATTATATTTCGTTTCGAAAATGTAAGAATTCACTGCCTCCTATGTACGGCTGTCATAGGATGAATAAATGTGTTTTTTCTTCCTACTGAAAAATTTTATATTTTGCACATAGGAGTTATTGCAGGAACAACGACGATATGTAAGCCAAGGCCTCACTAGACTCATGAGAAGAAAAAGAATTACGACTCAAAATAATTGCTGCCATTCCGACAAGAGTACGAACAATTACACTGTTAAAATTGCATTAAGATTCCTCTATGCACGTGGCAATGCAAACACTTCAGAAAATGTGAACGCACCAAGACGATACGAGGACATTAGCAGCTGGCGCGACATATGACCCCACAAACGGCAGCTTGATCGGCCTGCTACTGCTGCGGTGAAGATGCTATCGTCGTGCGATTTATTTCCCCGTGAGGGGTCCTCTGCTCGACTTTCTTCGAAGGCGGTCGGGCTCTCTTCTAATTGCGTACTTTGAAGTGGGGCACCTCTCACAGTTATCCGCAGCATACGAGGGATTCCTCTAACACACATCTTGTAATTTCAGGGTTAAGGATGAGAAATACTAAGTAGGATAGGGGTGACCAAACTTCACAGTGAATGATAGCTATTTTTTTTTTTTTTGAGTATTATTCCTTTTATGATTATTCTACAATACTCAGGCTACTCATCATCCAGAAAATGATAACAACAGTGAAGAAATAGTGTGATGGCATTAATATTACCTAATTTTTCTGAAAAAAAACACTCTCGTGTGCAACGGATATTTGTTATATTTAATTGAATGTCTTACTTATTTGACAGAAAGCTTTTCAACTGCCGAGATAAATAATACACAGCTAACACACAGCATTGTGAAGGAAATAGCCATAAGTGCCCTCAAAGGGTCGGATCAGATATTGAGAAATCACTTCTATGGGAGTGATAATGGAAATTTCAAGTTATCTTAACCGATGGCTGTTGATTGGTTTAGATATCAATGCCAATAAATCCGTACTACTATTTTTCTCGCGGTATATGGCATTCAAATCATTCTAACCTATCTGATGATATTTTTCCCCCCTTTCTTAACTGTAGATGAGCACATTGGGCACATTTTGTATATTCGATTCCCCAACCGTTTCAAATGTTTATCGTTTCACCTTTTAGGTGTTTTTCCAAATTTTATGTAATACGCTTTGTCAAATCTGGCAACCTCTTCATAAGGGAAGCTAAATTTATTTATTTATTTATTATTTATTTATATCAACTTACTTATTTTTAAATCCCAGGTTTTTAAGTTTTTTTACTTGGTTATTTAACGACGCTGTATCAACTACGAGGTTATTTAGCGTCGATTGGATTGGTGATAGTGAGATATTTGTCGAGATGAGGCCGAGGATTCGCCATAGATTATCTGACATTTGCCTTATGGTTGGAGAAAACCTCGGAAAAAACCCAACCAGGTAATCAGCCCAAGCGGGAATCGAACCCGCGCCCGAACACAACTCCGGATCGATAGGAATGCGCCTTAGCCGACAGAGCTACGCCGGTGGCTGGCTTTTACATTCAAATCGAGTTGAGTTGGATAGATATTAAGGGCCATAGTATTGTTTGTTTTAGAAGATAAATGAAACTGTCACCCCGATGCCATAGATTTGGGGCACGTACAAGAAGAACTCTATAGTTTACATTTTCTACCATTATCATAACCGACCAAAAATTGTTTCATATCACAGACGTTAAGGAAGAAGTGACATAATAAGACCAGTGATAACATGGAAACATTTATTTTGATGAGAGAACAGATCAAAGCGCAAAAACTCTGAATAACATATTGGCCGTAAATAAGCCCAATTAATATACAGAGTGGAAGATTTTCAATGGCAGTAATGTCACAGATTAAATCATTTACATAAAAGGAACATAATTTTCCTGTGTCATTTTTCGTTCTTTTAGTGGAAAGTAGACTTTGTTTCTATTAATAATATTGTAACATCGCAGCAACTTCAGTAGCAATTGTCAGCGTATGAAAACACCCCTTCTTCGCAGTAGTGAGAGGAAAATATGTAAGAAAATACTGCCTGCTGTTCTCTCCATTCTGTAAAACGCTCTACGTCTCCCGGTACTCAGGCAATAGGGTAAAGCACGCGTCTGAATTTCGGTAACACCGTTGTCCAACATCCATGACTTTAATGAGATTTATCAATAAATCACTTTAAATATTAAAATACTCTTAACCCGAAAACATGATAGAAACATTATGCAAAATACTGTACTTGTTAGAACGGAGAACTCAAATGTAAAGACGGTTCAAAAATGCATATGTAAAATTATTATTTCTCGGAAATCTTAGCGTAAAGAAATACACTGGTAGAGGACTTTTATATTTATACTATGCTAAGGATTCGTTCTTTGAAACGAGCACTTAACACCTTGAATAAGCCACACCGTTAAAATTTTGAGTACTCTATGGAGAAAAGAAGAAATAAGTGCGAAGAAAATTTCATATTAAACCTACATTTCAGACAGCTATAATAGAGTAATGCAGTAAAACGGAATCAGAATCATTACTCATATTCGGTTAGGAATTTTCTTTACATATTTCAAAAAGACTACAATATATTACTTTCAAGGTCATATTATCTCCTCATCTACATGAACTGAACTTGACAAATTTTCCTCTAATATTCGTTCAAAGGGATAAAAAACACTAACTGAAAACAAATGAACAAGAATTAAAATATCAGAAGTGCAAGGTAAAACATTGTATTTTATTTCTCTGTTGATTATTTAACAAATTCATATCAACAGGACGGTTATTTATCGTTGGTAAAATAGTAATAGTGAGATATTTTAACGACGTTTTATCAACTACTAGGTTATTTAACGTCGGTGAAATTGGTGATAGTGAAGTAACATTTGGCGAGATGAGTTCAAGGATTAACTACGAAATTACTCTACATTCGCCTTGTAATTAAAAGAACCTTGCAAGAAACCTAAGCAGGTAATCAGTCTAACTTGGACTCGAACTCTCGCTAAAGAATAGAACTACGAGTTCGGCACACTAGGCCCTAGTAGTGGAACAATGCATTGTTGAAAACTATCGACATATCGTTTCCATGTTTCCAGGTACACGTATTGCGTTACTTCATAAACAGAAATTAGTGTCATTTTAAATTACAATAAGTTGCATAATGCCATAGATTAATTAATCAATTTAAGTCCAGATGGCCTAAACTCCTCCAGAATAAATAAATATGACTCAAATAACATTTAAAGTCAAAGTTTCGCTACAAAGTATAGGAAGCCTAGTATAAGAAAGATATCTACAGAAATAGGGCAAACTTCAGTTTGGCACATTTCTATTAGGACGTTGCTTATACAGACGTGGACAAATTATTAGACTAAAACGTTATCTTGGAAACATAATATAATTCGTCATATCAACTATCAGTATAATTCACAGAGTCTTATTGTTGTAAATATGATTGTTTACATCTTCCGGTATATTTTTTCAATAGTTAAGTTTCTTTTCTGACTATGTTGGTACTACTGGTGTTTTAATTATATGCTGCAGAATATATTCTCCCATGGCCTGCAAGAAGACCGGACATGAACGAAATTGAAAATCTGTGATCTATACTGAAGAAGAAAGAGAACAAAAAGAGGCTTACAACAAAACATGGACTTATTTAAGCACTGACCGATATCTGGCTAAATGATGCTGATATTCAAAGAAAGTGTCAAACTTTGGTTTCCAGCATCCCATACAAAATCAACGTGTTAATAAAGAATGAATAAATGAATGAATGAATGAATGAAGCCACTGTGTCCCATGAAGGGCTAGGGCCTCCTACAGGAGGGGAAGCTCGGTTGGTGTGGTTCACATGATGAGCTATTTCACGTGAACAATATTCACATTCGCATTCACTATGTGAGATACACTAGAGTTTGTCAAATTTTAGATCTATATGAGTTTGCTCACTATCTGTCTCCACTCGTTCCTGTTGCGGGCGATGGTTGACCAGTTCCCTCCCAGCTGCTGCTTGAATGTATCTGCCCATCTTCTTCTTGACCTGCCTTGTGTTCTCCTTCCTATGTACAGGTCCCACATGGTGGTTTCTCGCGCCCTCTGCCTTGTTGCTGCCTTGCTACATGACCACCCCACTTCCATTTCGTTATGAGGGCTTTTTCTGTGATGTTCTAAGAAGCTGTAATTTTCTGCAGTGCCGTGTTGGAGACCTTGTCTCTCAGTGAAACGCCAACTATCTTCCTCTCCATTTTCCTTTGGCATATTTCGATGTTCGTCTTTTGCTTCTCTGTGAGGGCCCAGGTTTGGCAACCGTATGTTAGCACCGGGAATACACAGGAGTTAAGAGCCTCTAGTCTGAGTCTGCGGTTTATGGATATGTCTTTTTAGCGCCCGGAAGGTTTTCCAGGATTGTGTTATTCTCCTTTGTATTTCTTTCTCCATCCCTTGATTAAGTGAGACAGTCTGCCCTAGGTAGATGTAATCGTCCACGTGTTCTATCTCTGTTCCTTGTACTGAGATTCAGGGAATGTTCACAAAATATTAGTAACCCCAAAACTCAATTTTCTGTTCATTATATCTGTGCGAAATACATATTTGTTCATTATTTCTACCAATAAATACAGCTTCGTTGCACATATAAGTAATTTAGTCTAATAATTTTTCCACGTCTGTATAGGCCCAACACAATATAATATCAACGTCCCTGTGAGGTTCCTGCAGTGTAAAAGTACGTTAATGATGAATCCTTCCTTGGGTAGAAGGCGGTCGGAGCGTGATGCCGACCACAACACTTCATCCTAGTGCCCAGGTCCATGCTCTCATGCGCCTTCGAGACGTATGAAAGATACCTTTATCTTATGTACAATTCTTGCTTACAATGTCAAGCCTTAAGTCTTGATAGTAATTTACTCACCCCTGAATTAGCAGAATTGAATTCCTGAATGACATCGTGCTACAGCGAGGAGAAGGTTGAAGAGATGAGATGGCGTCTCGCAGAGATGAGAAAAGAAACCATGACAATAAACGTTCATCAAGACCGCGGAATTTGTCCTACTTCCAGGTACAACTGCGGCAGAGGAAGATGAAGTCTCGTAAATGTGTCAAATTACGATGTATCAACTCGTCACTCACTTGACAGCACAATGGTTTTCTGTAATATATCCCTTGTGACAAGAGTCTTACAACGAAAATAACTGAATACCGTACCTGTTTGTATTGTATTCCGTGTAGATATCCTCAACTTGATATGAGGTAGAATACGCAATGCCTTAAACGTCTCTAAACCATTTATAACTTCCAGCAATAAATATTTAAATTCTGCCCTGTCGTAGCTCAATCAACTAACGCGTTCTATGGAAAATGTTCTGGAGTTCGATTCCGGAGAATAATTTTTCGATTTTCGGTTAAGGCATCTATAAGACAGGCTTTTTCCAAGAGGTCTACTCAGTTTCTACTACAATCCTTATTTCATTAACCTTAGTATAACGGTACGAGGACTAACTCTGAAAAGGATAAATAATTTTCAATTGAGAGCATATAACTAAAAAAACGTCTAAGTTTAGATTTCAATAACTTTTTTTCAATGTAATTGTGGTTTAGGCAACTCTGACACTGAGCCACTCAATTGTATGTAAATTTCCAATCCGGCATTAGCCTTTGAGAATGAAGGAAACTATGAAAAACCCCAAAGCATATTTTCCGACCACGGGTTTGAACCCGGGACCTCACGAATGAGAGTCTGAAACGCTACAGTCTAAGCCAGGCGTGGCGAAAATGTGACTCGCGAGCACATTGTAGCTCGCAATTATAGCTGTGCATTTCTCTTGCTTCCTACCTCCCCCAACCCCCATCCTCTCACTCACTGGAGTCAAACTCCGTTCAATTTGTATTTGTCTTTGACCTGCGAGTGGCGTATCATTGTAATGTCTCTCTCGAAACCATGTACCTCTACAAAAACGAAAGTTTCAAGTAGGATGGGAGGACGCATTTTTTTGCTGCCAATATGATGAGAATATTAAATGTAGGCTTATCATTTGTTCACAAGTATAACGAGGAAAACGGTTGTATAACATAATACGGCATTATACTACATGTCACTCATGAAACATTAAAAGGTTAAGTATTGTTGTTGTTATTATTATTATTATTATTATTATTATTATTATCATCATCATCATCTCTGTACGTGTATAATTTTTCAATAGATGTACGAATAATGCGGTTAACTCACAGATTTACAAAGTGATTTTAAATGAAAGCTAGATGTAAAGACTTGACAAATGTTGAACTTTACAAATCTTTTCCAAAAAATAAATATCGGAAGCTTCGTTCTTTCGCTTGCTCTGTTGAAGCCATGTTCGCTACAACTTATGTTTGTAAAAAATTATTTTCAATATTAAAATAGTAAAAACCAAATTTAAATCACGACTGACAGACAAATACCTTCGTGATCAACTACTACTGGCAGTGTGATACAATTCCTGATTTTGAAACTCTGTCGCAGAGACATTCTGAAGACAGTTAATTTTAGGTTGTGATAATGTGTCCAATGTTTTCTTATTCATTTTTTCTTCGTTACACGAACATTAGTTTGTAATCTTATACTGTATAAAATTATATCTAAATGCTTGACGTAAGGAAAATGAAAATCCGTTAATAAGCCAGACAGTTTCTTCACTTCCCCTTCGGGTGTCCGCCTCCCTCCATAGGTGCTATGCACGTTGCAGGTTACACAGTGGCTCGGCGCACGATCACATTTTCGCCACAGCTGGTCTAAGCCAACTCGCTCGGTTACACAGTTCTTATCGTCTTCAAAGAGGTGTAAAAAGAAAACAGTTAATGGAATTGGTTTCAAATGACGAGGCTGCGGTAAAATCCATCAATTTTAAGACAGCTTTTACGCTTATAGACGGAACTGGCCGTACGTGTGCCTCCGCACGTGTCTTGTTCGAGCAGGGTAATAGAAAGCGGAGTTCATAAATTTTTATGCTACGAATTACATCTTTCTCGAGTCGGGAGTGGCGGGTCCAAACCCGTGACTGCAGCCGGCAGGTCTTTTCGTGAGCTCCCGGTCTACCTTGATACTCGTAATTACACGCTGAACTTGACACTGGCGCATTACGAAACTTGATTTCGTCTGGCAGTCGTGTGGGTTTTGTTTGTATACGCCGGGCTCATTCACAAACTGACATGTATTTGTACACAGCAACTGGTTTCATGTACCGGCAGGTTTAGTGGTGTCCTTCGACTCAAGTTCAAAGACAATGACCGCTTACAAGGAAGTAAAAAATGTGTTTACACATCAGCAGGACCCGTACGTTGTCATAAATAAAGTCTTACAAAAGAGTTAAGTATTTCAAGAATGATGCATTGTGAATATTGATGAAGAAGAGAAGTTGAGAGCAAAACTATATTATTAGACGACAACTCCTGGTAGAATAGTTGCTGTGATCTCAAAACATCAGAAGAAAACCTAAAAATTATTTACCATTAAGCCTAATCACTGTTTTCAACAAAGCCGTCTCATAACAAAAACTTAAAGGGCGTATTTAAATAAATAAATAAATAAATAAATAAATAAATAAATAAATAAAACTTTCCCATATCTCATTCTCCGGAAGTTTCGGAGCTATCGTGATATCTCTGAGAGTTTCCCAACTTGATAAAATTGTGACATTTTGACATCTAAATATCTCCCAAAGTTCAAAATGCTGAAACCGCCACTGACTTTGTGCAAAATTTTAAAAATGTGGAGCCTTTAGTTCCAGTACGATCTTCACTGGTTAGGCACCTAATATAACATTTTTTTAACGTTATTCACTGATCCTCGGGAGGAAATTAAACACAGAATAAATATGGGAAATGCCTGTTATTATTCGACTGAGAAGCTTTTATCATCCAGTCTGCTGTCCAAAAATCTGAAAGTTAGAATTTATAAAACAATTATATTACCGGTTGTTCTTTATGGTTGTGAAACTTGGACTCTCACTTTGAGAGAGGAACATAGGTCAAGGGTGTTTGAGAATAAGGTGCTGAGGAAAATATTTGGGGCTAAAAGGGATGAAGTTATAGGACAATGGAGAAAGTTACACAACACAGAACTGCACGCATTGTATTCTTCACCTGACATAATTAGGAATATTAAATCCAGACGTTTGAGATGGGCAGGGTATGTAGCACGTATGGGCGAATCCAGAAATGCATATAGAGTGTTAGTTGGGAGACCGGAGGGGAAAAATACCTTTAGGGAGGCCGAGACGTAGATGGGAAGATAATATTAAAATGGATTTGAGGGAGGTGGGATATGATGATAGAGAATGGATTAATCATGTTCAGGATAGGGACCAATGGCGGGCTTATGTGAGGGCGGCAATGAACCTCCGGGTTCCTTAAAAGCCAGTAAGTAAGTAAGTATTCACTGATCCAAGTGCCGCTCTAACATCCAGTGACAAACGACATAGATACTTCCGTGGAGAAAAAAAAATGTTATGTTCTATTTGACACCCGCAACTGCCGAGGTTATCAGCGTCGCCGGTGTGCAGGAATTTTGTCCCACAGTAGTTCTTTTACTGTACATGCCAGTAAATCTACTGACACGAGCCTGTCGCACTTAAGCACACTTAAATGCCATCAATCTGGCCTGGGATCGAACCCGCAACCTCGGGCATAGAAGGCCAGCGCTATACCAACTGCGCCAACTAGGCCAACTTCCGTGGAGATCTTGACAGTATCGTTGTTAGACATCCCCTAGAAAATCTATAGTAATTTGGGTCTCCCAATTCTCGACTTTTCTAACATCCTATGTCAAGAAAAGACAATGAAATATTTTTAAGTAGTAGGCTATATAGCAAACCATAATAGCTGCCGTCGACCTGGTTGGCGAGTTGGTATAGTGCCCAAGGTTGCGGGTTCGATTCCGGGCCAGGTCGATGGCATTTAAGTGTGCTTAAATGCGACAGGCTCATGTCAGTAGATTTACTGGCATGTAAAAGAACTCCTGCTGGACAAAATTCCGGCATATCCGGCGACGCTGATATAACCTCTGCAGTTGCGAGCGTCGTTAAATAAAACATAACATTTTAATAGCTGCCCTCAATTGAGGCGCTCAGCGCACAAATGGCCCAATCCACAAAATTAAATATATTTCCACTTTACGTCTTTGTAACAGTGCACGAAATGCGATATACATGTATAAACAATAAATGTCGTGCAATGTTGATTAGGCCGATTTACACGTTGAAGAGAACAATATCCGGAGCTCTTCAATGCAATAAACTCAATATGCAAATTTTGTGGATTGGGCCATTTGTGCGCTCAGCGCCTTAATTTAGAGTTCCCGTAAGACACAGCATATTATAACCAGTATTATAAAAAATATTAATGTAATTTACAGTTTAAAAAATATATATGTAAGCCAATATTTTTTTTTGCCTGTCTCTTTTCTCTGATATGCAGTTATACCTTTGGGTGATAGTCTTTTTATTTCCTATACATTCTAAAATTCCCAGTGGCAGGTTGAACCTCAGATTAAAAGATAGCCTTATTAGTAATTCAATCTCATTACCAGATCTTTAATGGTAATTGATTACATACTAATTTCTTTTTTCAGATATTCGTTCTGATAATCCAAAATTTGCACTGTTCTTATTTTTATTTCTAATAGCTAGCATTATTTTTAAATACTGTATATTAACACTTTATTTATACATATTAGTTTAAACTGCCACTCAGTTTGTATTTCACCGTTTAATTCATAATTCATGGTATTTAATTTTTTAACTTATAACTAAAGTATCTTACATTTAATTTTCATCAAGCACAATTTTTGTAGCTCTTATGTTTATCCATATTTATGTATACATACTTCTTGCTGGTTGAGTGAAGAGAAGGCATTACGGCCGTAACTCTGTAACTAAAATAAATTATTACTACTACTACTACTACTACTAAACTGACATACAGACCACCGCCGTGAAGTAATTTTTAGCATGCCTGACGTGAAACGAGCGGTACCGAGTTAAAATCCTGGTGG
This sequence comes from Periplaneta americana, assembly GCF_040183065.1. NCBI lineage: Eukaryota > Metazoa > Arthropoda > Insecta > Blattodea > Blattidae > Periplaneta > Periplaneta americana. The sequence continues at coordinate 43,558,111 of NC_091117.1, read as the reverse complement.
GACAAGTTACCTGGTTGAGATTTTTCCGGGGTTTTCCCCTCAACTTATTAAGAGCACTTTCATCTCATTCAGACGCTAGATAACCATAGCAGTTGATGAAGCATAGTAAAATAATCACTTAAAAAACTGAAACACCAATTGACAAGGCGTGTCCTTGCTCGATACTGGAATATCCGGATATTTACGGCGCTATTTTTCTACAAATTGCTAGCGGAATACTAATTCTCATATATTATTTTATTTAAACTCAGAAAATTATTACTGCATTACACACAAGTATATTTTCTTCTGTACTGTTCTACATAGTTCCCCTATGTTCAAATGTAAAACAATAACGAATAATAGATGGGCCTGAAGTAAATTAATAATACATTTTCAAACTCATTAGTAAAGTTATATTTTATGAACACTCTGTCACCAAGGCTGAAAAGAACAAAAAGAAAACAACAATAATAATAATAGCTGACAGAGCTCTGCCACACACCTTTCAATTACACTGCCCAAGACGCATTCTGTCACCAATGATAAAAATACATCTTTATCTGAAGTCACTCATTCTACTATGACCTAGGGTCTACGTCTGTGGAGAGTGTACACATACTCATTATAGCAATTATATTACAGAATTATGGGCGGGTACCTCAGATGAACAAACACAGCTTAGATGCATATAGGTTTCGACAAACCTCTTGTTACGTCATACTTGAGGGACATCAATTATAAGACTCCAGTATGAGTAATTACAGTTTATTCTAACATTTTAATCGGACAGCTGAGCCCATCCCCACCATATCCAGCATATAAGCGACGGAACTTGCAATTACATCTAAAAACAAATAAAATACGTAAATAGTGTATAAACAGTGTGAAGAGTATAGCCTATGTTGACAGGATATGTAAATAGAAAAAAACTATGGTAAGTTAGAAGGTTATAGAATGGAAGTGCAATTTCCATCCATCGACTTCATTTGCTGTAAAATATTCAAAATTGTAAATATTATTTAACAATAAATGTATTCGTTTTAAATGTTGAATAGCATTTATTTACGACCCCGCTTTAATAAAATAATAATCTCTCCATAATAATAATAATAATAATAATAATAATAATAATAATAATGGGTATCTCACATTTCAAGGATGCAGGAGGACAGGATACCATATAAGTTTTGGAAATATAAAAGATGGATGGACCAATTTCAGTAACTGCTACAGGAATCAATTTCCTAATGCATGAAGGATGATGATGATGATGATGATGAGCAACATAAAATTGGGGTCCCTTCAATTGCGATAATTTCAGCTGCCGAGCTCCATGCGGGCTTTCGTCCCAGTAAAAGAAGAGGCAGTTTCCGGCAATATATGTAAGGTGTACATTTGCGAATGTCTCTTGTAATTACATACAGATTTAATTGATTAATCCTCATTACTACCAGACTCTCTCTTCAGAAAATAATCTCACACGATCTGCCCAGCGTCGAATCGGGGTCCTTGTCTTAACAAACTTTCAGCTGGCATTGCTTCATTTGGGTTTCTGCCCTAATAAAAGAAGAGGCAGTTCCTGACAATGAATGTACAGCGTATATCCGTTAAATAGAGATATGATTGGTTACAAACTTATGTCACCAGACTACCCCTCCACAAAATAATCTCATAAAATCTTCCCGGTGTCGACTTGAGGTTCCTTTGCTGAGAAAACGTCAAAGCTTCATCAGTAACAGTCGAGGTAGTTTCTTGTAATGAATATGAGTTGTACGTTCGCCGATGCCTCTTGTAAATGTAGCAATTCCATAGGTTAAAAATCCGACTCTACCAGACTTCCTCCACAAGAGAGTCTCACAGGACTTGCGCAGCATCAAATCTGGGTTCTTCCAGTTGAGATACTGTCAACTGGCCGATCTCAATTTGAGCTTTCGTTCCTGTAAAAGGCAAAGCAGTTTCTGGCAATAAATGTGAGATATGGATTCGCAAATGCCTCTTCTACTCGTAAACAGAGACTGACACCAGACTCTCCCTTCACAAAATAGTGTCACAGGATCTGCCCAGCGTCGAATTGCGGTCCTTGTCTTGAGAAACTTTCAGCTGGCATTCCTTCATTTGGGTTTTCGTCCTAGTAAAAGAAGAAGCAGTTCCTGGCAATGAATGTGAGGCGTACATTCGTGAAACAGAGATTTGATTGGTTAAAAACCTGATGTCACCAGACTCTCCCTTCACAAAATAATCTCGTAAGATCTTCCCGGCGTCGAATCGAGGTTCCTTTGCTGAGAAACCGTCATCTGGCCGAGCTTCATTTGGGCTTTCGTCCCAGTAAAAGAAGAGGCAGTTTCTGGCAATGAATGTGAAGTGTACAACATATTATTTAATATGTGCCAAAAAGAAGCAGGTTGGAGAAAAGCGCAGGCACCATCGACTGTCGTGCTAGATGTGGAAAGCATATCCAATGAGCGGTCACACTTACGTGACAGAGCCGGCTCCATCAATCAACCCGTGCTGGGATGAGCACCACCTGCTCTCTAATTATACGTGCCACTTAGACTTTCATTTTTCTCGCAGTGATGAAAATATTCTGCTAGGCAGTCCAGGCGGGCTTGCGATCTGATAACGCTCACAATGGCACCGCAAGAACAGGTACCTTCGTGTACAGATGACATTGCATATTATAGCGATAATGTCGTGGTTGCGTTGCTTCGAGGAGAAAAGGAAGACAGGAATTCACAATGCACAACCTGTTACCAAGCTCAAGAAAGTAGATAATCTAGAATGCACGGAACTAGATCTTCCCGAAACTCAGAGATAATCAGTGGCGGCTCGTGGTCTAAAAGTCTTGTGGTACACAAAACATTAAAAGCACTTGATCCGCTGTGTTTGTTGAAATTTTCAGAATTGAATTTCGTTATGAGCTGTCTTCGTGCTTGTGTATTTAAGACATAAATTAGTTTTCCAAGTCTTAATTAACATTTTCTTATCTCAATTCTGAAAATAAACATATTTACGAATTAAATTAATGTTAATACAGTATTCAACAAATGTTCACTTTTAATGGTACTGGTATAAACAGCACGCTTCAAAACAATCCACTCGTCTAGTTGATGTTAACAAATAACTTGACTTAAACAGTAAGAGGAGTGTTGAATCAAAACGAGCTCAGTCCATGCGCAGAATAAATGCTGTTTGAAACGGATTCCCCCTATTTCTGTAGCAATAAATCGACCTGTAAAATCCGTTTCTTTCACACAGCGCTTCTTCAGACTGTGAAGGAGCGCTTTCTGAAAGAAACGGATTTTACAGATCGATTTATTGCTACAGAAATAGGGGGAATCCGTTTCAAACAGCATTTATTCTGCGGATGGACTGAGCTCTTTTTGATTCAACACTCCTATGTGCTAGAAAACAATTCACACTACCAAATAAACCCTCATAAAAATACACTTCAAGATAATTTACATTAGGCCTATTCATTTCACGTTAACAAACTGAAATAAACATTAAGCAGCCTTGGAAACAATCCTCATTTCAAATAATGCTAAAAATACACTGATACAGAAAACAAATTACATATTTACTGGATGTAACAGCAAAGACACTTCAAAATAATTCGCAAAATAATTCAATTTTGTTAAATAAAACTGAAAACATAGACAAAACACACACACACATAAAATATTCACGTGTAAGGTTCAAGATAAACTAGTATAAAGCCGCTTGACGACAATTTACATATTCAGTTCATGATAAAAATATTATATTAATAGCAAATCCGCTTGATAATACACATGTTCAGTTTACAATAAAAGAACTAATAATAGCAAGTCCGCTTGACAACAATAAATTCACATGTTCAATTCACGATAAAAAGAACTGATATTAACATCAAGTCGTCTTGATAACAGTTCACATGTTCACCGATAATTACTGATAGCAAATACGCTTGACAAGAATTCACACGTTCAGCGCTCGGTAACAAACTAATGTAAATAGCAAACTCGCTTGATAAAAATGCACATGTTCAGCTAGCTCACGGTGACAAACTGATATTTAATAGCAAGTCCTCTCGACAAAGAATTACATCTCCAATTCACGACAACATAAAGAAATAAACAGCAAGCACTGTGAAAATAAATTACATGTTCGCAATATCAAATTGACTGATACAAACAGCAAGCATAGTGGAAGCCTTTTATAAGTCCAGTTCGCACTAACAAAATAAACTGATGTACGAGTGAATAGACTATAAATAAAACGTTTCTATGTAAGACATATCGTAACTTCACAATAGAAAATAAACAAGAAAATATAAGTTTATCGAAAAAAAGAGTCAAAATAAATGAAGAATATGAAAATTATATAGACTTAATTTACACATTAGCACTTTAAATGCTGAACCACTAAACCCTGAAGCATGGTGCACGACTTATGAATTACTCTCTACTTGCATATACGAGAATGTAATTTTCCTACAAAGTACACAGTATTCTTTGTTCACTTAATCCCTGGAACAAGGCCTATAGCTTCTTTCATGTCCTAACTCTTTTATGAGAGAAAGATGTACTTTCTAAAATTTTCAAGTCATAATACAATATAAGCAATATTTTTTTGTAATGTCATTAAATAATGTTCACATTTTCGTAAGCTCTATTCATTCCTTGGACAACAATAGCAGCAGACTCATTCTAGTTCTACGTTGAAATTCGTTCAAAAGAACGGGATTATGTTTTACAAGAGGAATATGTGTTCCTTTCAAAATGCCAAACAATTGTCTCCGTTCTCACATGTATTAAGTGTTGTGAAAGATTTATTTGGTAATGTTTACAACCACATGTTGAGAGTTTACGTACTTATGTGTGGTACTTCTGCTACAAATTTCACACGATGTTATACTACTTGAAGGTAAAAGTTGGTAAACATTCATCCATTAATTTTATATGATGTAACGTCATTATTTACTTACTTACTTACAAATGGCTTTTAAGGAACCCGGAGGTTCACTGCCGCCCTCACGTAAGCCCACCATCGGTCCCTATTCTGAGCAAGATTAATCCAGTACCTACTATCATATCCTACCTCCATCAAATCCATTTTATTATTTTCCCATCTAGACCTACGTCTTTGCCACCCCAAAGATCTTTTCCCCTCAGATCTTACAACTAACACTCTATATGCATTTCTGGATTCACCCATACGTGCTACATGCCCTGTCCTCTCAAATGTCTGGAATTAATATTCCTAATTGTCAGGTGAAGAATACAATGCGCGCAGCTCTGCGTTGTGTAACTTTCTCCATTCTCCTGTAACTTCATCTCTCTTAGACCCAAATATTTTCCTAAGCACCTTTTTCTCGAATAACCTTAACCTCTGTTCCTCTCTCAAAGTGAGAGTCCAAGTTTCACAACCATGCACAACAGTCATATAACTGTTTTATAAATTCTAACTTTCAGCTTTTTCAAGAGCAAACTATAACGTCATAATATTTTATAGAATGAAACCTTATTTTTTCCTTCATAAATGAAAAGGTAAGAATCACTTTTAAACACTGCACCTGTTTACTTTGAAATGTCAAAAAATAAGATGAATAGCAATGAGCGGCGTAAAGAAAGTGAACTAAATAAAATTCTGCAACGACCCTTAATTGCGATGATAACTATATAGAAATTTCTAATAAATTATAACGTTCTTAGAGCTGTTTTTACAAGACGTAAAGCCATTAAACGGCACCCATGATTTTACTTATTTACTGAACTAACCTTTTAGAATATGAATCGGCGAACGTTTGAAACAATTGCTTTACTCAACCAATGGGTACGAATTACACGTGTAATACTGAGCTATTATGGAAAGGTTGCCTTAATTTTATTGATAATGGTATGTTTTTACACGCCTAGAAAAATATTAACAACGTTAACTTTCACAATTGTTCCTTTAAGAGTACACTTTTCTTGTTAGTCATCAAGGGTAAACACTCTACCTCGTTTCTTATGCTGTTATTTAACCATTCAATTACATAAACACTTTCAATGTCCAAACAACTGAGATAGAACAACGAAAGGACAAATACGGAAATGAATAGGTCTACTTTAAACAAGGTGGAAAAATTATATAAAAGCAGATACAGCATATACAATACCATTTGTTAACATGTAAGTATAAACGTGTTTTCATACATTATTTTTTGTACGACAGCATTATAAAACAATAAATAAATAAATAACGTCAGATTTGTAGTGATGGGTAGTTTGTTTTCATGGTCTATGAAGAAAGGGTTGCTATGACAATGATGTATTATATATTATAGCGTGGAAAATCGTTTCATAATATTTTTGTGCGAGATCGTGCGTATTTGCTTGGTTTCCGCACAAAACCAATCCGCGGTAAGTCTAAAATTCCACATTCGGTATTCCCAACCTAACACACAGAACAATTTCCCACTTCTTACCGCTTAAGTGACATATTGATTTTACTGCTTTAGACTTTTAACATATTATTTTTAGAGACGTTCAATATAATAATAATTATAAATTGGAAACTTACCACTGCAATTTCATCTAAATTGCACTGTTAATTATTGTTTTTAAATATTTGCAAAAATTAAGTAAACTCTACAACTCCACTAAAGTTACTGCATTCGTGATGCATGTAATATTAAGGAAGCCGTTTGTTTTAAGTTCGCATTTATAGACTGGGGAAAAAAAAAGACAGACATATATCACGGCCTGCTGGAGTATAGTAAACACAGAAAACATTTTAAAGCAACAATGTTGAAGATAGATATTTTTGTTTTGCAAATTTGCCGTCATTGAACAGAAACCAAGATGGAGATTTCATTGTAACTAATTAGAAATTCCTCTTTCAGGTATGTAATAAACGGTCTTCGCACAAAATAATGTACGATACACGAGCGATATGTTTTCTTCAATTCTCGGAAATTAAAAAAGCTCAACTACGTTTCGCTTTTTCAAACTTTTCCTGGAACATGAAAACCGCTCTTGTAACGCATATTACTATTACAACACTAGTTTAATAATGTGACATATTATACACGATTCTGACTAACGATAAATGTTGTTTATAATGCTGATGTACAAAAAAATGCAGATACTTGACAATATATTCTTCGTTTGTTTCCTTATATTTCCAAAGTATCTAACACAATATTAGTTTTATGTTTATTCCTTTATCTACTTCTGCATATTTCTTAGTCCTACTTAGAAATCTCATTTAATTGACCATGATCCTATAATATCTTATTTTCGTACAGTCCAGGCTTCCAACATGTGGATACATATAAACAGATTGTTGTTTTGAAACTTCAGAGGCTATTATTTAGAAACAAATAAGTAATTACAAAGCTATATTATTGGAGAAATGGTGAAATGGGCATTTCAGAAAAAAAAAAAAAAGTATTTCGAAGAAAATCCTCCTTCCAGCAACATTGGCGCATTGTTAATCGAATGCGAAAGAGTTGGCTTTCTATGACGAAGATATGATTTATCTCAATTTGCTGAAACAGCTCGCTAATCCTTAAGTCATCTTCACATGTTATGGTACCGCTTCGGCTGAAAATCGGCTCTGCGTGCATGAAATACGTATGTCGTTTCACTCTTTCACAGTGCATGCACGCAGTGTAGAATCTGCTCATCCATCACTGTTCTAAGGCTAACGATATCTGATAAACTTCTGAAATCGACAAAAGAGCTTAAATTTACCATCTTTAACGACAGAAACAAATGGCAGGGACATATTCAACTGCCAAGATTTCTTTTATTTACAAGAAATATTTCAAGACAAGAAAATGCTCGATTGATCCATAATAAAATATGAATCCATAACTGAATTTACGGTATATGTAATTACTGCGAATATCTTCAATTCATTCTTCTTAAAAAAAGGAAAGCAGAAAACTGCACTTAGCCTTCTGAGTTCTGAGAGTATACTATACCATATGAAGGTTTCAGAACCATAGTGGGACAAGCGCCATTTACTATAACCGTACAAAACAAGAGTTAAAATGAAGTTATTACCATAATTCAATGGAAACATACAGCAAGAAAAATAAAGCATATCCATTAAAACTAAATGATGTCAATCTTCATTAAACTATGGCATTAGCTTAACTTTAACCCTTGCTTTCTCCGTTTTTAATAAATGGCGCTTGGCCCACTATGGCTCTGAACCCTTCATATTTCATACATGATTATGATATAAGATGTACAGACCCCCGAAGTATAATATAATATACTTGAATTTGTGCTCTAACTGTAACCCGCAGAATTTTTTCAGCATTTTCACTCATGTCGTCCACACCTGTGGAGTAACGGTTAGCGCGCCTGGCCGCGAAACTAGGTGGCCCGAGTTCGATTCCCAGTCGGAGCAAATTACCTGGTTGAGGTTTTTTTCGGGATTTTCCCTCAACCCAATATGAGCAAATTATGAGTAACTTTCGGTGCTGGACCCGGACTCATTTTACCGGCATTATCATCATCATCTCATTCAGACGCTAAATAACTTGAGATGTTGAAAAAGCGTCGTAAAATAACCTACTTAACCCTCATGTCAGTGACTTTTTTTGAAGTGTACAATTAAATTGAACTTTAAAAATACAACAACAAATGTCTCAGGACTCAGGAGGATAAAGTAAGCACCGTTTTTCTTTCTCGAGCCTGCTCGATTACGTCATCCTCAAAGACGAATAACCATTGCCGTATAATGCAAGGGGCGAAGACAAGCAACTCTCTGTTATTACACTATAATTATGACGGTCGTTATCGCCGCATGAATTTAATGTTAACCTCTCTCATTTACTCTAATTAAACTCCGTCATGGGTTCGCCAGCGTGAATTGCAGGTAGCGAGCTACGGGCCTCCAATTAATTTCAGACTCAAGATTGCCCATATACGATACTATTGTTACACTGTAATGAACTGGTCCTCGAAGAGATTCGAATGTAGCATCTCAATTCTTCTAGAGCTGCAGTTTTATATCGAGGACTATCGTTGATTTTATGAAGACTTCCTAGTGGATTTGGCCACCCATTGCTTTATTACAAGGCAGGAGTAACGCATCTGTCAGCTTATTATCATCTCTGCTTTTATTATGGTAATCGCGGAACGTGGTGTTTACTCTCAGGTCGGGTCTCTGTCTTCACGTCCTGCATTTTCTCAACATAAAATCATTGCATCATATTGTTTTTTACGACCTTCTACTGAAACTGTTCTGAGACATGTAAAGCAGTTATAGAAAATAAACAGATTACATCATCGCCCAAAAAAAAGGAAGAGTACAATATTGGAAACAGTCCCGCGCCGTGGCGTTGTGGTCTAAGGCATCCTGTCTAGGACTCGCGTTACGGAATGCGCGCTGGTTCGAGTCCTCATGGGGGAAGAAATTTTCTCATGAAATTTCGGTCAGTGTATGGGACCGATGCCCAGCATCGTGATGCACTTGGGGAGCTACCATAGGTAGCGAAAATCAGGTTTCGCAAACCAGTTATAACGGCTGGGGGAATCATCCTGCTAACCACACGATAGCTCCATTCTGGTTGGATGATCGTCCGCCTCTACTTCGGCATGTGGACATGAGGCCAGCAGCCGGCTGGTTGGTCTTGGCCCTTCATGAGCTTTAGCGCCATGATTTACTTTACTTTACTTACAATTGGAAACAAATTTCTGCAGACTGTAATTCTGATAGATTGGAAAAGTCTGAAGTTGGCTTACATAATCATACATGAAATATTAGTGCGGACCTTTGACTATAATAATAATAATAATAATAATAATAATAATAATAATAATAATAATAATAATAATAATAATAATCCGTGACTCTATAGCCCGTGAAGGGCTAACCACACGATACCTCCATTCTGGTTGGATGATCGTCCACCTCTGCTTCGGCATGTGGATGTGAGGCCAGCAGCCGGCTGGTTAGTCTTGGTCCTTCATGGACTGTAGCGCCATGGATTTACTTTGCTTTACTTTACTTTACTTTACTTACAATTGGAAACAAATTTCTGCAGATTGTAATTCTGATACTTGTAGGTTGGAAAAGTCTGAAGTTGGCTTACACAATCATATATGAAATATTAGTACTGACCTTTGACTATAATAATAATGATAATAATCCGTGGCTCTACAACCCGTGAAGGGCTCAGACCGACCCAACCGGCTGCTGGCCTCACGCCCACATGCCGAAGCAGAGGTGGACGATCATCCAACCAGAATGGAGGTATCGTGTGGTTAGCGCGATGATCCCCCAGTCGTTATAAATGGCTTTCGCAACCGGATTTCGCTACCTATCGTAGCTCCCCAAGTGCATCACGATGCTGGGTGGGCACCGTCCCATACACTGGCCGAAATTTTATGAAAAAATTTCTTCCCTCATGAGGATTCGAACCAGCGCGCATTCCGTAACGCGAGAATGCCTTAGACCACGACCCCATGGCGCGGGACACCTTTGACTATATAAAATAAAATGTAAATGAACTTTACTTTCCATGTTACTTGCAGGAGCTGTTTTATTCTTTTTTCCCTCTTCCGGAGGAGGCCCCGCAAACAAGCACCGCTGCCTTAGGCTTATTGTGCAACCTCCTTATATTGGGATGCTTCTGAAGTCCTTAGGACCGCTCTACAATCACATGATTCACTCTTGGTGCCAGCGTATCGATTCAGCCACAGAATACAGTTCTGACAGGAGTCCACACCTCCCTCTCCTTGTCATGTTCCTCTGCAGCCTCCTCAGATCGATGACATAAGTTCGCAATTCATGTGATTTTATTCTGCTGGATTCTTTAACCAGAAGACCACGCCCCCGTCGATTCCGCAATTCACCAAGGCGCCATCTATCCGAGGGAGCTAAACTCCTATAGTCTAGCACATTCCACTATTGAAACCCCTGCGGCTTCTTGGAATCTGTGCAATTCCCGCAAACAGATGCCACCTGCAGGCAAACCCCGGACCACGTCCGCCATTCCTGCTAGTCGACCTGTAATTTTTAAGGATGATTCATGAAATGATGCTAATAAATATGTAATGAGTTTGAGATTCAACATCGAAAATTACCCAGCAATTCTGCTTCAAGTGATTGAGGGAAAGCCTTGAAGAAAACTCAACCAGGATTTGAACCCGGTGTCCACTCGTTTCACAGTCAGGCAAAATAACAGTTACTACACAGCGGTGGAGTTATTATACTTATTTTGATCAATAATTATTTATCTTTCGCCAAACTACGTTCAACAAGTTTGATTGAGTAAAACCGCGAGCTACATTTAAGTAAGTGTTTATACAATCAAAAATCATAGTTTAGCTTAATTCGAAGTTAATTTCATTGCCTGATATCAGATTAATTTGGTTACAAAATTGGTCCTTAGAGTTCCAGTTCTCTTCAGAGCGTTAGGAAATTTATTGTGACATTCGTAACAGCACTGAGCAAGGTTGATTTTTGTCCAGGTTTAAGATACAATTTTTTAAAAAAGAAAGTCATAACAAAATAGCCTTAATTTGTTATATTTCAAAATAAAAGTTTTCGGAGAAACTAAATGAAAACAACTGACAAAGATCTTAATGTAAACTCCAGTCTTCTTTTATCGAGTGGTATTGTCATATTTATTAGCATTATTTTAAAAAGTTTAAGCGGTTTCAAAAGTGTTCTGAAAATTTACTAACCATGTAGTTTGAAAGTTAAATCTGCGCGTTATACGAAATTATAAAAATTAAGAAATTCTTTTTCAAGCAACATTCCGTGTCACTTGCGTGGCCGATGAATAGTTTTCAGTCACTAAGACGACCTCGAAAATTCAAGTAAAGAGACAATTACGCCTTTCTGTTCTGAGTTAACTAATTACCGCCAGTCACAAAACTATATTATTAAACTAATATGCAAAATATTGCATTCCTGACATATTGCCTTTCCTCTCACTTCTTTCAAGCAGCATTTGCATAAAACTGCAATAGGTTCCCTGGAATTGACGCATTTTTAATTCTCGAGTTGTCTACCTTGTTCTTTTTATTACCTGTTCTATTGGTGTAAAGGCTGAAATTCGATACTCGTTTAGATTTAAATTACATAACCACTGATTAAAACTAACATATTTGTCTTAGTTTTTCTTGTTTATTTAGTGTTAGTTCTCATTCTTTTTTTAAAACATAATCAAAATCAAATTTTATCATTAGTTCTACTAAGCTACAATTTTTCCATGTTTATCCACAATCACTCTTACAACCAGAACAATCTAGTATATCGTGAAATTGAGTGTTTCTTTGTCCTTCTTCTTCATCTTCATTTTGTACTTTATATCTCATCTTTATCATTGTTATCATCATACAATTTCCATGGCATAGAGATAAGTTAGTTTTGTTATTAATTTTCATTATCACAACTACCACCACCATCGCATGAAATACTAGTTCATTCCTAGTTCAACAACACAATCAATACGATCACCATTTCCATGGTTTTCATTGTCACTTCTATCCCCAACAACATCGAAATCTTAGTCTTCAACTATTCTCGTTTTCATCATCAGTATCATCATCTTCATCATTTATGATACGAAAACGTGACCTTTCTTCTGCTCAACTACTTTATCTTGTTCATCATCCAACTTCTTTTGTCTTCATCTTTAACCGCTCCTCTGCTGCATCTCAAATTATTTTCTTATCTCTAACTACTACCGTCTCTTCTTTATCTTCAAAGATCTAGTCTTCGCCTCAATCTTCAACTACATTCTCCTTTTCATTTTGAGCTATTTTCTTTTCTTTATATTCAATTACATCCTTTTCTTTACCTTTAGCTATGCCTTTATCATAATCTTCAACCACCTAATTTCCCTCGTTTTTATCTTATTTAACTATACCTCTATATTATTCAACTTCAAACACCGATTCGTCCACGTCTTCGTCTTCAACTACCTTCTCGTTGTATTTTACTACTTCTATATTTTCATCTTTAACTACATAGGCTAATATTTCTCGTTTTTATCTTCAAATACTTCCTCTCATTTATATTTAACTGTTCCATTATCTTCAACTTCAAAACCTAACCTTCTATGTCTTCACCTCAAACTATCTCCTGTTCTTCATCTTCAAGTACCTCCTACCCTTCATATTCAATTACCTCCTTCTCTTCATATTCAAGTACCTCCCCTTCATATTCAAGTACATCGTCCTCTTCATATTCAAGTCCTTTTCATCTTCAAGTACCTCCTCCTTTTCATCTTCAAGTACCTCCTCATCTTCAACTACCTCCTCCTCTTCAACTACCTCCTCCTCTTCATCTTCAAGTACCTCCTCTTCTTCATCTGCAAGTACTTCCTCCTCTTCATCTTCAAGGCCCTCTTCCTCTTCATATTCAAGTATCTTCTACTCTTCATGTCCAAGTACCTATCTCCTCCTTTTCACCTAGAAGTACCTCCTTCTCTTTATCTTCAAGTATCTCCTCTTCATCTTCAACTACCCAATCTTCCTCGTCTTCATCTTTTACTACCTTCTCTTCTTCACCTACATCTTCTACTAGCTAAGCTTTCCAGTCTTCGTGTTCAAATCCTCTCCATCTTAAATTACCACCACCACCACCACCACCACTTCGTCATCTTCAACTCTTATTTTTTTTTTCAATTCTTCTTTCGTTAAAATACTTTCATGACAAATAAATAAACATTTTTTGTCACTTATTTATGTTCTCTAATCACCACCACCACCACCACCACCACCACCACCACCACCACCACCACCACCACCACCACCACCAAGGTAATGTTCCAATGTTAAAACCTTGATCCTTTCTGACTTTGTTTTAGTGAGAAGTGAATTTAAACCTCCTTGCCAACTTAATAAGAGTGGTCTCGAAATAAAGACAACACAGACCAAACAGGATAAAATGTTACAAGATCAAAAACAGAAGAGGGGGACAAATCGACATCTTCCTGGCGATAGCTAATAAAACGTACATCCCTTGAATTTGTAGAAACAAACGCGCTTTCCTTTTATATGGCTTTAGACATAGATAAAGCGATATTAAATAACAATAGAATATATTATAACTCCACAATATACACGTAGGTATGCATTATGATTATCATGTTCAGAAAATAAGTAACAAGGAAACAGCAGTGTAACTAGCTGCATAAACAATGTCTTGCGCTCCAGACTGAATGTCAAAGAAGTGTTGCCTACTAACGCATGCCTGATGGTTATCTGTTCGACGCGACGTTTTCAATGAATACGACTTGTTCATCCGTAACATACGCAGTGCGGTACAAAAGAATTCTCACGCCAGAGGTCACCAGGCCAAATAAATTCAAACGTTTCGCATCTAGATAGAAGTTTGGGAGTTATGCTAATACAATTCTATAGAATATTTTCTTTGTATCTTGCCGCCACATTTTAAGTTGTGTATAAATTATACCTCAGATTGTTTTTGGATCAAAGATAGACTTATCAAACAAGGTAATCAGACCTTCGATATACGGAAGTTGTTGTAACTTTCTTATTGTGAGAAATATTAAAGAATAGTGTTGTAAAACCGCAGAAAATCAATTTCGAGATTCTCGAAAATGGACGTGTTCAGTGTCACTGATAGCGAAAAGTAATTTTGGGCATTCTGTCTGTCAGGTATAGCGATGTTGAATTTCATTCATATTCCGTATCTACGAGTAAATTTATCCCAGAAGATTAACATAATTTTATAGCAAAAAATAATTCAACTTTATTTGAAATAAAAATAATGGCTCTCATCTACACAACCGAGATGACTGTCACTGTGATTTCTTGTAATACAGAGAAGTAATCGGATCCGCAATGACTCACAGAGAACCTGAATATGTTGGAAGAATTACATATACAGCTAATTCTGGAATTTATTCAGAACTACAGAATGAACTGGATACGATACGTAGAAAAAAAATATTAAAACTGAATTTCTTCAGCACGAAAAGGAGTTTAGCCTGCAGCCAAGAACAGTTATGAGTTATATTAAAACATAACAACAGAAAGTGTTCCGACACGTCTAAATAACAGGGTTTTTATTGACTTTTCCGTCGTTTACAAGCATTTAATTGACCGACACCTGATTAATAGCCTAACGATGTAACACATCATTTCAAATTATCAATAACTTGACTGAAATTGCTTTTACTTTCAGTATTCTATAACAGTTAAT
Organism: Periplaneta americana; assembly: GCF_040183065.1. Classification (NCBI taxonomy): domain Eukaryota; kingdom Metazoa; phylum Arthropoda; class Insecta; order Blattodea; family Blattidae; genus Periplaneta; species Periplaneta americana. The sequence goes on along the minus strand of NC_091117.1, from coordinate 43,542,964 downwards.
TATGGAGCGCAATATAAATGTTAATATTGTCCAACATGATTTTTTTTTCAAACATAATAGAGCACGCGATCAACATCGGACACGCCGAAATAAGCTAGATTAAACATCTGTTTACATTCACGATTCTGTATACTAAAGTTGTAAAAAATAATGAAATGGTCCATGCCTGTCACTATACTGTAATTCTGATGTAATTGAGGAATTCTAACAAGGCTTCAGTGTTACTGACAAGAAATAAATTGTTACTTAAATTGCCGTTATGTTATTAACAATATGTAAGATTGCGCACACATCGAAACATATTTTGGAATTAAATAAAGTTTACTTCAAGCGAGAAAAGCAAAATGATATTTATGCTCGACCATGCCGAAATGTAGTAATTATACACCTGGTAGCAGCACTTTAATGGACCTCATTAAAGTACACCTATTCATTAAATTTCAGGTGTTCCACCAATCAGAAAACACCATTGTAGCAATATGAAAGCGCAAGTATCGATTATTCTCGGATATGCAATAGAAAGACAACTAACGAAACGTCACGGAGGTTGGAAATCCAATAATGTCGCAGAAGGTTATGTTCTGTTACTATAATAATTAGCGTTAATTGTAAATAATATTCAAATAAATTCAATTTGTCATCTCGTTTTTCGATGTCTAAATCAATTTCAAGGTTATAGAAAGATTAATGTTTATTTTACTCTCTAGATTATATCAAGGTCAATTACACTTGTTATCGGAAAAAATCAATACTTTCGAGTCTGCGCACATCTCACAATTTACGAGATATTGCACAATGTCAGTTCCGCTCCCCAGTCAGATAAGAATAACATGAATACTTATGAATAATTTCAAGTTAGAAATATGGTCGAGCATATAAAGTCGTATTAAACTTGCCTATAATGGTAATTAAGACGCTCGTATGAAAATTATGAAATTCGCTTGCGCTCGTTTCATAAACATACTCGCGTCTTAATTACTACCATTATAGGTTCGTTCCATAATGTACTATTATAAGATATGTAGCAGGTTATGCAATGATGAGCAGAAAAACAAATGAATAGAATTAAAACAAAGTACGACATGGATTAACAACGAAAATTTATGAACCTTCGTAAGTTATTATACAATTTATGACAAGTTATAGTAAATTCAAACCTTATTTTCAACGTTTCGAAATTCATTCTTCAAACGTCGAATGCATAATGTGAACAACCCACGCAGATAATTGTTCACCTGCTATTTCAATATCCAATACAAAACCGTTAGAGGCACTGGTTAGAAGCTATACCACATTCATGACGAACTCATCAGCTTGTTCTTCTTTCCCTTCTTTATGAATCATCGCCATCATCATGACTATCATCTTCACGATCGACCCTTCAAGAGTTTCGATGGGTAAGAATAATTACAAACCAACTGCTCACTATACTTTTGTCGTCTTAAATTTCTATATCCAAAGGGTATGCACACGTAACCTACATATTCTAGAATACACAATCGAAGTAGAGTAAAGATATACAGACCCCCCTCCCCATACAGCGGATGTCATGAAAGGAAACTTCATTAACAATCTGTGTTATGTTGCGCATTCTGATTTATTCACCCTCGTGGATATGGGGCAGTTTGTAGGCAACATAATCCGCATATATATCAACTGGAAGCAAAGAGAACGTCCATATTGCACTCGCATTAATTGACACGTCTCAAACGAGCTTGTGAAAGGGCAGTTTTATGATCCAGTTCTGAATCGTTATTGCCTTATGAGACGGATATTAGCCATTCTACAACACATATGGCATAAAGAAATGAATGATATTTAATGAAATTAAGTTAATCACACCGCTAAATTTATTGAAATTTAACCTATTGTAATTTATGATTTAGTTATACGTAACTGGATAAGAATTTGTGTAAGAGTAAACCAGCGTATGTTGTAACAATGCCCAGTGCTTACGTTATATTGAGTCATTCTAGGCCTTTCACAAGATGTACTCCAGATCAGAATACTGGATCTTGTCCATAATGTATGTGTTATAAGAAAAGCGAGTGTACAGTACACAATCAGAACAGCTCTGACTTATTTAACAGCAATCTCGAGAAGCATGTAGCAACTCTTTCATGTAATGTCATATGTTCATAAAAATTCCTGATGGCTGATAAAGTCATATAGGCTGTATGAAATCCTTGTATAATATATTTACTTAAAATTTTCTTGCAAATATATATTACACAGGGTTGCGAAATTTTAGTTCAAGGCTTTTAATATCGAAGATTGATTTTAATTAATTATTGTTGGCTTCTGTTGAAGGATCTGAAGTCAGATATTGCCTATCACGTACGAAAAAATTGTTATAATGATTTGAAATTGCCATATTTATAGCTCTATCCATGCAAGTTGTGCTGGGCCACACAATTATTTCATGAAACTACACAGAAAATGTTTCAGGGCTGGAGATCCTAAGTTCATCTCCCTTCAGTTATGTCCTAATCATACACACTCTTCGAGAAACTATGAAATGTTTCTTCATTAAGTAAATATCCCTGAAATTTTCTCAAATCCTCGATTTCCTTTACATTTATTGGAGGACTGTGCAAGTATTCCCTTTTTTGTAGTATCACAATGGCTGTCTTAATCTTGTTATTCTGATACAAACAATAATTTTTATTCTTTTATGCTCGAAATGTAGTGATTATACACCTGGTAGCAGCCCTTTAATGGACCTCATTAAAGTACACCTATTCATTAAAGTTCAGGCGTTCCACCAATCAGAAAACACCATTGTAGCAATATGAAAGCGCAAGTATCGATTATTCTCGGATATGCAATCGAAAGACAACTAGCGAAACGTCACGGAGGCTGGAAATCCAATACTGTCGCAGAAGGTTATGTTCTGTTACTATAATAATTAGCGTTAATTGTAAATAATATTCAAATAAATTCAATTTGTCATCTCGTTTTTCAATGTCTAAATCAATTTCAAGGTTATATAAAGATTAATGTTTATTTTACTCTCTGTATATCAAGGTCAATGACATTTGTTTCTCGGAAAAAATCAATACTTTCGCGTCTGCGCACATCTCACAATTTACGAGATATTGCACAAGGTCAGTTACGCTCCCCAGTTAGATAAGAATAACATGAATACTTATGAATAATTTCAAGTTAGAAATCTGGTCGAGCATAAAAAGTCGTATGAAAATTATGAAACTCCCTTGCGCTCGTTTCATAAACATACTCGCGTCTTAATTACTACCATTATAGGCTCGTTGCATAATGTACTATTTTCTTTTTAAAAGGTTGATTTATCTCACTGTGATCCGCTGAAGACTGCTGGCTCAATCAGAACGAATACTGCAACAAATTAAACACAACTTCCTTTACTGTATGAGTGACTACCATGTTATCAACGGTTGACACAGGGAATGCACTCTATAGTGGTGAAACATACCTACTCGTATAGATTGAGAAACCTTGTTTGTTAACAGCTAACTACAGAGAATGCATTTTATAGCAGTGAAACATAGTTACATTGAGAAACCCCGTAAGTCCGTGACTTACGGAGTTTCAATACCAAAGCAACTAAATGCGTTGTCCTCACAACCATCCTGTTCATCAGACCTACATTTATTTTATTGGGTTATTTTACGACGCTGTATCAACATCTAGGTTATTTAGCGTCTGAATGATATGAAGGTGATAATGCCGGTGAAATGAGTCCGGGGTCCAGCACCGAAAGTTACCCAGCATTCGCTCATATTGGGTTGAGGAAAAACCCCGGAAAAAACCTCAACCAGGTAACTTGCCCCGACCGGGATTCGAACCCGGGCCACCTGGTTTCGCAGCCAGACGCGCTGACCGTTACTCCACAGGTGTGGACTCAGACCTACATAAAATGGTGTGTCTCGGTTGCGTCTTTCATTTTTTTTTTTTCACATAAAACGAAAATGACAAAATGAGTTTTAAAAATGACCGATTCAGTTAAGGATGCAGTACGAGATTTTCACTCGTTACCAGACATTTATAGTGACATTAAAGAGATAATAAAAGAAATGTTATCAAAGACGGAATGTTCAAGTTTGGAAAGTTAATGGATATCGTTATTCTACATTATAGCTTTCAGTCGTGGACACTTAGAATGTTAATGTTCAATTCAATCCTCGGAAATGAAGTATATTACAAGTAGCCTAAATGGGAAAGTGACAGTGGAATTAAATAAAAGGTAACGAGGCGAGAAGAGATGACACAAGATTTTTCTCCAGATGAAAGCCTTAAGAAATGTTAAGGAATACCTGTATATAGAATCGATTGGCATGGAATATGCAAAATGATGATGAGACGGCATTATTAAAAATAGGTTAAGTTATATAAATCAACTACGAAAAGGAGTGCCTGGATTTTAAAATTGAATTTTACAAGAGAATGATAGTCTTTGCTTTCATGTGGATGATGTTGATAATAATAACAATATTATTATTAATAATAATAATAATAATAATAATAATAAAGTCGGGAGTATTTTGTAATATGAAGGAACATAGACCCTATCTTACAAGTTAAAAAACTGATTACCCCACACTTTTCCCAAAATCCAATACACTAGTCTCCAAAACCTAATTTCCCAAAGAATTTTCTTCCACTATAATTACTTCCCAATATCTTTGGTTCCCAAATTTCCCAGTACCATTTTGTAATAGGTTTCAAGATTTACGAAATAAAATAATGATTGTAGTATGCTTGTATTTGCATCTTTCAGACAATTTTTTTGTTCCCCCAATGCTCGAAGAAAATCATCAAGCCTTTCCTCATCTTTGTAGAAGTTATACTCATTAACAGTATTTTGAATACGAACTTGAATGCGGAGCCACTTCTTCTGGATTTCTTGCTTACCATCTGACGTAATTCCATCTGTGTAATCGCAGTCTCTACATCAACTTGTTCTTTAATGAATTCATTTAAGAGAGTATAAACTGATAGATGATGGTGTTTGCCTACTACAATCATAAAAGGATTATGCTCCTTTCACTCATGTTATTCGTGCGGTGATGACCAAGCAATGTAACTTGTAACTGTAGTCACAACCAGTAAAGAAGAAAGGAAACGAGACTATTGGGAAAAATTAGTTTTGGGAAAAATGAGTATTGGTAAAAATGAGTGTTGGTAAAAATGTTTTGGAAAAAATACGAATTGGGAAAAATTAAATGTGGAAAAAGAGGACTGTAAACAGTGAATTGGGAATAGTATGAAGGAATGTATAAAACTATATCCGTTCATGATTGCTGATGATGATGATGATGGTGGTGATAATAATAATAATAATAATAATAATAATAATAATAATAATAATAATAATAATAATATCATTGGAAAACTCGGGAATATTTTGTAATATGAAGGAACATATCTTAATAGTTATAAAACTATATCCGTTCATGATTATTAATGATGATAATGATATTAATAGTAATAATAATAATACTATAATTAATAATAATAATAATAATAATATTAATAGCATTGAAAAATTCGGGAGTATTTTGTAATATCAAGGACCATATCTTAATAGTAATAAAAAACTATGTCCGTTCATTGTTGTTGTTGTTGATGATGATGATGATGATGGTAACAACAATAATAATAATAATAGTAATAATAATAATAATAATAATAATAATAATAATAATAATAATAATAATAATAATAGACAGCATTGGAAAACTCGGGAATATTTTGAAATATGAAGGAACATATCTTAATAGTTACAAAACTATATCCGTTCATGATTGTTGATGATGATAGTGATATTGAACAACTCGGGAGTATTTTGTAATATGAAGGAATATATCTTAATAGTTATAAAATTATATCCGTTCATGATTGTTGATGATAGTGATAATTTGTTTTTTATTTATTTATTTAGAATATTAACGTGCAAAACAACAGCACAAGGCCAATTACAGTTTAGCACGATAATAATAATAATAATAATAATAATAATAATAATAATAATAATAGCTTTGAAAAACTCGCGAGTATTTTGTAATATGAAGGAACATATCTTAATAGTTACAAAACTATATCCGTTCATGATTGTTGATGATGATGATGATGATGATGATAATAATAATAGTAATAATAATGATAATAATAGTAATAATAATAGGATAATAATAATAGGATAATAATAATAATAATAATAATAATAATAATAATAGTAGGATTGGAAAACTTGGGAGTATTTTGTAATATGAAGGAATATATCATAACAGTAATAAAACTAACCCTCCATGATTGTTGATGATGATGATGATGATGATGATGATGATGATGATGATGATGATGATGATGATGATGATGATGATGATTAGCATTGGCGTGCAGGAGCATCTTGTAATATGAAGGAACATAAGTTAATGGTCAAATATCTGTATTCGTTCATATTTGATGATAATTATGATGTCGGTAAATGAATATGTGTTAAAAAGACTAGAATTATTTTATAATACAGAGACAAATTAATATTTATGACAAGCCACTGTAGCGTGTTGTTTTATTTTTAAGCTTACAGAATATGGGTTTTACAAAAAAGATTGTATCAATTTGGCATACTCTGTCACATACTATAGCCTTTTTCAGCTATTATGGGGTTGGTATGAAAGATAGAGAAAAAATATGTATTGTAGAATATGTAAATGTACTAGCATTTTAGAATCATAGCATTACAGTTATTATGTTACCACTGATTCAATCTGCAGTGCTCAGAGAAGCACATCAGCATGCACGTCGCGTGGACGGCTGCATGTGTCACCAATTACTAGAGCCGTGCCTGCATTATGCATCTCCCACCGCGGGCTCCACACAGCGTTAACTGCTCACCACACTATAACAGAGTGTGCTATTTTCTTTTTCATCTAAAGGAATTTAAGTTTATAACATATTCTATATTTGAATAATGTAAGTAAACAAATTATTGCAAAGGACATATGTTATTTTATAAATGGAGTCTGAATTTATTGGTTTTCTTAATATAATAACAAAATATTGTTCATTATAATATTGAAATCCCGTAAATCATGAAAATTTTAGCTTACCTAGAAGCAAATGTAATATTATATACAAGTTAATGCCATGCTTCCGTGACTTCCTCACACAAGATTTAACTTTCAGAAGCAACAATTTTTAAGAATATTTCATTTAATTTAATTTAGTATTCTACACAAGGGCAGGTCTTTCACTGCAAACCCAGGTTTCTCCAAACTTCCCTATTTTCTGCCTTCCTCTTCGTTTCCTCATATCATCCATGTACGAGGCGTGTTCTTAAAGTAAGTTCCATTTTCAATTATAGCTGTCGCATCGCTGCAATCGTTATTTTGCGCATACGTGTTTTCTTCTTCAGTCTTCAGGCAAGCTGTGCATGCAGTTTCAGAGCTTCAGTCCGTGTGTGTAGTTAGTTGTGATCAGTTGAAATGATTAAAGTGATCGAGCACCCCTCCGACTGTGAGATGCGCTCTGTTATCCGTTTTTTGAATGCGAGAAACATCAAACCAGCTGACATTCATCATCAACTTTGTGAGGTGTATGGTGATGATACCATTAGTGATGGAATGATCAGGAGATGGGTTAGGAAGTTCAACGAGGGCCGCGTCTCTGTGCATGACGAGCAGCATATCGGTCAGCCATCTTTGATCAATGACGATTTGGTGCGTGCTGTCGATGAAAAAATTGATGAGGACAGGAGGTTCACAATTTCTTCGCTTTCCTTGAATTTTCCACAAATGTTGCGGAGTGGTTCGCAGGCGGGTGAATTCTACAATTCAACGACTCGATAAATGCGTCAATAATGGTGGAGATTATGGTGAGAAGTAATTGAAGTGTGGGGAATAGAATGCTACAAAAATGGTTTGTAAATATTTTCCCGTTTACTTTCTACACCCTTTTGGAACTTACTTTAAGAACACGCCTCGTATGAAGAGTCCACTGCAAGAATGATGGATGTCACTTTCTTGTCGAAAATGAACTAAGACTGTCAATGCATAGCTTAAGACATATATAATGTACATACAGAGTTATATGGCATTAACACTGATAGTCATTGTCCAGTAATGATCGGAAAATCTCAGTTAAGCATTAGCGCTAAGCATTTCAAACTTTCAAATGCTTCTCCTGCAAAATGTATTCCAAATGACATCCATCATTCTTGCAGTGGACTCTTCATATCTTAATGTCGTCTATGATCTGATATCTTCTTCTGCCTCGAACTCTTCTCTCGTTCACCATTCCTTCCAGTGCATCCTTCAGTAGGCAGTTTCTTCTCAGTCAGTGATCCAAACAATTTCTTTTCCTCTTCCTGATCAGTTTCAGCATCATTCTTTCTTCACCCGCTCTTTTCAACATAGCTTTATTTCTTATTCTGTCTGTCCACTTCACACGTTCCATTCTTCTCCATATCCACATTTCAAATGCTTCTATTCGCTTCTCTTCACTTCGTCGTAATGTCCAGGTTTCCGCACCATACAATGTCAAACTCCATACAAAGCACTTCATTAGTCTCTTTTCTTTAGTTCTTTTTTCAGAGATCCTCAGAAAATGATCTTTTTTCTATTAAAAGGAATCTTAATTCATTAATTATTCTGTTTTTTTTTTCGTTATCCCACAAGTTAACAATTCTTGACTAACGGGGTTTCAAAAATAAGCGATTCAACCGTGTTTAAGGAGACGCTGCATTCTAAATAATTGGATCATAAATTTGTTATAAAATGTAATCATCAACAGATAGTTTGTACATATTTTTATATCAAAGCCAGTATTTTCAGTTATACTTTCAAAACTCGGTAATAGGAATACGTGAGTATACACTGTTGTTCAGTTTCTTTATCCCAAGAAGAAACGCCTACGCCTAATAACAAACTCAGTGGGTTACAGAGACATTTGGAAGTTAAAGCGAAAAGTATACAGTACCGTGATTGTCTTTCTCCTCGTAATTTCAAGGCAATTTTTCTACTTACAGAGTCATTTAGACTTCAATGTGAATTAAACCTTTACTGGAAAAAAAATACATTGCATATATATTTTGCAACATCTCTCACTTTCGCATTACTTTTTAAGGCACAACGATTCACCATGACGAAACGAGGACCACATTAGAGAGACTTCACACCGCCGTCAATCACCTCAGAGGATTCTATGACAAGCTGCCATTAGTGTTTTATAGCCTTGAAGCGGTTTACATATGACCTGGTTCTCTCTTAGACTTGGAAGGAAAGTGAAATCTTGGATAAAATATTTGAAAGTGTTACACATACGACAAAATATATTTAATGTGCCGTCATACAACTTGGGGCTTTACCACTTGGCAGCAAAAACCAGTTAAACTTTATTTATACGAGGCCGATAGAAACTGCAGATATGAGAAATCGCTGCTCCGACAATTTAATAGAGAAAATATTAACTTATATAGTGATATGTATACTGCGCGGCAAGTTGTTCTGTCGTAATTATAATTAATAGATGTCATATTTTAATAGAAAGTGGGTCTGTAATGAAATCCTCAAACTAACGTTGTTTGTACAGTTAACTAAGCTTGAAGAAGAGGAAGCTAAATTGAAGCATGTACACTATACTTCTTAATTTAATATTTAGAACAGCTATTACAATTCCCGTTTCCTTGCATCGATTATATTAATTCGAATATAGCTTATTTTTCTGACAAACATTTATCATCATATACCGGGTGGTGAACTGGAACATGTACCACTGCTAAAATGTTAAAATATTAGCTACTCTAATTATTACACAAGGACAATTTATTACAGGTATTTGTAGATACTGGTACTAAAATTGTCCGCCCATTCAAATTATTAGAAGTAATTTTAGCCTCTGTAAAATAGAAATTAAAAAAATTAATGCATAGTATTTTCCACTATAACTGCACTAAATTTAATGCATGCTGATCATAGTTGGCCATGGATCAGTACAAACAACAGAATATAAAACTGATGAATATGCTTCATTTATTAATCTATTACACTTTTACTATGTTATACTACTTTTGACCAATAAAACGGTACGAAAGGACGTCTTTCAACCAATCATGGCTGCTTATTGCACAATTTTATCGCTTCCCTAGCATTTGTTTAATTTTATCGCTTCCCTAGTATTTGTTTAATTTTAGCGCTTCCCTAGCATTTGTTTGTTTTTATCACTACCCTAGCATTTGTTTCTTTGTTTGCCAACATTTCAAACTGCAATTTTTTACGTTACTATAAAACATACTTTGCGATCCTGTTTTGTTTACAGCATAGACAGTCAACTGAAAATGGCGGTTCCGTTCAAACGTTTTGGTGAAGCTAACATTAGTGAAATTGAATTTCAGCAAGTCAATTAATATTTTATTGTATTAGAGTACTTTAATCTTGATATACTTTCTTCTAATCGTGTAATAGTCAATTAAGTCCCACTCGAGTTTTGATTTTCTCTAGATAAATCAAAACCTCTAGAGAGATTACTGTTGATAAAATGTATTCCGCGAAAGGAAAAGTTCAAGTTATTAAATGGTATTATGCTGGAAACAGTTTACGTAGGGTATGTAGCACATCAATTAATAAAAATTATTCAATAAGCTATCAAATTTAAAACAGACGAGAGTTTTACAATAGTCTGTGAATATTCTTTGGCATCAAATGAATTTATCACTAAATAAATGTAAACATTTTTCTTAATTGTTTCCACTTCATGTTTTATCACAGCTGGCTGGATCCCAAATTACTTTGTTTTGAACACATCATAAATTCAAACGCCTTTATCGCCTTTAAATACGCACAGATAACAACCTGTGACTTCGAGAACAGTTTTTCTCTTTACAAGTATGTCTTGAGAAATAACGGCACATACTATGAAGAGTATCCGACACACTATTGTTGTGAACTGCAATAATTACTCTCTTATTTTATATGCGGAGGCAAGCAGTCAACTTCTCAACAATGAAGATTTGCAAAGGTTCAATAACACATTTAACAATTTTTTTAATGTATGTTTTTGGAAATATTTCTCATATTTTAGGGACATAATTGCATATTGAAGGAATTTTTTAGGCCATGAACATCATAATCCTAACCAACAGAAAGCAAGGCAAGAGCTATTTTCAAGGACTTTACTGTACAGCATTGTATTTCTTCATGTGAGATAATTCATTTTTCCCTATCTTTCTTTACGGAGCTGATACGTCACTTTGAAATGTCTAGTATTTCCATACTTCTAGCACAGCGGTGACCAAAATTCGAGCTGCAGTGATTACATGCGACAGACAGCCTATGAAGTAAGGAGACGGAGGAAAGGTAGTTGGCATGAAAACTACAACCACTGGTGGTTCCTGTACTAACATCTTGATCAATCCCGCGGGTAAAAATCTCAAGCTTTGCTGTAACATTAATGTCACTGCTGTCATCAAGAGCTAGTGAATAATTTACTATTTTTCTTGCTTCTTTTCTTAACCTTCCTCTTGTATATAATCAGGAATTTTCTAAATTCTTCTCTCGACACTTAGTCGAGAAATTCGTAGTTTTTCAAAATTAAAAACTTCTTATGGACAAGATGATTAAGAAATTTTCATCTTTATTCTCTTGAGAAATTCTGATCTATTAAAAGGCTTTAGAGCACGAGATATTTCAAACCCCATTAGTTAGATGATTTTCTTATATTTATTTATGTCATCTTTCTCTTCCTGGCTATGATTTAAGACATGTCAATTCCTGGCGTTTAACAGTTCGTTGGCACATAATATTGAATCAGTTTTTCTACAATATTATTATTAAATGAATAACTAATAAATACTTAGTTACCCTGATCGAAAGATTAAGAAGATTAAAACTGAGATAAAACCTAATAATTTTATCCTTCTAGGGAGAAGATCTAAAATATCAATATTCATGCATGTACAGAAGAATTATAGAAACACATACTTAGTGGTCAGTAATATACATTATTCAGCATGGCAATTAATGTTTCTATATACACCTAATTGAACCATTGAGCAAAGTAAACATATTACATTTTGTCCGACAGAACAACAAAGAAATTCTTTTTCTCATTCTTTACGAAACCACGTCTTACTGCTTGCAGATACAGAGATTGTAGAGCGACATGATACCGCCACTGCTAACCTTCAGTACGTGAATGAAACACATAGCAATATACAGGAAACTCCTCGTACCCGTTTGGATGTCTGTGATTACACGATGTAATCACGACACCCGCTTTGGTCACCGCTGTTCTAGCATTTTGCAATAACAAAATAATCTCGCATCACAATCAGATATCAAACCTGCAGCTATTTAAATATGAGACCGATGCAGTCGCTTTTCATATGTTTAGATAACACAATCCTTCAGTCTCAACAGCATACATGCGACGGATTCCTGAAGGTCACTTTTCCATCTTTTTCGTTTTCTTAGAGGAAGTGAAATACAGAGATCATCAATCAAACTGCACAGCTTCTTTCTCTTATTATTTGTCTGATGTTTGATTCAAGGAAGAAGAGCCACTAGGGATTCTAAAAGACAAACCCACAAAGAGAAACTTGGAGAAGAATTGATAGGTGGTGCATCTCATATTACAATTAATTGTACTTTATGTCAGTCAGGACAAGTAACGTTACAGCGTCTTCACAGTTTAATTACATTCAAATTGAGGTGACTAGAAACTATAAGAAAAAGCTGCACGCCATTTTCTTTCACTTGATTCCAAGTTGCGTGTCTTAATCATATAACTTTGATTTCATTTTCACTTTCATAAACTGTGGCTACAGTAATGACGCGAAAGTACTGTCATTTTCTTAATACCTTCTCTGTTAATGCACACGTCATCATATAAGAGTCCAGATTTGTAAACAAAAACAGACACAGAAATGTGCGTGCAAATAGGGACGAAAGTTTGCGAAATATGCAGCAGGCCTACAAAAGAAAGCAATTAAGACTAATGGAATTGTAGTAAGGTAGACACCATGCTAAAGAAATTATGTTTTCCTCTGCTGTTATAGTACTATAGTGGCAAAAAAAAAAACGGACCGGCCCTTGTAGCTGATTTTAGAGCCTTGTTCACTCCAGAGCACGATAGACTGGTAATTAAGACTTTCGTGGTTTGAATGCTGCCTGGGAAGGAAACTTTTTTTTGTTCCTTATTCAAATTTATTCCCAATACTTTTCGATTGCAGCGATATTTTACTACTTAATTAATTTATTATTCCCAGAATATGAATTTCAGAAGCAATCGAAAAGTATTGGCAATAAATTTGAATAAGGAACAAAAAAAAAAAAAAAAAAAAAAAGTTTCCTTCCCAGGCAGGATTTGAACCACGAAAGTCTTAGTTACCGTCTATCGTGCTCTGGAGTGAACAAGGCTCTGAAATCAGCTACAAGGGTCGATCCGGTTTCCCCCCCCCCCACTACTGTGCATCGTGAAGCCCGTTCTCATATTTTCCTCACGAGGGAAGTCCGCAAAGAAGCAATTACATTTTCAATGAATCTCCGATCGAGTTATTGAACTTGACGAGTATTTCTTTGGCTTACAAGGAAAAGTCGCTAACTCTTTAAAACTTAGTTCTGAGATATTTGAATTTAAAAGGTTCGCCCTGTCAATAATCTGTCATTTGTTGACTATGAATATATTTTGAACTCTCTTCATAAGTAGGGACTGGATAGAAATATCATTAAGTGAGTTCTCCCAGATTGTAGAGCAACAAATTATCTATTTATATTTGTTATAAACTATTTTTTTTATGAATTAGCGGTTTTTTCTTGTAAGTTAAGCCCACGATTTATGGATGCACCATGTCACAGGTGTATTGATTTTATGATCTATATATGCCTGTAACTTATGTGCTTGATTCTATTCCATGATATATAATATTAACAAATGTATTGTTTTACCTTTTACTGTATTTATGTTTTTATTGAATATCACTGGCTTCTGTCGGATTGTCAATTTATATTAAATGTGTATTTTTCTCTCTTTTTCTCTTTCTTATTTATTCTTGCTCTTGTGTTGGTTTGAATTAAGTTACTTACTGTATTTAGTAAACTGTCCTTGTAAATTTTATGTTATATTATTGACTAAGACCACACCTTACACGAGCCTGGCTCTTACGGTAGTGCCTAGAAACATTTTTGTTTATGTAATTTATACTCACTAGCTAGCTAGTTAAATAAATAAATAAATAAATAAATAAATAAATAAATAAATAAATAAATATTCTTCAACTAGTACAATAATACAGATTTCATTCAAATATCACGTAGCTACCTTCCTTTGTTAGCTACGGTCAGTGTTTTGTTTTAAGTGAAGCGGTAAAGTTCTATAACTCAACGCGCAATATAAACAAAAAGAAATGAATTGAACAAGAAACAAAACCTACCTAACAATTTATAAATAACAGAATTAGCAATGTATTTGTAGTAACTATTCTTATTATATATCATTAAGCATATTACCTTAATTTGTGAATGAGACCTGGGTTTATAATATTTCCCAAAGTCAACGTGCTGCAATAACATTATTTTAATTCTGACCACATGCTTAAGATTAAAAAAGGTTTAGAGAGAAAAAACAATAAAATATAGGTTATTCCAAGGTATAAGATACATTTTCATAAACTATTTGCAAAAAGTACAAGTATTAATAACAGATTTACTTTGAGTATCGTTATTGCTTTATTTTCAGACCACAGACTGGAGTCAAAGCCCTCTTAACAATTTACATGTAAGAAATAAAAAGACCAAGTGTTTTAGCGGTCAATATCACAATTTCAACCAAGGTCCCTAATAATTCCCTGCTTCAAAACTAGTTTCTTCAGTTCATGCCTCTAGGGAAGGCTCATTCATCTCTTTTCCCAGCGTTAAAGGCAGAAAGAGAGAGAGAGAAAGAAGTAGAGTTTGAAAGTTTATCGAAATGAGCCATCATTTACGTGCAGTACAGGTAAAAGTTAGAGAGATTAATGCATTTCGAGTGCCTCAATTTAATGTACTTATTTCGGTGGACACAGGTTTTGGACAGATGGTCAGAAGAGCGGGTTTCACTCTTACTTAGATGGCTTCCACATGAATCACCGGTCTCGTGCTTAGTTACGGACGAAAAACTCTCCAAGTGTTTCACTTTTTCCCCGCATGATGGACTAATTCTGTTAAAGAAAGATCTTTCAGTGTTGTCATTACAAAAAATAATACATATCGCATTCCAATTTAAGTTCCTTGTTTTTAAACTCCACTCCTTACTGCAAACGATTACGTGACATGTCATTAACGAATTTTTAGAATTAGAACTGTAGAGAAAATCAAGGCTATGTTGTACTCTAAATTGTAATGTAAAGTAAACGGTGTCATGAAGATGACACATTATCACCATATAATACAATAAAATGAGTTTCGCAGTACTGTAGTCAGTTATTTTATCGTGTTGCTAATGATCTTACTTTTTTTAGTTGGTTATTTAACGACGCTGTATCAACTACGAGGTTATTTAGCGTCGATGAGATTGGTGATAGCGAGATGGTATTTGGCGAGATGAGGCCGAGGATTCGCCATAGATTACCTGGCATTCACCTTACGGTTGGGGAAAACCTCGGAAAAAACCCAACCAGGTAATCAGCCCAAGTGGGATCGAACCCGCGCCCGAGCGCAACTTCAGACCGGCAGGCAAGTGCCTTAACCGACTGAGGCACGCCGATGACTCTCTTACTCTTATACTGCGACGTGTTGCACACTGGCGTTCAAAAAAACCTGACCCCTCCTAATCGATAGTGATTCATAATTTATCCGTTTGAGTGTGGTCTCAATAATTATTACTTGCACGAATAGATGGCGCATATAATAGTGTTATATTCTAAAATAAATTTTAAAGGGCGCTGTTGCTAATGCCTGATCCCATTATTGACTGTCGTTCTTGACCTTAGAACTGCAAGGTATATGCCGTAAGGCATACGTCCACTGCTATGGAGTAACGGTTAGAATGTCTGACTGTGCAACAAGCAGACCCGGGTTCAAATGATGGCTCGGACAAGTTACCTGGTTGAGGTTTTTTCAGGAGGTTTTCTCATAACCCATTAAGAGCAAATTCTGGGAAACTTTTAGCGCCAGGCTCTGAAGTCATTTCGCTGACATTACCATCTTCATTTCACTCAGACGCTAGATAACCATAGCAGTTGATAAAGAATCGTAAAAAACCCCATTTTTTTCAAAAGGAGAGTTATGACGGTGAAGAAAAGTGGTGAATGGCGGAAGAATATATTTTGAAGCAGAGACAAATACTTAACGCAGATTTATGCGATTAATTATGAAAGCACTCTAATGAAATAGCTAGTCTTAGGCCTACATTCTAATAGCTTACAAAATTGATATTTACAGCTGATATAAATAAAGACTGCAGAGAAAATACAAGCTTTGTCCGCTTTGGTAAATTGTTCAGGCGAGAAATTTTAAGTCTGGCTTTAGCATATCATTTCCTTACATTTCTGAAATTTGTTATAGCACCTAGACCGTTTACATTATAAAAGTATTTCATTTGTAGGATTAAACTTTCGTACATAAAATTCTGCTCCACACAATATGTATAAATCATTTAAAAAATGGACGAAAATCGTTCTTTCCCTGTACCCTTAAAATGTTAAAAAATATATTAGTTATACAATGATATTCTAAGCACATTTAACAAATAACTAAAACGTCGGAAGGAAGTTGTACAAATTTATAGAAATTTGCCAAAGCGTAATAAAGGCTATGTACTGTATAACTATGTAACGATTAATCAGTTAAGAAGCAGACCCGGAATTATCTACGTTTATAGACTTTTACAGTAAATTAGATCAGAATTACACTACCTGGAAATGGGTATTCCACTGTTTTCTAGAACTTGACATTCCGATGTTTTGAAAAAAACTCTCCTCAATTGCTTCGACGAACATAAGTACTTATTTACAAATGTCTTTCAGAGAACCCGGAGGTTCATTGCCGCCCTCACATAAGCCCGTCATCGGTCCCTATCCTGAGCAAGATTAATCCAGTCCTATCCCACCTCCCTCAAATCCACTTTAATATTATTCTCCCATCTACGTCTCGGCCTCCCCAAAGGTCTTTTCCCCTCAGGTCTTCCAAATAACACACTACATGCACTTCTGGATTCATCCAAACGTGCTACATGTCCTGTCCATCTCAAACGTCTGGATTTAATGTTCCTAATTATGTCAGGTGAAGAATACAATGCGTTCAGTTTGCGTTGTGTAACTTTCTCCATTCTCCTGTAACTTCATCCCTCTTGCCCCCAAATATGTTCTTAAGCATCTTATTCTCGAACACCCTTATCCTCTGTTCCTCTCTCAAAGTGAGAATCCAAGTTTCAAAAAGATACAGAACAACCGGTAATATAACTGTTTTATAAATTCTTTCAGCTTTTTTTAGAGCAAACTAGATGATAAAAGTTTCTCAACCAAATACTAACAGGTTTTCCCATATTTATACTGTGCTTAATTTCCTCTTGAGTGTGATTTATATTTGTTACTTTTGCTCCAAGATATATGAATTTCTCCACTTTTTAAAGGATAGGCCTAAATTTTCAATTTTTTATGATAAAAATATGTTTCGGAATATGTATGATAAGAACTTTCTTGTGTTATTGTGTTAAATTTTAACGTACCTTGTTAACATGTTTCGGCCTATTTTCGGTCATCTTCCGAAGATGACCGAAAATAGGTCGAAACATGTTAGCAAGGTACGTTAAAATTTAACACAAGAAAGCTCTTATCATACATATTCCGAAGTGATACAGTGTTAAAAGTTGTGCAATCAAGATGTATAAAAATATGTTATTTACTGACACAATTTATTCTTCCCTCACAATGTCTTAATTTCTTTTTATACAGCTCAATTCTCGTTTTTTTCTTCTCGTTATGCTCACATTTTCTCCCCCTTTTTTTCGTAATTTTTTCCTCTTTCTCCTGTTGTAAGAAACGTCCTTGTCAAGTAACTACGTGACCAAATTCACATCGACAAAATTCAGCTTTTCATTGTTCATGTCACCAAGATGTTACAAATGACGATGTCTTAATCGAGATTAGCTTGTAATGGAGATTTCTCTTCGACTCCAAATTATTTTTATGCTGAATTTCAAGCCGTACGCCAGGCACGGTCAGCCACGCGGTAGCGACACGGTTCCTGACACAGACGGCGAGACCGACCGGTCTTCCTGGAGCAGCGGACGAGTCCGCTCCTGTAGAAACTGGTTTACAGATCGTCACAGTTGATCTGCTGTCACTGCGGATCACAACAGTATTACTGTTGCAGTAATGTTCTCTCGTTACGCTTCGGAGATCGCACATCGCAACTGGTAATAAACCGAAAACCAGCAACTGTAATCCACTGCCT
The DNA here is from genome assembly GCF_040183065.1 of Periplaneta americana. Taxonomy (NCBI): domain Eukaryota; kingdom Metazoa; phylum Arthropoda; class Insecta; order Blattodea; family Blattidae; genus Periplaneta; species Periplaneta americana. The sequence continues at coordinate 43,524,560 of NC_091117.1, read as the reverse complement.
GCTTATTTGGATCGCTTTCCATACAATTAACGTTATGCAGTTGCTGCTCGAATCTTCCCAATGCTGCAACCAACATCCCGTAAGCTTCGGCAGCGACCGTCGCCTTTGGCCGGAGGAAAAAAAAAGTGTTGCAGCATAATGACCATTTGACGAGCATCACTTTGCTTACGCATCCTCAGTTCTCATAAGAGCGCGGTTTTCAGTAGTTATAGACACTGTCGACTGAATTGAACTTATTTGATATTACATTGTAACTTTCGAATAATATATTCTTTCTGCATTTTTAATTCTGATTTGTAAACCGAAAGCATTAAATCTACTGCTTGTTAATTATGGTAGACTTGAATATTAAGTGATTAATTATTCCTCAACATATTTCTTTATCTATATATCTATCCACCCATCCATCCATCCATCCATACTTCCGTGTGCCTGTATGTTCGTCCGTCCTTCCGTCCAACCATCTATCCATCCATCCGTCTTCCTGTACGTTCGTCCATGCATCCATCCGTCCTTGTGTATTCCTATATGTTCGTTCGTCCGTCCATCTATCCAGTCATCCATCTATCCACCCGTCTGGCTGTACGTTCGTCCATCCACCCGTCCGTCCATCCATCCATCCATTCATCTGCCTATATCTTCGTCCGTCCGTCCATCCGTCTGCCTGTACGTCCGTCCATCCATCCATCCGTCTGCCTATATGTTCGTCCGTCCGTCCATCCATCCGTCTGCCTGTACGTCCGTCCATCCATTCATCCATCCATCCATCCATCCGTCCATCCATTCGTCGTTCCGTCTGCCTATATGTTCATCCATTCGTCCATCTATGCATTAATGAATTTATTTATTTATTTATTTATTTAATTATTTATTTATATATTTATTTATTTACTTGCCATAAAGCTTTCCTTGTCTCTTTTAAGTAATGTCGTAGTGCAATTATGATCATTAACATGATCTGCGCCTTTGGAGTAAGGCTAGCGCTTCTGACCGCGAAACCAGGTGGCCCGGGTTCGATTCCCGGTTGGGGAAAGTTACCTGGTTGAGGTTTTTTCCGGGGTTTTCCCTCAACCCAATATGAGCAAATGCTGGGTAACTTTCGGTGCTGGAACCCGGACTCATTTCACAGTCATTATCACCTTCGTATCATTCAGACGCTAAATAACCTGAGATGTTGATAAAGCGTCGCAAAATAACCTACTAAAAAAACATGATCTGATTGTACCTTTTGAATGTTCAGTGTTTGTTGAGAATCACCAACAAATGAGGACAGATTCAAAGGCTCAAGTGTCATTATATGATGATGATGATGATGATGATGATGATGATGATGATGATGACCATGTTTCTGAAAAAAATGTCATACTAAATTTACTACTACTACTACTACTACTACTACTACTACCAGAACTATTTCCATAACAACTACTATTACTACTATAACTACCATTACTAGTAATGATCATAAAGAATATGACGCACATTTACAATAGTACAGGCTCACATGTTAAACTATCCCATCTCATTGAAGCTAATCTGATACTGTCTGTGAACGGCAATTTTGTTGTGAAGTGACGTATGGGAGAAATCACTTGACTTGATCCAAAGATAACGCACGTGCGAATAGAGAATCCTTCGTTCCACTTGGAGTGCTCAGAAGCTGCGGTAAATAGGTTAATTCTGTCCTGAAGGCTATTTGCACTCAACACACGCCGTTGCTATGATGCTTTTACTACTGCCGTGTGTAACAAAGCTGGTTATTAGACGTTTCGTTTATTGCCCAGTATTAAGGACAAGTACCTCAGCCTCAGGCACAGAGCCAAGCTTCACTTCGCAAATCCAACGCTTCAAAGATAGCCAGCCTTTCGCCTCCCACTATACACTATTCTGAAAAAGTCATCATCAGCAAAGTTGAGTGAGTGAGTGAGTGAGTGAGTGAGTGAGTGAGTGAGTGAGTGAGTGAGTGAGTGAGTGAGTGAGTGAGTGAGTGAGTGAGTGAGTGAGTGAGCGAGCGGAAAACTTTCATCACAATATTCATTAATAAGATTAGTAGGCTATAGTTAAGCGTATCGATATTAAGTAGTGAACTAGTCAAGATTAATATACAAAAATTTATTTCAATCAAATAACAAACAATGCCAAAGAATTAAACAAGCTGCAGATAGCCTGAAAGACCAATCAGTTTACTACGAAATAATGACACTCGTATAATCATGTCATTAGTAGCGATAATTGAAGATGGTAGATTTTACTTACTTACAAATGGCTTTTAAGAAACCCGGAGATTCACCTCACGCCCTCACATAAGCCCGCTATCAGTTCCTATCCTGAGCAAGATTAATCCATTTTCTACCATCATATCCCATCTTCCTCAAATCCACATTTATATTATCCTCCCATCTATGTCTCGGCTTTCCAAAAGATCTTTTTCCCTCCGGCCTCCTAAGGTAGAATTTTAGCAACTTAAAATAAAAACTTAGCACTTTAAATGTCAAATTTAGAATTTTGTAGCACTTTTAATGTTACGATTTAGCATTTTGTAGCTTTCTGGGATGGGATATTCTTTATGGAAATTGGGTGGTAGAAATTCAGTGTCATCAGCATGTTAACAGAGATGCAATTTCTAGCTTTTCCAATTCAAATTCTTGAAGACCACAATATGAAATTACAGTAAAATTGCGAACGTTAAAAATCATATCAAAAGAAATAATGACAGTAGTATGATCATGTAATTAGTAGCGATAATTGGAGATGGTAGGTTTTATATACTCAGCCATCCTCTAAGGAGTCTATGAATCTGAAATCTATTTGTTTCGTGCCTTGTACAACTTGTGATAGTAATATTGCTTTAACCAATTTCAAGCCTTTAGATTGTTGCTACGTGACTAGATATGAACTCCTGGCTAAACTTTCAAATACGTACGAGAAATGTAATGGTTTTGTTAACAACGACTGTCCAAGGTTCAAGCTTCAATATCATACCGTTTGTGGTTACATGGAACGTTTTCTAGAGCACCACAACAATATTAACATTCCACAGCCTTCTATGTCAATAATAATAAGTTAATAAGGTTTTTTTAAATAGTAATCGGTCACTTTCTTACTGTCTACGCAAAAAGTTAGAAATAAATATTTTCACGTATTACAAAATAACCATTAATGCTTTCTAGGCATTTTATTGTTAAGACTCTAAATAACGAGGTGGTGATATTAATGGAAATCAGGAGAGGAAATGGCGGTTAACAAGCGCTAGAAAGCCGAGAAATGTGGCAGACAGATCAACTCGTTCAATTAGCAACTGTTACGGACGACAGTTGTGCCACACAATCTGTTACAACTGAAAGTGAGAGATTCCTTATTGGCTTCCAACAAAGAACAGATTGAGAAACGCTGATTAATGCCTGATTCCATAAATTCTCACTTAGACCTATGAAGTTTTCCTAAAATGTACTTCCGTTTCCTAATTCCGATATGTGACGTCATTGTTATGATATTGTTGCTATGACTAGCGGTTTTTGTACATTGCATCCATAGCATCTGTTCAAAACCTGGCGTGTTTCTTGTAATGTAAGCTTGATTTATGTTCCGTGACGTGTATTGAAGGTTGCCCCGATGATTATTTCCTGTTCCTGCGTTACAATGTAGCGATCTGATCTACAAAACAGCAATATTAAAATATGTCGTATTGTGTTATGGTAAAAACATTACTATAAGAAGAAAAAAATTCTAGAACAGTTGAAAGTATGATTTCTTACAGAAATTCTATTAAGAAAAGACAAAAACAAAAATATGCTTTTTAAATTTATTTTGGAAACATGAGACAATTACTACGTTTTCACGGAATATTCAAATCAATTTGAATACGTTTACCGTAAAAGGTAAAGATAAAGGTAGCCTCCTTCATATGCCATGAAGGAACCCCTTGCTTTCTTGACCTCGGCAATAGAATGAGGTGGTGTGGTCGGCACCACGCTCCGACGGCCTTTTACCCCAGGGAAAGACCGGTACTCAATTTTATAAGAGACTGTGAACCTGGGGGCCGTTCTGGAAGTTTGACAACGAGAAAATTCCGTCACCACTCGGGATCGAACCCCGGACGTTCCAGTCCGTAGCCAGCTGATACATTTACCGTATTGAAACTTTAATAAAAATGTGGATTCAAAACGTTCTGAGTCTCAAGATCGATACATTTAAAAAGTGGAATCGGATCGTATTCAATACGGATTGAGTTGCATTCAAACATGTATCAAAACGATAAGCGCGTGAACGATCATTTGTTTGATGCGTCATCTGTTTTACCAAGAGAGAACACAATTTATGTTTGTTGAAAAGCCGCGTTATAATACATAGTATTTTGTATTCTTCTGAAATCCATTATTACCATTCTTCTATAACAGCCAGAATATTAAATTTTTATGTGCCTCATTAGGAAAACTCTACATTGTTTATAGCTAGGGCCTACAGAGTGACGAACATGCTAACATGTCGATGACGTGTTATCCAACATATCTACTTTCGAAACTTGCTTCCTTATTCAAATCATTTTCGATATGTATCGAAAATTCCATGACAACAGTGATCGAGAGGGGATCGTATTCGGTACTGTAAGTGTATTCAAATCTATCTGAATTCTCCATGGAAACAAAGTGAATATTAAAGGGGATGCAGCCTATACGTTTATGGGGAATAAATTACATTTTTCAATTCAACTTTAATATGCATTTGTCTTTCTTCTGATGAAAGATTTTCTTACACAACTATCTCTAGTAGCGTCCGAGAAATGGCATTTAGTACACGCGCATGTTACTTAACTACATCTTTAAATTTACCCATTTCCTCTCATTTTGAGACTTTTCAAATTTACATTTATTTTTCCTGTTATATGGAAAATATGTTGTGATATTTCAATGAAACTACATGCCAATGTGTTTTCAACGCTTTAACAACATATACTAAAATCTTTGCTGAGGCATTTAGCATTTATTTTTAATAAATGATATACGTCATAAAAATGTTAAATTGATCATGCATTGTATAAAATATTTTTTATGAGATTAGTACAAGATTTTAATGTATTCTAATTGTGTTACTACAAATTTTAAATTGAGAATAATTCAAATATTCACAGATTCACGGAAAATTCCAGGAAAATTTATGTTAACTGAACAATTTTATTAATTTTTTAAATTTAAATACCGTTAATTAGAAACGTAATTACGGTTTTATATAAACTTACTCCTTAACAAAGTTAGAATGTAAAATCTTTCGTTATTTTTAAAATCCTTCATACTCGTTTAAGATCTGAAATATTTAATTTTTGTCGTGAAAAAAATGTATATTTTGAGCACAAGGCAAATTTTTTTTAACATTAGATACTTATGGCGAAAAATGAATCTGCATAACGCGAAAACGAGGCATTCTGTGAACATACTGAGTAAATTTATCACAACATTTTAAGATTTATATCTTGATAATGTAAATTTTGACAGAGATTGAACTGTACATTTTAAAATCAGCAAAATAAAATATTATTTTTTTTAAATTGTAACGTAAATGCCGCGTCATCTCAGTTCGAGTGAAACTAACAATAAGGAGCGTAAATTTGAAAGTAGCCAGTAAAACGGTAATCCATGATTTCACAGCTTAAAATTAACCTAACATGGATATAAATAATTAGACGTGTAATGAGATCACTGAAAGTCTTTAAAAATAGTACAAAAATCTTACAAATAACATATATTTTGCCAAAAAATAAAACGAAAAACAGAAGCACCTAAAATAGTTGATTCGTTATAGATACAACCTCTAGTACTTGAGTGAAATATGTAATAGTGAATTTTCAGCCTTGAAAATACAAGAAAGATGCCACAGGCACATCCATAACGGTCGTCAAGTATTACAGAGTATTAGCGAATGTCAAGAAGGCTATTCTTGGATAATCCTTCATGAATCTAAATAGTCTTTTAAGTTTCTTTCTCCCAAATAATTTTAACCTTGTTTCGTAATTTTTCTGAATGAATCAGTTCTACTTACTTGAATCTGTTATAAAATATATCGACTCATACAGGAACAATCGGAAGTAGCATCTCCAAAGAATGGACCTATCCCGTAGGCCTACATCAACTTCTGGATTATCATCCTAAGAGCAGATCACTTGAAAGGCCACTTAAGGGGTTAGGTACCAGCTTACAGCAGTAAAATTTTGGAAATATTCAACATTTTTTTCCTCTATTACTGTATCTAGTGCAATAATGAAAATTAGCATGTGTGAAACACTATCCTTCTGCTATATGAAAAAAAAAATTTACGAATTGAAAAAAATATATTTACATTTTTTTTTTTTCAAAATTCATTTCACTGTGCAGTGATGAAGCGTTTCCCACATAACTCAAAATCTATCCAACATTGTGATTTTTTGTGCATATTTATGCATGTCATATCTACAATATGATGCAAGATCACTTCTCTAACTTTGATAGATTGTCTGATGAAAAATAAATTCATTTTTAAAAATGGTAAAATATCAGTATTTTCTTCTAACAAAAAATATAAATAAATATTATTTATTAAGGAATGTAATTGTAAGAGCATGATATTGTAAACACGCGTTTCAGCAATAAAGTAAAAGAGAGAAAACATGAAAAAGTTAACAAGTTTATGAGTTATGAGGGAAACGCTTCATCACTGCACAGTAAACTGCCACCATTTTGAATTTTGAAAAAAAAACATAAATAATTTTTTAAATCATAAAAATATCTTTTTCATATAGCAGAAGGACAGTGTTTTACACATACCAATTTTCATTGTTGTACAAGATGCAGTAATGGAAGAAAAAAATGTTGAATATTTCCAAAAATTTTACCGCTGTAAGCTGTACCTAACCCCTTAAACGCTGGCGAGAGACAGTAACAGGCGGTTGGCCTAATATGTGAGAGGCTGAAGAAGAAGAAGAAGAAGAAGAAGAAGAAGAAGAAGAAGAAGAAGAAGAAGAAGAAGAAGAATTTTTCTTAACGGCCGTATTAATAAGAGGAGGTCACAATCTCTTTGCTCATAAGAAACTTCAAATTCTGCCAAAGTTGGACCATCATCGTTTCGGTAAAAATTCGTCACCTGATTGGTCTCGAGCTGTTCCCCCCACCCTTGAACAGATAGGCTGCAGCCTCACCGTATTCCCTAACTGCTTCACAACAGCAACCTTCCTCTAATCTGTGTTCCCTTCTTTCCTTGCATACAATTCAACATGAAAGTAAAGCAATACTTTTTACAGACAGTCCTTGACAGCTTAAACATACTGCAATTAAAATAAAAGCATTAGAAGTTGGTAAAAATTGGAATGACGTTGCTGGTTTCAATGCCGTATAAGACTCGAAGTCCCGTTAGGAGCTTTGTATTAGTTGCTATTGACACTCGAGATTGGCGGTTAGCAATCATTTTGAGACAAGTGCCATTGAAATACTTGTCCTCAAGGCTAGAACCTGTCCACCCGTCACGGAACGCTGGGGGACTTAAACAGCTGTAACAGTTATACCAAAATCTACATTCTATAATGTTACACATATTTACATGTGACATTGTAGCTATAAAGTGTGTGTTATACTAATAAGAATTATATTGTCAATTATATCTTTCCCAGAACGAAATTATATAAAAAGTCTCTTTTCTTTTTTGTGTTATTTCTGTCTTTTCTTTCGTCATGTTTTACCTCTTCCTGACTTATAATTCAACGTGATGTAGAGGAGGACATATTATAACCCTTTGATCAACATATTGCGGGTCTTTTCCGTCGTCAGAGGTTTATCTAGGGCGTACTGGAATTGGTTTCCAAATCTGTGAATCGGTTCCCAGTTCGACCCAGAGCTATACCCGAGTTGGTTCCAGGTTGATTTCGCCTGAGTACTACAATTGGTTCCCGAGCTAGACCAAGCCAGAAAACATTTCGCTTCCCATTTTATACAGACTTAAGACTGCCAACTAGACGGTAGTAGGTAGGTTTAAAATGTTTTGTGCTTGGCGGACACGCTGCGTCGAATAATTTCATAATGTTATTTAAAGTTGCAATATCACAAGTGTCGTGGTTATGTTGGACGTTGCTTTTCATTATAATACCTGAATCAGAAAGTTTCATGAAACATTTAAGTCTTACATCCTCTTTTTAACACAAGTATATCTTTCTACACCACCAGATAATTTTTTTCTGAAAACTGAACTTGTGATCATTGACAACTAAGAGTTTTTTCCTCTTTTCACTGAGCATAGTAGTGATTTCCATCATTATGTGCAATACGATGTCCTTTATTTCCACTGCCACTACTCTGCTAATCACTGAAACTTATGATCGGTATTTATATTTTAACGTAGATGGAGCCACGGATCACAATCGATTATAGTAGCATTACATGCTATAACAACTACCTCATTCCCGTTATTGATATTTGAACACTGTTACTACTCTGATACACGATCGATTAACATCCAGTCCCACACAGCCTTGGAACCTATTCACGTTGTTAGTATTTGAACATGGGGAACCTATTCACGTTGTTGATATTTGAACGTGGGAAACCTATTCATGTTGTTGATATTTGAACAGGGGAACCAAATGAAGAACACCTCAGACAACACAAGTAAGCACATGGCAAGGGCAAACACAGTGTCATGGGCGGAAAAATAAATCTCTTCCACTGCTCACACCGGGACTGGAAGTATGAACCACTTGGATGGGAAGCGCTTAGGTTATTCAAAAAACCAAGATGGCCATCATTGTTATATCCCGAGAATTATCTTAAATGGAAAGTGGATATTATTTGTTAATAAATGTTCAATTACTTAATTTACTTATTTATTGATTTGATTGGCTTTGATTTTTTGGTAACATAAAACTCCTGATTCCTATGCTGTACATGCTTCTATTTCGATGAGTAGGCCTATTTCTTGAAATATATAGCCATCTTAAAGCATATTTCTTACAGTCAAATCTTATTCGTAATGCCAATTTGCTCACAATTTTACACACACAATAACATACCACAACGTTCACAGCATTCAATTGCATTCTCAAAACACACACCTAGCAAAGCTTCAACATTATCTGCACGACGGCTGTGCAACAGACTGTAAGTGTTTTGGTATATAGGCCTATATGCTGTAAAATGGGAATGGCAAACAGAGAAAAAGTCAAAAGATACGAACACTACCACGCAGCAGGAAAATTAACTACGAGTATCATTGCAGCCCGCGACATTTAAACATTTCTGAATGGAAGTTTGAAACAGAGCATTTACGGAGAGGAACAAAGAAAAAAATTACGATCAGAATAATACTGAGTCACGTTCTTTTGGTATATTTTCTAATTACGGTCATAAAGGCATCTCAATTCATGCAAAGCAACCAATTTTGTGATATTTCGCGGCTTTCGCTTGCCAGACATGTAAGTGTGGAATATCGCTAAAATGACTTTTGGAATGTTTTCAAGTTTATCGCTGTTACCAAAAAAATCAGGCCCCATCAATAAGCCATTAAACCATTTCCACATTCAATAATTATTCATATACTCATTCTTTTCTTTGTAATACACTCATTCGTCAGTTTATTTAATTTCTTTTTAATTTTTACGTACGTATTTCCCCTTTCTTTCGTTGTTTCCTTCTTGCTATTTATTTCTTATTTTAATATCTGTTTTCTTCCCTGCTTTCTTTCCGTTTATTCTTCTTCCTAACATTACTTTTTATGTTATTTTCTTTTCCTTGTTTTCTGTTTTTTTTTATTCTTACATCTGTCTTCAATTTTTTATTTCTTATTCCACTTATTCATGTTTCTATCCTTCTACTTTTTTATTTTCGTTCATTTTCGCCTCATTACCCTCTTTCCTTCTTATTTCTTCATTTCTAGCTTTCCTTTCATTACTTGTTTTCTTTTAGCCTGTTTCATTTCCTTCATTCGTCATTTCTTTAGTTTTTTTCATCCAAATGTACTTTCTTCCTTTATTTGATAGTTTTCCTTTCCTTTTTATTTAAATTGTTATTTCATATTTTTTCCCGGAAGGATAATTTTTATCATTAATTTCGCGCGATATATGGACCAGTGGCGGAGATACAAGGAGTAGCATAACACCATAGCATATGCTGGCTGTATCGGCTAGGGTGGGATCTGTTGACCACATTATCGCCGTACTGGCGGGATTATCGTTCACCTATGCTGAGGCATGTGGACGTGAGGCCAGTAATCTGCTGATCGGATGACCCTTTATGGGCTGTCACGCCAAAAATTGAAATAGTAAATTTATTTTATCAATTTAGAGTAGCAAATGCAATATTCTACATTTTGCGAACTTTATACAGCTACAAACAATTAAACCATTTTAATCATTGCCATTAAATTACACAAATTCTGAGTTTTGTTTCGCTAAGTAATTCAGACAAATAGTATCGTTTCAAATACTTGTGAAGGTCGCAACTGATAATATAATTATGCGTTGCACACATTTCCCCCAGACAAGCGAAAACTACTTTTTACAATGTAGTGCTCTTATTTTTGTTGTAAATGTCAGAGGACTAGATAAATTACTTATACCTGCATACGTACCTGGTACACAAAAACTACAATTTAAAATGCAGACTACGAAGGACATACCAGACCTGCAGCAATGTAACGAAATATGTATATAAAAATTGACTTAGCTACTGTGATTTGGGTAGAACAGGTCGCTAAGTGGGCTACTACTATCGAAATGAAAGTTTTTTTCCAAGGAAAACTGGTCGAATACATTTTTATTAATAATATCGACATATTAACATATATTTGTCAAGGTTGTACTAATGTCACTCACATTTTGGACGGGGCGTTTCTTGTATGTAGCAATTAATACTACTGGTCATATTAAAGCACGTATTTAATTGTAGTTCAAAGTATTACACATTACGTAAAACATGTTACACTGTATTTATTCTTAATGCGGTTGGCTGACTTTCAAATGCTTAGACAACCTCACCATGCCTTTTTATCATACTCCACTACAATTGAGGCGGTACAGTGGCTGGAAAAAGAACACATAGACGGAAACCATGTTTCAAGACAAACATCTTCTCAACGTTCTTTCTATTTGAGAAAGTTATTTGTTTTCTCATTACTATAATTCTCATATTATTAATTACTTCTGAGCTTTCTCATATTAAGTTTAGTTTCTTCATTCCATTTACAGCATACTTATCTTATTTTAAGAGAACAAGAGTTTCAAAAAAGTGTGTTAAATATACCCTTACTCCAATCAACGGGTACTGACATGAATTAAAGACCCAGTGAAGACAGAAATATTTATTCAGGTAAAATAATAATGATTGAATTTGAAACTGAATACCAATTTAGAAACATTTAGACTATTTTCAATGTAATAAGTTAGTTTTTATAAAACTTATATGTTATCTTCAATACCGTAATGGACTTCTGAAGCAGCTGGATCAGTATCTTCTCGTACTGATCTTATCACATATTATGAGGTCACAAAATATGAAATAGTTCTGGATCATACCAACCGTCATTCTGCAGCAGAAATAAGCTGTGCAATCATTCATTCAAACTATCACCACAGTCTAGTATATACAGTCACGAAGCTCAATACGTAGTAAATATGCATCCATAGATAGTTGCTAACCACTAGGATCGCTAATATCGCCTCATTACAGACAACACGAAATAGTACCGGCACAGTCTATTGTTCCTAGCACCCTCACAACTCAAGCTTCGTGACTGTATATACTAGACTGTACTATCACCATCTGCACAGATGCTTCATTCAAACAGAAATTGCAGAGAGTATAGAGAACAATATGGCGGATAATTTAAACCGATGGACGGAGAAAAGGCACATAAGCCTATGTATCCTTTTTCTAGCCACCGCCCCAATTAACTTTATTTATTATATATTCACGGAACTGGAAGCTTATTAAGCATCGAACAAATGTAACATTTTGAAATTCCTTTTCAAAACGAAAAGTTATATTTATTCAGATCAAATTTCTGGACCTTTAAAGAACAAAACTAAATTTTTTTCAGTCATTTATTGTCATAACACACAGCTTTCTTAAACAGACTGATCATATTAGAAATAAAATAAATGGCTTTCTCAAAAATGTTTCATACTACCTCCATTCCAAAATATGATGTAGTAACAAACAAAACAAATTTGATTATTGCGCATGCGCGTACGAAATATTTCGCAGTGTGGTATTTTGTTCAATAGTGAAGGGACTATCAGACAGTGCAGTTGTGAATGTTTCTAGTCTTCTGTAGTGCATAAAACTATAATATTTAAATAGTTCATTATGAACAGAAATCAATTGGGCACCTGCTGTTATGTTCCTGTTGCAGAAAATGGAGCACCAACACAGTCAATTTTGAATAAAACATCTAAGGCTCAACAGCCGTATAAAAAGGGGTTGTAATTTATTGCAGTTTTTATGTCAAAACAATGTTTGTTTTTTTCTTTTATTAATTTAACATTTCACAGAATGAAATGTACTTTATTTATTAGTTTTATGTTAATTTATCAAACAAATAAGTACCGGTATCTAGAAGATGCATTGAAGTTACATTGTATTACTGAGAACTGTAACAAACGTATACCATATTTTGGAACGGAATAAATGACATGTTCCTATGCCATATTTTGGAACAGAGGGAGTGTAAAATAATTTTATCTCTAAAAGTAAGCAAAAACAAATAAAATTGTTGAAAATGATGAAAGAGAGATGGAACGGAGAAAAATTCTCTCCGGCGCCGGGATTTGAACCCGGGTTTTCAGCTCTACGTGCTGATGCTTTATCCACTAAGCCACGCCGGATACAATCCCGACGCCGTTCAGAATCGTCTCAGATTAAGCTCCATCTCTTGGGTTCCCTCTAGTGGCCGCCCTCTGCACTACGTCATAGATGTCTATGAACGCAGGACCGAAGTCCATACATGTGTTGAGGTGCACTCAGATGAGTGACTGATTGGCCGGGATCCGACGGTATGGGCGCCGTCTTAAATCACAAAGTGATTTATTACGCATATCATATATATTTTGATGTACCGAAGTACATATGATATTTCCATGCAGATATTCTGCGTCATCACATGATGAAAGAGAGATGGAACGGAGAAAAATTCTCTCCGGCGCCGGGATTTGAACCCGGGTTTTCAGCTCTACGTGCTGATGCTTTATCCACTAAGCCACGCCGGATACAATCCCGACGCCGTTCAGAATCGTCTCAGATTAAGCTCCATCTCTTGGGTTCCCTCTAGTGGCCGCCCTCTGCACTACGTCATAGATGTCTATGAACGCAGGACCGAAGTCCATACATGTGTTGAGGTGCACTCAGATGAGTGACTGATTGGCCGGGATCCGACGGTATGGGCGCCGTCTTAAATCACAAAGTAATTTATTACGCATATCATATATATTTTGATGTACCGAAGTACATATGATATTTCCATGCAGATATTCTGCGTCATCACATGATGAAAGAGAGATGGAACGGAGAAAAATTCTCTCCGGCGCCGGGATTTGAACCCGGGTTTTCAGCTCTACGTGCTGATGCTTTATCCACTAAGCCACGCCGGATACAATCCCGACGCCGTTCAGAATCGTCTCAGATAATAAAATTGTATTCAAGGTTTTTTGTTTGAAATATCTCAAAGAATAACCCTCCAAAATCAACTACATACTTACGATTCAACCTGTGTATATATTCTCTTTGCAAAGAAGATAATAGTCCACTTTCCTGTCGTGAATCGAACACAGAACACACTGATTTGTTTTGCTACATAAGGTGTCAGAGAGAAGTTATAATATTTCGAATTAAGTACTATTTTTTTAACAAACTCAGTAACTACGATAGCGTGCAGATCTTATTCGTGCTGACTATAGTGAACATATGAAAATTTAACTACTTTTATCTAGACTCAGTCTGATCACGGAAAATGTGTCTGCATTTTTCTGTGCATACAGGATAATGACGTTATTTGAATAGCTGCTGGAAGTATGAATCACGATCAGCATTAATTATTACGAGCTTGTTTTCCAGTTGTGTGCGGAGTATTACGTGTGAAGCTATTACGTTCGCAGTGGTTGTAGCTGCGGTAGAACAACGCTTGCTGTTGTAAACTCCAGTTTCACTTTTTATTCCTCAGGTTGTGGTAAAAATTGCATTACTTTGCGGCACTTCATTGCATTCCTGCTGGGAACGCTAACAGTAATACAGGTTAGCTGCTATGAAAAATGTGAACTCTACAAGCGTTCCAAGTGCTGAATCTTAAGTCCTGCATTACAGTTCTTATACAAAGTACAAACATTTTTTACATTTCAATGTACGAGTTTTAGTGAGGAACTTCTGTAATACTGGGAAAATTCTCATGTCCAGAATTTTACGAAAATATCCGCTTCTCTTACTCATTACTGTAAAAGTATTTCTAGGCATGCCACCTGTCTGTGTTCAGCAACTTCTCCTCAACTACAAGACGATCTTATTCATGTTCAGTATCTTCGATTCAATTAGTTGTAAAATTACGCCATGACGAAATTCAGTATATTTATTAAAAATGATAAAAACGTGTTTTCCCATTCTTAAAAATTAGAATTAAAATCTAACAAACCAAATTTTCTACCAAGTTAATATGATGCTAAAAACGAAGTGTTGATTGGAGCAGACCAAAGGTTTTTCACTTCACGAAAAAATACTAAGTAAGACGGAGAAAACTCATTTTTAAACATTGCTTCTAATTTGTTCTAATGATTTCTGATACAGATTGTAAGCTTGCGTCTTTAAAATTATTTCTGCACATAAATTAAAATTAACTTACTTAATTGAATAATCGTGCATATATAGTGTTAGTTGGGAGGCCGGAGGGAAAAAGACCTTTGGGTGGCAGAGACGTACAGTAGATGGGAGGATAATATTACAATGGATTTGAGGGAGGTGGGATATGATGATAGATACTGGATTGGTCTTGCTCAGGATAGGGACCTATGACGGACTTATGTGAGGGCGGCAATGAACCTCCGGGTTCCTTAAAAGCCAGTAAGTAAGTAATTGAATAATCGAAAAAACAAATACAGACTATAGTTGCGTTTTCTATATTTTTATACTTCGTTAGGTACTCTCAATTTTTTATAAATATCTAAAGCGATCGATACTTTTAGGAAAAGGGCTCAATTTTTTCAATGACTAGTTTTTTGGAGGCTGCCTTTCTTTCTTTATTCCCGAAACTGAATGACATATACATAAATCATTATGCATTATGTTCTTCTATTCATGCTTATTTCACACGTAATTGCTCAAATATGTATTTTTATATGTGGAAGTATAGTAAAACACAACAGGAAAAAGTTTTAAGAATATAAGTTATTTTTAAAGTGTTTCATAGAATCCAAAATAAGATTAGAGGCTTCCTTATAATTTATTATAAAGAACAGTTAGGTCAATGTTGATTTCAAACTCTCTTTATAGTTCTGATGAGTTTTATGGTGATACTACGAGTATATTTTAGATTGTTCATTCATTCATTCATTCATTCATTCATTCATTCATTCATTCATTCATTCATTCATTCATTCATTCATTCATTATCTTCCATAGATCTTATATGAGCAATGAAGCTTTAAGATGTGGAACAAGTCAAAATTTTACAATATTAAATTAAAATTTTTACAAATTTTTACAATATCTTACAATTTTTACAGTTTTACAAAATAGTAATTTTCTACAATGATGAGGTGAGGTCCGAGGATTCGCCAGAAGATTACCCGACATTTGCCTTTTGGTTGGAGAAAACCTCGGAAAAACCCAACCAGGTAATCAAATCAAAGGGAGAAATGAAGTGATGCCGAGGACTCGCCATAGACCAGACGTCTGCTTTTGCATATCATACACACCTGTACGCGTATTTCTACAGCAAATAAAGATGCATGAATATACAGTACGTGCCGGTGTACCCTGATTCATCGAATAATATTTGTCAAATTTTTAGGATATCTTTTCAGTAACTTATTGGTAATATCTGACAATATTAGAGGTAATTCATGCAATCTTCTGTTAAATCTTAATGAACAAAATTCGGGCCTTGTCATAATGTTCAGGACCATACATCGCACAACGTTATGCAATCTGTTTACGTGAAGTTTTAAGCCAAACATCAATCAAGAAGCAATCTGTAACCCTATACCATGTCTATGTTGGTGGGGCGTTCCATATAGACATGTTAACCACACAATCCTCCACCCCTCGACTCCGTAACTCGATTAATTAAAAACAGAGTCTCAGTTTATTAGCCGTAACGAAGGCATTGTGCGTCCGACAAGAACTTCCTAGATGAGTTACTGCCCGGGCTGAGGGCGGGCCGACCGCCATTGTCCAGGCCATGCCCGCGGGCCCCTCTGATAATTCAGTTAGCTACAGGCCCGCATGTCCATCTATTTATCTTGCAGCGCATTGTAAAATTTGACATGATCTATTAGGGACACGGCAAGGCGATTTCTTTCCACCCGCGGAGAGCAAGGAGATTGTTGTTAGGGTAATAGCCTCAATCAAAATCGGCTGTACGTGTCTCTTTTAATGGATATCGATACATTTTTCCATGACCCCCAATAATGAATGTGGTCGGTACAAAGGAAGACATGGGTCATTGAATCCTTTCTTTATTTTATTGGCTGAGAAAGCGAAAGCTTTAAATTACAGACAAGTGCGTTGCTTGAAGTCTTTTTTTTTTACATTTGATTGCAATTGAAGGTTTTGTGCTGTTGCTCCTACGTGATCCCGTTCGACCAAATTCTTGCTGTTTTTAATTTCCAATTTCAATTCCTTTTACATTCGTCTATACGTTTCACAAAACATCAATCTATAATTTTTTTTTACTTAATAATTTTATGAACCAGCCGTGGTTTAGGTCAACAAAGCTTTTAAGACATATGACGGGGTCAGAAGCAAAGGGGTATAAGTGTACTTAAGTTATTTGTGAGAAAATGTGATTGAAAGTATTTAAAATTTCGTAAATTCCGTGAAATTTTTTATTTCAATTTTAGTGTTTGGTGTGGTTAAAATATGTAATCCTTTGCCATTAAAATTTAAAATGTTTTAGCTTGCCCTGGATGCATTTAACTCATATTCTTAGAAATGTCACTTATACCCCTTTGCTTCATATTTGTCATTATTTAAAAACTATAGCCCCGTCGCTCTAATTTCCGGCCGCCAATCGCGTTGCAGGTCGGCTACATTTAAACGTGTGCGTCTTGTGATTCGCTTATGAAGACGTCATGCATTTCTTAAGGCTCGATAAATACTTAATATAATCGCCCGTCCCTTTGGCTCTTTCGTTGGCGTTCGCAGAAAGCACACGAAGACGTTATTTGCCGCTCAATGATTTGCTGAATTACAGTGCTTTTGATTTATTATCATAGGAGCTACGACATGATAATGTTTAACGGTGTGGCAAATAGATTCCTCGTATGGAAGCTCGGTAACGAAAGAACAAAATTGGCGAACGATACTACCTACCTAGACTTTATAGAGCCTTCACTTCGTAAGATGTAAGCAAAGAAGAGGAGTCACGCCGGGAATAACAGCATCGCGACTATAGAGTCATACATTTAAGTTCTGTCTAGGATATATGTAGATACGTGTATTGGTACGAAAGCTATGCCTCCTCGTTTTGCTCTCTTTCAAATCTGACAGCCCAAAATGTTATCAATTTCATTTAGTAGCCACAAGATGTCCCCAGTTCCACCATATGAAGCGACAATATGATAGGTCACATGTTCTAAATGGTGGATGTTTCCGATATCCATATAATACGAAGGGCTGTGACTGAATTCCTCACTGTGGAGAAAATCTGTCCAATTGAAATCCATGTTCGTCTAAATGTATCGTGACAGTAGTACAATAGATATCAGTACCGTTAGACGCTAAGTCAAACACTTGAAGAGCGGAGAAACGAACCTCGTTGTCAAGCCTCGAAGCGACCGGCCAGCAACGGCAATGACGGAATGCAAAAAGGATCGACTCGACGCACCCATCGAAGTTATCAGACACTTACCACTGATTGAAAAATGAAATAAAATGTGAAGATAGAAAAATTATGAAATATGACAGACACTCCACTGAGTTTCTATAAATCTATACGTTAATGTTTCGATTTAAAACGGAATAAGTAGTAAACTTGTCAATTCCTATACAGTAATACCTAACTACAATAGAGTTAATCATGCGATGAAATATGATAATTTCCTATTAAAAATTATTTCACCTTAATTCAGTGCCACCTGTACTTTCGAAAAAATATTTGGCTGTGTTTCTCAAAGTTTTCTTTAAACGTAAATATTTAAACATTATTTTTTTCTAAATCAAAATTTTTAGAAAACTTGATATTGAAGGTAACCATTAAGGAAAAGAAATATTTCTTGAAGGAATAGGTGAAAGATCCTAGACTATGTTGTTGATGTAGGTCTTTAAAACATTCCAGTAAAAGAATCATAAGGGTATTAAATTGATATTGTTTATTTTATTATTTAAATGCTTTATGGTTGTAAAAAAATATGCAAACTTAATATTATTTTTACAGGTAATTATTAGCTACTTTAATATTCTGAATAGTTTTTATAAAGTGTAATGTAAGTTATGTATTTTAAGCATGAAAATGTTTGTTCATTTAGCTTTTATAGTAGCGGAAATATATATATAATTAATTTCACTAAATTTTTGCAGGCCAGTGGTGTTCCTCCCCCCTTAATAATTTTGTGGACAAAAATATGAACCCCTTCAGTCCTAAGTACACCCATAGGCACGCGTGCTACTCGTTGAGAAACACCGACTTAAGGCAGATTTCATTTTAATTTATCACTACAATCACAAATCATAACCTTATTTCTCTTCTTGAACAGAGGCCAAGGTTTGTTTACACTTTCATTTCTGAAAGACTTGAGATAATTTCTCTCCAAACCCTGATTTTGATTTTTCTCTTAAAAATTAACATTTCTTGTGGTTAAAATTACAACTCCATGTGCACACGTATATGAGAAAAGGAAAACTT
The DNA here is from genome assembly GCF_040183065.1 of Periplaneta americana. Lineage (NCBI taxonomy): Eukaryota > Metazoa > Arthropoda > Insecta > Blattodea > Blattidae > Periplaneta > Periplaneta americana. The sequence goes on along the minus strand of NC_091117.1, from coordinate 43,505,504 downwards.
AAAAAGCTACATACCGGTTACGTCATATTATCGATAGCCCTCAATCGATCAGGCAACGAACTTAAAAAAAAAACAGACATTGCTACAGTTTTAATGACAAGATTGTCTCATTAGTAAAACTGATATTTCCAGATAAGACCAAACTGGTCAGGACTTGTAATTGAAAGTTGTTGTGTGGGCACAGTAAGTGAATGTGCGATTTTTATTATTTTTTATGTGTGATTTGTTTTATTCTAAATTCTGCTCCGATTTCTAATTATGCTGCAGCACGTTTCACTCCGGTTTCAACGTGAAAACGAAAACTCAGATACAGAGTGTGGATAGTTGACATGCAGACGGAAAACCAGTTTTGAGGAATGTGTCATAATTTCTCTTCGCTCTAATCTCGTGTAGGCTATATCAAAGTCTACACGACTTGAGACTGCGAGTGTAAACGCATTTCAGAGAAGACGTGACTGAACGCCACTAAATTTCAAAGTGAAGGTTCTCCTTCATTGCCATGGCTTTTGTCTTTCATAACCATTTCATTTAATGCCCATTTCCATCTACGAAATCCGCTAAAAGACGACAAAAACATTAATAATTTTAGAAATATAATTATAAAGTTATTAAAGATGTCTTCTTCTGCCTTCCAGGATTGTGTCTTAAATTAATTGAAGGTGAAATTTCGAAAAAGGCACATCTCTGAAAAGTAAAAATGTTCAGAAATTAAAAAAAAAAAAAGCTGATTTAATTTTAAACCGTTACCTTTACTTTTTAACTTTGCTCTAGAATATACCATTAGGAAAATTCAGGATAACAGACATCAGCTTCTTGTCTATGCGGATGACGTGAATATGTTAGGAGAAAATCCACAAACGAGTAGAGAAAACACGGAAATATTACTTGAAGCAAGTAAAGCGATAGGTTTTGAAGTAAATGCCGAAAAGACAAAGCATATGATTGTGTCTCGTGACCAAAATATTATACGAAATGGAAATATAAAAATTGGAGATTTATCCTTGGAAGAGGTGGAAAAGTTCAAATATCTTGGGGCAACAGTAACAAATATAAATTACACTCGGGAGGAAATAAACGCAGAATAAATATGGGAAATGCGTATTATTATTCGGTTGAGAAGCTTTTGTCATCTAGTCTGCTGCCAAAAATCTGAAAGAATTTATAAAACAGTTATATTACCGGTTGTTCTTTATGGTTGTGAAACTTGGACTCTCACTTTGAGAGAGGAACAGAGATTAAGGGTGTTTGAGAATAAGGTTCTTAGAAGAAATATTTGGGGCTATGAGGGATGAAGTTACAGGAGAATGGAGAAAGTTACACAACGCAGAACTGCACGCATTGTATTCTTCACCTGACATAATTAAGAACATTAAATCCAGACGTTTGAAATGGGCAGGGCATGTAGCACGTATGGGCGAATCCAGAAATGCATATATAGTGTTAGTTGGGGGACCGGAGGGAAATAAACCTTTAGGGAGGCTGAGACGTAGGTGGGAGGATAATATTAAAATGGATTTGAGGGAGATGGGATATGATGGCAGGGACTGGATTAATCTTGCACAGGAGAGGGACCGATGGCGGGCTTATGTGAGAGCGGCAATGAATCTGCGGGTTCCTTAAAAGCCATTTGTAAGTAAGTATGCAAACCAATAAAACTTTACGGTTAGAATTTTAGAGTCAAAACAATATGATATGAAAAAATATACATAAGATATTATCATATGATTTTTTCCCTTGCTTTTTTACTTCGAAGATGTGCCCTTTTTGAAATTCATGGACAGTGTTTTTTATAAATAAGCAAAAAATTAAAAACAAATACAGTAAAAAGAATAATACAAAGTATAACTTGTGAATTCTAAATGAGGCAGTAGAGCAAATGGACAGCTTCAAACACTTGGAGTGTACTACAAGCAGTAACATAATTATCCTCTACCATTTTGTGTTTTTTATTTTTATTTGGTGGGAAATCCACTTTGTTTCTAGAAAACAATGCAATATCGCAGTACATAGAGTAGCATTTGCCAGCGCATTAAAACACCCCTTCTCCACAGCAATGACGGAGGTTATGTAGTAAATGCCAACATCAGACTTTTCCTACAGTTGATTTCCCTTACGTCTCGCTGTAGCCAGGTCTGAAGTTGAATCAAAGTCCAAACAACAGCGTTGCCAAACATCAATTTATTGACATACTCTTAAACCGTAAATGTGACAAAACATTATGCAAAATTATTTGTTATCACAATGAACTCTAATGTAAAGACGTTTATAAAATGTGTATTTCTGAAGGTATTGAGAAAATAATGGAATCAAAATTTATGACGTAAACTAATTTTTTATAGGAAGTGTAAGCGCAAAAGGAACAAAATGGTGGGTGACTTTTCCATTCATTATGTGCTTAAGATTCACACCTTAAAAGGGCTATTATTGAACACTACCTTTCATCCTGTATACAGGGTGATTCACGATTAATGATCCGCGTTTTAGTAATCAGTTCTACAGCCCATTTTGAGCATAATATATCATATGAACATGAATCCGATTATCATTAGTTTGAAAATTATTCGTAAAAATTCAAACGTCATAGTGTGAATCAGGCTTTGGAGTTTCTCGCCTCTTAATAAAAACATTGGAACGTAAACTAAACGGAGGGTTGCGCTGTGATGCGAAGTACGGGGATGAAGGGGAAGACAGATCTAGTAATTATCAGCTGTTATCAGTTGTACTCTTTAGGAACAGATAGGGAACGCTAAGCGCCATTCACACCTGTGCGATCAAGTGCATTGAATCGGAAGAAGGGATATTTGAAAATCTCTTTCCAAACTGAGGTATGTCTATTTTATGATTAATACAGTATTTTGAATTAATATTTCTCTGTACTTTAAGTGAATAACTCTTAGTTCTGGTCAAAACAACTGAAACTTCCGTACGAATCAATCAGCTGTAACTCCTTAACGGTTGATAATTAATCGGATCCATGTTCATATGACATTTTATGCTCAAAATGATCTATAGAACTGCTTCATAAAGCGTGAAACGTTAGTCGTGAATCACCCTACGTAGCAAGTCAAAGATCATTCAGTCCCTCGGTCCACACCTGTGGAGTAACGGTCAGCGCGTCTGACCGCGAAACCAGGTGACCCGGGTTCGAATCCCGGTTGGGGCAAGTTACCTGGTTGAGGTTTTTTCCGGGGGTTTCCCTCAACCCAACACGAGGAAATGCTGGGTAACTTTCAGTGCTGGACCCCGGACTCCTTTCACCGGAATTATCACCTTCATTTCATTCAGACGCTAAATTACCTAGATGTTGATACAGCGTCGTAAAATAACCCAATAAAAAAAATAAATAAATTCAGTCCCTCTGTCGGCCTGGATGGCGCAGACGGTACAGTGCTGGCCTTCTGTGCCCGAGGTTGCGTGTTCGATCCCGGCCCAGGTCGATGGCATTTAAGTGCGCTTAAATGCGAAAGGCTCATGTCAGTAGACTTATTGGCATGTAAAAGAACTCCTGCGGGACAAAATCCCGGCACACCGGCGACACTGATATTACGAGCGTCGTTAAATAAAATATAATTTACAATTTTTCAGTCCGTCTCTACTGTGTTGAGAAGCAATCAGTTGAGTAAGTTACGAACCACGAACCTGTGACATCTACGCCTACAGATTGATTTTTGGCTTCTTCATTGTAACATTGTAGACTTGAGTTATTTCTAGGGACAAATTTAAAGCACGGGAATGCTCCTAAAGTCCTAAACCATAGGTCAGAATTATATAATGTCCGCGGTTTCTACATTTCCTTTTTTTGACGTATACGGATCACGTAGAGTACAAAACATTAATATCCGGGACGTACGACTCACACAACAGACGAGATGAATTGCAGAATATAGAAGCAGTTCTTATTTCTCACATTATGTATCTTTCGCTGAACAAGGTTTCTTTTTGTCTGTTTGGCAACTACATGTCTGCTGCCGCTACTTTCCCTGTCGTTGTTTGGTTTGTAAATGTCTCGCTCGCAACGGTTCGCTTACACAGAACTTTTACGTTAGAAAAATTCAGCCATAGTTCTTCACACTATGCATAAAAACTAGATTTCAAGGTGTTTTCTACTTACTCAGACATAAAATTAAGCGAGAGAGCTGCCTTTTTTTGTTATTCTGCATAGATTCGCTCATGCCGAAACGTTTTAATGTTTTGCAAGAAACTACTCTAATTATTGAGTGAGAAATTTGCCAACAGCTGCAACGCTTTAGTTCTACATATGTAACAGAATTACAAGTTACTGTTTGGTTCTGCCATGAAAAAGAAAGATTCGAAGTATTACCTTTAATATCAGTTTCTAATTAAGAATTTATATCATAGCAGGCGGTTCTTCGCTTCGAAGCTTTTTATAACTCTTTTACTGCGCAGAAATCTTTTTTATAGCATTTCGTTCGCATCGCTTTTTTTTCTTTGTTAAATGCTTTATTGAGTCGATAAACAGTGTCTCTTTATATATTTACTTTGGCGTGAACAAGAAGTCTTTATGCATATAGTAACTCGTATTACTTCTCAGCTAACAACAGCTTTTAACCAAAGGTTTTGAGTTCGACTCCCGTACATGTTAGCCTAGATATATTGTGATTTATAGAGAGGTTACAAATGAGATCTCTTCTGAATAATTCCGTTTTCATTGTTGATTATATTCTACCACTAATCGTTTACCATAGAATAACCTTATGTTGGTTTCTGGATATGTTCCGTATTTGAGAAGGACTTGAAATAACAGGAAATTATCGAACATCAACAATATACACCAGTAATATCCTCTCAGATACCTGGAAAATGATGATGATAATAATAATAATAATAATAATAATAATAATAATAATAATAATAATAATAATCATAGCATGATATAGGCCATTGAGGCCTTCAGTTTATTGAATATTTGAATATTCAACTCATTATCAGCTTCCCACTTTAGTTTTCCGGTACCAGTTCTTTCGTTAGAGAATCTCTTTAATTTTTTCTTTCTATTTTCCTTCCTTCTTTCTTTCTTTCTTTCCTTCTTTGTTTTTTCTTCTTACCGACTTACAAACTAATGCGGTGTAGGAAAGAATACATAGCCATGGACCAACATTTGGTATGCACACATTCTGGGCCTCGCAGGTCGTGTGGTGAGCACGGCGCAGTGCCACTGCTGAGACAACACAGAACAGCTCATAACAAACACACTGTCCCGTGGACGGAAAGTAAATCTCTATCATTGCCCACGACAGAAATCGAACCAGGGACCGCTTGGTTGGAAAACAAACATTTATACACATAGCAACAACGGTGTAAGGAAATTTCTTATAATAGGACAAAATTAAATATAAACCTACACTTTTTAACCTTGAAATTGAAGTAAAAGTTTCTTTTTGTCTGAAATCAGTGGCGAATTATAATTCATTACCAATAATTCCCTGAGAGTTTGAATTAATAAACTCCCTTTCGTACTACTTAAGATGGGGTTTTCTTTCGAAAGTCTTTTTTTCCATACCATACAGTGTTATTGAGATGTATCTAGATTACCTTAACGGTTCGTCAAAAAAGAGTTAACCGTTTTCATATGATGATTTACTTTGTAAAATTATTCAAATTTCTGACCCATATTAGTAGTTACGAAGGATTTATTTTAATATTCGTTAATATGAGTAATAGTAAACGATGGAAAACAATGATGAGTCGTCCACTTAACTTTACATGTGGTGTTCGAGTGTTTATTTCGAAATCAACATAAGGATTCGTACGATTTGTACTCGTTTATAGCTGTCTGTTACTTTGCGTTCAGATTTAAATCGATAATACAAAATAAAAAATACATCTTAAACACCTTATAGCATTTAACACAACAAACATTTAATGCATTTAAGAGAAATACGAAAACATTCAGCTACACGCGAAATAAGAATAGGCTACGTTGCAATAACCTACTATTTACAGATTCTGTAGATGGTTTTAAAAATATCTAGTTACAGTTTCTAGGTAAAATATACAAATAAAATAAGCCTACTTTTGACATAAATACATGTTTTACACCAATCTGTTATAAATATTCCAATCAGTTACTGTTATGTCTTCATTGTTTCTTAACTGATAGGGTATAATGAATAGAATCATCAATCCTCTTCAAAGAGAAATTTTAATTTCTTTCATTGTTTCGTGCTGGGTAACTTTCGGTGTTGGACCCCGGACTCATTTCACCGGCATTATCACCCTCATCTCATTCAGACGCTAAATAACCTAAGATGTTGATAAAGCGTCGTAAAATAATCTACTAAAATAAATAAAAAAATTCATTGTTTCGTTATTCTGTCTGTTAATTTAGAAGTGTGTGAATTTATGAAGTTATATTTTATCCTTGAACGTAGGTTGTGCGATGTTTTTGAAAAAACCTTACTTATATAGCCTAACTGCTTAACTTTCTTTTATTTACGATGAAAAAATTCAGAAATACGTAATGGATATCGTTACCTCAGAACAACAGTGGGGTACTTACTTACTGGCCTTTATAGAACCCGGAGGTTCATTGGCGCCCTCACATAAACCCGCCATCGGTTCCTATCCTGAGCAAGATTAATCCAGTCTCTATCATCATATCCCACCTCCCTCAAACCCATTTTAATATTATCCTCCCATCTACGTCTCGGCATCCCGAAAGGTATTTTTCCCTCCGGCCTCCCAACTAACACTCTATATGCATTTTTGGATTCGGCCATACGCGCTACATACCCTACCCATCTCAAATGTTCGGGTTTAATATTCCTAATTATGTCAGGTGAAGAATACAATTCGTGCAGTTCTGTGTTGTAGGATATCTTGTAGAAATCATATTTTAAATAATGAGGATAAAAATTGCTATTGAACATCGAGAACAATATGTAGACAAACTTTTGATTTAATATGAAGCTAAAACAACAAGAAACTGACAAGCACCACTGATCTACAAAATTAAGCTAACTTAAAACTTAATTTATCTCGAAACCACAGTTTGTTAAGATTACCCACTGTACTTCTGATGTAACGATATAGGTATTGCTACATCTTTCCAGGATTTCAGTTTTATTTTCTTCCTTGTGTTTTTGAGATAGCTTTTACTGAACAGGGTAAATGATACCAATTATTTTACTAGATATCGTCGTGAAATTCTTTCGTTATTATCACTCATTTTAGCCTACATGTAATGTGAAATTGACCCTATACATATTTTTTGTGACGTATTATTATTTAACAAAGAAATTTACCCCGACCAGTCTATAGAGTATACAAGGCTATGAAATTCAATTTTTAGCTCATTGGTCGTGTTTCTTGTTCTATTTGCCGGTAAGTCATCTGGCTCATTCAGGTTTACAACCGACGTGTGAACGTAAAGAACCCAATTACAACAAAGAGACTGGGCGTGAGTCTACTTTTATTTCTTCTATTTTCTCTTAACTGAGAGAATTTGCGTTTCGGCAACACTCCCACAATAAATCATCAGCCACACTTCATTTGTGAAAGTTCCCTACGTCGGAAGTTAATACACACTTATGGACGTTTACACGTCAACATATTTTGCAAATTGTTGGTCAAAGTTTTTCAAAGCAAATGTCTTTTTCCTTAGATGCAGAAATTATTATAAATGTAATGAACGGAAAATTAAAGTTAAATATTATAAGCTCGACCAATTTATATCATCATCATCATCATCATCATCATCATCATCATCTTTCTTATTTTGGTTTATATTTGCATCTTCCTTAAAAGGGTATATCCAGAGCAGAAGTAAGCAGCCGACTAGCCCAACGTCAATGTAATCTGTCTTTTTATTGGCAAATCGCAATCGTTGCTTAGGCAACCTCATTTATTTTGTTCATTTCTTTTGTTTTCTTGCATTAACTATAGTAATGAGAACTCCGTTAATATAATTGACTCAAACACTCAGAGATTTTTTTCACTTTATATTCTCACACCACCACCACCACCACCACCACCACCACCACCACCATCACCTTCACCACCGCCCCTTTAGTAGGCTTACCCTTAATTATATTATTGTATATTCCTTTACATTGATATAATGATGCCAGATAATTGTTCTGTACAGGACATAAAATTCATTGGAATAATTACACTCATAATATTCATTTTATCGTTTGGTTTATATTTTAACCACTCTTTAAATTATTCCAATAAGATGTAAAATAATTCATTTAAATGTGATTGGACCTCCCATGACTTTCTATACAGTCTACAATAATAATAATAATAATAATAATAATAATAATAATTTACTAATTTCACTAATTTATTTACTGATATTTTATTGTGCTGTACAACAGCTAGAGGTCAATAATAGTTCAGCAAAAAATGACAGAAATTACAAATAATTACAAAAATTACAAATAATGACAATAATTACAAATAATGATAATAACTGCAATAAATTTACATGAATAGACGTTCATGGATAGATGTGAAATGAAGAATAAACTCAATTGAAACAATAATAACAAAACATGTGTTAAATTTGAATTAGAATGCAATTTTAAAACAACAAATGTTATGTTTTATTGAACAACGCTCGCAACTGCAGAGGTTATATCAGCGTCGCCGGAAGTGCCGGAATTTTGTCCCGCAGGAGTTCTTTTACATGCCAGTAAATCTACTGACATGAGCCTGTCGCATTTAAGCACACTTAAATACCATCGACCTGGCCCGGGATCGAACCCGCAACCTTGGGTATAGAAGGCCAGCGCTATACCAACTCGCCAACCAGCTCGACGACAATATAAATATCCAATAATAATAATAATAATAATAATAATAATAATAATAATAATAATAATAATAATAATAATTTTCTTAAAAATTTGTTTCATATTTGCGAATTACTTTGAAGAGAAGGCGTCGGCTGCACCACGTCCTAACACATCCTTTCACTCAAGCGACGTCAATTATTCCGCCCACACAAGTGAACTCTTCCAAGAGTGATTTATTTGCAAGGTGAACGTCAAACATCTGGAGCCAAGTTGTCAAGCATTCCTCACACTGCCAAGTTCAATCACGGCAGGGCCGAAAGCTCCGCAGCTCGGCATCACTTCCGACATCAGGCGCGCCCGTAGAATTACAATCATCATCAGGTAATAAAGATTCCTAAATAATTTTATGGGCAAACAACGATTGAATTTATAATGAGTGACTAGCGCTCAAATCCATCTCCGTTTCCAAGACTTTCCCACGAAAAGCTGCGATAAATCCTGTAGAACAGATTAATGTATTCCATTCCTTGTGAAAGAAAGGTAATTTATTATATCTTCTAATTTATTATACTTGTTTTGATATAACGTTACCATATTTTACACAATTTATTGTATGTAATACTAACATTATATGTAATTCATATACCAGGTAACAATAAGAGAGCAAAATCTTGTAGACTAAGTACGTGTTTACGAAGCAGAAAAACAATAATAGTAATACATTAATAATAATAATAATAATAATAATAATAATAATAATAATAATAATAATAATAATAATAAATTAATACTAAAGAAGTAAAATATATTCTCTAACAAAAATGTCCATAAATGGATCAGGACTAAATATCTTTATGTTATCTCCATTATTACGAATTTAGAAAAAATTACAAATTAATAGTTATTTTCTGACATCAAATAGGCCTATCTATAATTCATTACAAAATAAACAGACACCACACTTTAGCTAGAAAATCGCTGATTTGACGAGACCGATTAATAGTCTATTAGATTATATGTTTCAACGATAGGCATAACAAAGGTATGATGAAAGGAAAATTACAGATGATTTTGTAACAACGAATGTATTGATAGAAGGAAACTGATAGGTGATTATGTGACAATGAAGCAACGATGGAGGGATAATGTCATAAGTTCCAACTATAATAAAAGTTAATGATACAACGAGAATGGCAAATGATTCTACAAAAATGAAGCAATGGTAAAAGAAGGCAGATAACAAAGCAATGATAAAAGGAGACTGACAGATGACTCTACGATAATCAAGCAATGATAAAAGAAGGATGGTAGATGATTCTATGGATAATCAAGCAATGATAAAAGGATGGTAGATGATTCTAAGAAAATCAAGCAAGTATGAAAGGAGAATGGCCCATGACTCTACGATAATCAAGCAATGATAAAAGGAGGGTAGATGACTCTACGATAATTAAGCAATGATAAAAGGAGGATGGTAGATGACTCTACGATAATCAAGCAATGATAAAATAAGGATGGCACATGAATCTACGATAATCAAGTAATGATGAAAGGAGAATAGCACATGAATCTACGATAATCAAGCAGTGATAAAAGAGGAATGGCAGATGACTACGATAATCAAGCAATGATAAAAAGAGGATGGTAGATGACTCTACGATAATCAAGCAATGATAAAAGAAGGATGGTAGATGACTATGATAATTAAGCAATGATAAAAGGAGGATGGCAGATGACTCTACGATAATGAAGCAATAATAAAAGGAGGATGGTAGATGACTCTACGATAATCAAGCAATGATAAAGGGAGAATGGCGTATGACTCTACGATAATCAAGCAAATGATAGAAGAAGAAAGGCAGGTGATTCAACGATAACAGAGCAATGATAAAAGGAAACTGACAGATGACTCTACGATAATTAAGCAATGATAAAAGGAGACTGACAGATGACTCTACGATAATCAAGCAATGATAGAAGGAGACTGACAGATGACTCTACGATAATCAAGCAATGATAAAAGGAGACTGACAGATGACTCTGCGATAATCAAGCAATGATAAAAGGAGACTGACAGATGACTCTACGATAATCGAGCAATGATAAAAGGAGACTGACAGATGACTCTACGATAATCAAGCAATGATAAAAGGAAACTGACAGATGACTCTACGATAATCAAGCAATGATAAAAGGAGACTGACAGATGACTCTACGATAATCAAGCAATGATAAAAGAGTCTGGTAGATGACTCTACGATAATCAAGCAATAATAAAAGAGTCTGGTAGATGACTCTACGATAATCAAGCAATGATAAAAGAGTCTGGTAGATGACTCTACGATAATCAAGCAATAATAAAAGGAGAACGGCAGATGAATCTACGATAATCAAGCAATGATAAAAGGAGTATGGTAGATGACTTTACGATAATCAAGCAATAATAAAAGGAGACTGGCAGATGAATCTACGATAATCAAGCAATGATAAAAGGAGAATGGCAGATGACTCTTCGATAATTAAGTAATGATAAAAGATAGATAGTAGATGACTCTACGATAATCAAGCAATGATAAAAGCAGAATGGCAGGCAATTCTACAATAGTAAAACTTTGATAGGAGAATGGCAGGTGATTCTGATAATGGAGTAACAACCGAAGAAAAACTGCACTGGAAACCGAAGAACTGAAAGAAAGCCTCTTGCAAAATAATTTTATTATACAATAAATATTATTCCTGTAAGTCGGCAAGTAACTGGGAGACGACTGGGCATCTGCGAAGAATGTCTGCCCTTCCAAAGTAGGAAAAATAAGGCAATTTTCCAAAGAAAATCGCTCGATTTTCACGGCGAATTCCTTAACAAGTACGCATTACTATAATAACCGTAATCTATTCTAATTTGAGGTACAACCACGGTCGTATTGTTATTATTTACACTAGCTCCGTCGGATATTGATAGAGTGGTGCGATAAGACCCTGGACCGTACTGAAAAAAATATGAGGATCCGCGTGTAAGCCCGTAATCTTGGTGGCTGTTCCTTGACACGTGAGAGGTGGTACAGGTTGGTGCAGGAACCGTGGCGTGCCATCGAGACTTCGGCTCATACCTCACGAAGAACGCGGACTCACTGATGCGAACAATGAAAGTTCTATTCTGTTAACCTGCCTCCACTGTGTAATCTCATTCTTTTTTTCACAATGTGAACCAATACTTTGTAATCATTCCCAACACGCCGTCCCTATCTCATAAAGCATCCGAGCTATGCTCGTTGTTTGCGACACTTTAGCTCCAAGGGCTCTCCTCCCCCTACGAAAAACAGACAGTTTATCGTATTTGAACTGGGGCGGATCGCAGGTCAAAGTATTGAACTATCACATTCTGTGTGTAGACTATACAGACAAGTTATGCTTCAGTACTTCTCGCTGATTTAAATGCTGAAGTCATTAGTTTATGCTGGATACTTGAGCTGAAAAATTACACAAAACATTGTAGTCATTTTCCTTATATTATACAATTCATTTAAGGCCCGAACGTTACGAACGCATACAAAATTATGACAAAACATGCAGTAATACTTTTTACAATATCTACCATAAGATTTATGATAGCCATACATAAATTTTACCACTGAATCTTCAAAGAATGCTGAATTTAATGACTTATAGTTCACTTAATTTAGATTATTAATTTGTTCTTTACAATTTGTTTAATTGTTGCAACAAATCTAAAAAATACTTAAACATAGGATCACATGGATACATTTCCTTGGTAAAATAATGATGCCATTGGTCTCAAATTTTTACCAGATCTGCATTTTGTCTAGTAAGAGTGGAACTCAGTTTTTATTTTTATAACTTGAAAATTAAGTTGGTTTCATAATTTTATACATGTTGTAAAAATTATTTTTTTCCAAACTCAAATGTTTTAAAATATCACAAAACCAACAGATCTTTCTCAAATTAAGTAAAAAGTGAACTGTGTACATATGTAAGATCTAATAAAAATTTAAAACCAAATGAGATCATTAGTTTACCAGGAATTTGTACCTATGTGATCTTATGTTTGTGTATTTTCGATTTGTTGCAACAATTCAATAAATTATTTAGGATAGATAAATAATCCAAATTAAGTGAACTGTATGTCATTCAATTAAGCTTCCTTTCGAGATTTAGTGATGAAGTTTATGTATGGCTATCATAAATATTGTGTAGTTATTGTCAAAAGTGTCAGTGTCTGTTTTGCTATAATTCTGTATGAGTTCATGGCCCGCTGCTCTTAAGTCAGTTGGGGTATTGTTGTGTACGACTACCAACAAAGAGAAAACAAAATGTTGCATTTCGGGCGAATAGGACCACTGAAATTCGGGCGAAAAGAGTCAATATTTTCTTACCTATTTACAAATGGCTTTTAATGAACCCAGAGTTCACTGTCGCCCTCATATAGGCCCGCCATCAATCCTATCATGAGCAAGATTAATCCAGTCCCACGTCCTCAAATCTATTTTAATAGTATCCTCCTATCACGCCTTGGTCTCCCCAAAGCTCTTTTCCCTTCAGGTTTTCCAACTAACATTCTTCATGCATTTCTAGATTCACCCATACGTGCTACATACCCATCCCATCTCAAACGCCTGGATTTAATATTCCTAATTATACTAGGTGAAGAATACAATGCGTACAGTTCTCCATTCTCCTGTAACTTCATCCCGCTTAGCCACAGATATTTTTCTAAGCACCTTATTCACGAACACCCTTAACCTCTGTTCCTCTCTCAAAGTGAGAGTCCAAGTTTCATAACCATACAGAACAACCGGCAATATAAATATTTTATAAATCTTATGTTGGGGTTTCGTAACAAGCTCTTTTTTACGTTGATGGGTTGTTAGCCCTGCGCCCAACCCCCAAGCTGGAGTACCACTCAGAGTCAATATTTTCTATGTATATTTATTTCATTTTTTTTCTGTTCTTGTTTTGCATGATATATTGGGAAATGTAAAGAAAAACGAACTCTGCGGGCAGAGGATGACGTGCAGAAGGCTATCAAAGCTTTTCGTGAGGATAGAAGACAGCGACAACCAGCGGAATTATACTTGAAATTCTGCATTTCTGCATTCAAAGTCAAGGCGGATTCATCGGCCTGTCTTCGTGAAGTAAAGACGTGTTTATTATCATCTCTTATCAGCCATTATTAATTTACGTTTTTCTAGTCTCCTGTGGAGTGTGGGTGCGGTTCTTCGGTACTTAGTTATTCTACAGAACACAGTTTCATATTATAGAAGTATCTGGCTACACGGAATCAGTAAATTGAACCCGATGCCAAGAAAGAGAACGAAGGAGAAGAATGCCAAGGCAATGGGAGAGAATGTTATCATGAGAAATGTGCTGGGGAAGAAGGAAAAAAGTTTGTTTGTGAAAAATGTTTCGTTTGTAAGTGATGTGTGTAACTTTGAATTTACCTTATTCGACCAACTCTTTGAACCGATTCGTGTTACGTGAGAAGGAAAAATAAGGTTATGTAGTACAAATTTTAAGTTGAATTTAATAAACTGAGAATTTTTTTAAATTTTAAATAGTAATGTTTGTAGATGAAGGAATACTGTATTAAATCCAGACGTTTGACATGGACAGGGAATGTAGAACGTATGAGCGAACCCAGAAATGCATACAGAGTGTTAGTTGGGAGACCGGAGGGAAAAAAGACCTTTGGGGAGGCCGAGACGTAGATGGAAAGATAATATTAAAATGGATTTGAGGGAGGTGGGATATGATGATAGAGACTGGATTAATCTTGCACAGCACAGGGACCGATGGCGGGCTTATGTGAGGGCGGCAATAAACCTCCGGGTTCCTTAAAAGGCGTAAGTAAGTAAATAAGTAAGTAAGTAAGTGTAACAAGACCGGTTTATATGGAAGGATGAACTATAGTTAAGAGTTTTCTCTTCTCTTCTTTCACTTTTTGCCCGATTCCTCCGACCTTACCCTATTTCAAAGGCAAAAGCCTTTGATATGATGTGAGATTATTGACTTTTCTACCGTTTCAAGGATGGAGAAACACTCAACATTTCGGAGTGAAACCAAGAAACAGACAGCCTACCTGTTGTACCTGTTATCAAGAGATATTTTTCAGGAATACACTATATGGAAAATCACACCAATTCAAATGTTGAATCGTATTGTGAAGAAGGATGATATATTCGGTGAAGTCATTATTGGACTTGTACGTAAAAGTAGGGCAAAAGAATTTGTACATTTGCTAATACTTTAACTGCAAATGTACAAACAGTTATAGTCATAATTTTATGTAATTTTTACAATCATCTAGGAAGATTTTAACATGCGAGGCACAATTTCACATGTAGAGTTTTCTCTTTACTCACTATAAGGAACTAGTTGGATATAAAATTAATTTTACAACACCTTGGAAGCTATGCGGATAAAAATATATATTCCAAACGAAGAGAATAAGGCAAATTAGGGGCATTAGAAATGAAAGTCCCTACGTAAAGGAAAAGAAAGTACAAGACTGGTTAGATATATACAGAATGACATCTCAGATGGATAGAGTGGTTATGCAGAATGTAAAATACAAGTCTCTGTAAAAATATTTGTATGACGCATTTTCAAGAAAGTGAGTTCATGTATCATCCAAGAAATGTTGGTAAAAGTTTCGAAGCAGAAAGCTACAATTATTTATGTTAATGACTGAAGTGGGAAAAAGAAGATAAAGGTCAACAACAACAAATTCTGCGCTGTATCATTGATACACCGGCACATAGAATACGTCACCCCGTTTCGAGAATGAAACTACAGTTGTGTTGGTTGTAATGTTTTATTTTTGTTTAGGTATGCAAGTTAATGGAGGCTGTAAGTAATTAATGTAGGTCATGCAACATATTTTCTCTTCATATGAAGCGACATTCCGAAATTAGTTCCAACTCAAAACAAATTGTTCACTGCGGTTCACTCAAAGTGTACACAATGTGTCTATCATCACTTTGATAATGTAGAACTCGTGATTACAAATCAAGCTAGTGGTCGCATAGATCTGTAGCTGTTTCGATGCTGAGATATTACTGAGAGATTCAGCGCTGCAAGACATTATAAGCAATTTCGGCACCCTCATATCCGTAGCGAGAGGAACTAGCGTCGTTGGGCGTGATCACACGAGTTAGTTGGCTGGTAAATCTTAGCTTTACGCGGATTGTAATCTAAAGAATGTTTGTATTATTACCAATAAAAACAACAAAGGGAACTAGAAATGAAGGACAACAAAAACAATGTCTTCAGCAACTACAAGAAGTCAATTATCACGAAGACCTACCGACAATGAGCTATGCTGTTGGAAATGTATAGTCTCGTCGCTCTAACTTCCGGCAGCAAATCACGTTGCAGGTCGGCTACATTTAAACGTGTGCGTCTTATGATTCGCTGATGAAGATGTAGAGCATTTCCTAAGGCTGGATAAATATTAAATATATAATCGCCCGCCATTTTGGCTCTTTCGTTGGCATTCGCAGAAAGCACACGAGGACGTTATTTGCCGCTCAATTATTTGCTGAATTACAGTGCGTTTGATTTATTATCATAGGAGGTACGACATGATAATGTTTAACGGTGTGGCAAATAGATCCCCCGTCTGGTAGCTCGGCAACGAAAGAACAAAAATGGCGAACGATACTACCTACCTAGACTTCATAGAGCCTCGCCTTCCTAAGACGTAAGCAAAGAGGAGGAGTCACGCAGGGAATAACAGCGTTGCGACATATTTAGCATGATGGAAAGGTTACACAGAAAAATTTGAGGCACAACTTTTCGAGTACTTCTTTCAAATTTCACATCATTGTGTTTACTATAGAATTATTTCAAATCTTAGTCCGTTAAGAGATGTATGCACTTCATCACTGTAAAATAAAAAAAAAGTTGACTTTTCGTGGTTACGCCTTAATTCTTCGAGCTCTGACACGAAATATTTTGGACAAATAATGAAAGAACTTTACTAACAAAGGAAGAAGCTCAATGGCATCACAGATAATCACGAATCTCTAACAATGCAAATACAGAAGTAAGAATTCTTTTAACAATTTATTGTATAATTACATTTTTTAAAATATGCAATTAAATTGTCATGAAACCATCTTGAAATTAGAAGACAAACGTAACGTTATATATTGATTTTTGTGATTTTATATTATTTTACAACTCAAAAACGGATTTTTTTTTCAAATCCTATTCTTCTTCACGTTATGGATAGGAAAATTCAGCTGTCTGATTCCCATTCTGTCACTGTCTCGTATGGTACCTGTTTGTGTACAATTCCAGAATATCTCTTGGCTTCTGTAAGCAACTGCCGTTGCACTCAGAGTACATCGATCGGGGCGGTAACCAAGGTTTTTCTTTGTTGTACTCAAGGACATGATAACAAACGTCTGAACCAGGAATTGTAATGAAATTTATAACTTACTCGGTACTGCACACGATGCTGGTCAATGCCACCAACATTCCCGAGTAAAATATCGTCACTTCTAGAGAAAGTAGTTATATTCATTGCACGCCGTCTTAAGAGCATAGATAATGGTGAACCCTGTCCTCTCAATTAGAATAGAATATTTATACAAGTACCTATCGACATTGAAATAACAAAAAGTAAGACCATCTAGATTGTAGTGTATATGTGAGAACCAGGAATAGAGAAATCCCTCTCTCTGCGCCACGAAAGAAAGATATAAGAAAGTAGGAATAAAATAAACGTTAAGAGAGTTAGTATTGAGTAGTTTCCGTGCAATCATGCACCACCATTACGGGTAATAATATAGGCTAAACCATGTGAGTAAAAATTGTGAAACTCTGCTTGTAGTTTTTCAATTTTTAATTTGATGAAATTATATACACAAAAGTTACAGGTAGTGAAAAAAGCAATATTCTGAACATGTTTCCACAAACTATATCATTAATTTATAGCGGATGTGCCAAGAAATCTTTTCCCAATAGCATCGTGTACTTATTTTTACATTTTTATATTCTTCAAGTCTAAAAAAAAATACAAAATTATACTTTTTATTATTTACAAATTAATATTTTGTAAAACCTGCCTCAAATTTATGATCCCAATGTACAGTGAGGGATATAATTTGACGACATTAGCAATAGTGATCCAAGCGCAAAAACTCAAATATTGTGATTATCACAGTGCTTCCAGACAGGCCTATTCTAGTTTAGCAAAAATGATACAAGCAACTGCTGTGATATCAAATTAATACTGCTGAAAAAACTTGATCATGTTATATTTACGTGTTTGTTATAACCGTACTATCTGCATAAAATTGTTCGATATTTAGTGGATGATTCATTGTTGCTAAACTTAGAAAAATAGTTTTACAATTAAACGATAATGACCAAAGCGCCATTTTTTAACAAAACATGACATAAAACTTCAATTTTTATGAGAATTAACATGTGCCTAATAAAAGTGTATATTATTTCCTAATGTTTCATCAGTTTTGAAAAAAAAAATAGCTTTCACGCAGATTTTATTATGTAAAGGTTGATCGATTGTTTCAGTTCGCGATTTTGGCGCTTGAATCACTATTATTAATCACCGTTCAATTGTTAGGCGGGCTAAATTGCTTCAAGATCTGTAGCGCGGTTCATAAGATGATATAGTTTTAATTCCTTCTCAGCATGGATATATAACATTTAAACAGAAAAGCGCAGCGAATACCTCTCCAATATATGACTGAAAACTTTCGACTTAGAGCATGTGCAATGTGGCATTATAAAAAAACTCGAGCCGCTTAACTATTACGTCCCTCAATGTACAGGTGCGGAAATAAAATTTGGAGCTTCCTTATTGTATAAGGTTCGCTTACAACACACTGCCCATGTGCAGTAAACTAGAGCCCCTGTATACATACTATTTGTGGACAGTCGTGCGAAATTGTTGCCTACATACAGGTGGACTCCATCAAGACTCGCTCCTAGACAAAAAAATCATCGATCTCCTGTAGTGCGAATTTGTCTCCTGTAGCGTGGATTTGTTTAACTCCACGTCTGCCAGTGCCTATTCCACACGACTAGGAAAAGAATGTTTATTTTGCGACTAATTTACCCCTTGAATAATATATTTTTGCTATAGAATAGCTGTAACGCTTGATACACGAATAGACAGAAAAAGTAACAAACAAACAAAACAAAGGAAAAACAGAGCGAAGTCGTGTAGAAGAAATTCGTTTAACGTGTAAATCTAAACTCTCATGGAATCAACTAAAGTTTCCGAAAGGGACTTAGCAGGTACATAACTTCAGTACATCAGTTTATTATTACTATGGAGAATAAGGAAGTCATGAATTGAATAATTATAGGCAAAAGCTAACAAAAAACAATTGAATAACAGTGACCCCAATGATCTCCTGATCTCAACCCATTATATTTTTCCTTGTGGGGCTCCTCGAAGTGGAGAGTCTACCAAAACCGACGACGAGATCCATTGGCATGTCATAGAGGCAGTGTGTTCTTTGTCCATCTATTTTATTTTTAGAGTGGTTGTGAATGGACAAATAGCATAAGGGCAGCTGAGTTTAATCTGCCGCTGTACAGTCTTTTAACACTACAAATTCCATACGGATTAGCTGGGATTTTAACCCGTTCTCCACAGTGGAGAGTCGACAATGTACCCAATTGACTAACAACATAATAATATAATACGAAAACTAGTTAAAATAATCCCGTTTCAGAATGATTATATAACGATGTATGTTAAAAGTTCTTCTATTTATTTTGCATTCTTGGCTCTTTTACTCGCCAGAGAGAAACCAGTTCCTCTCAAGGGCGCGCTCTTTCAAGATGCAACCTCCATTGAACCCGTGTTGAAGTCTCTCAACGATTACATAACACTAAGGTCAATATACTCGATGCAATGGCTGTATCATTTAGGGTACGTTTTCCTCTTACCTTCAGTAGTGCATTCTTGTGCGACAATTAGTGTTTGAAGACGATTACGCTGTCCAACTTTCTTCTGTTTGAACTGCAAACTAAGTGCATCAGTGTTTTAGCACAGTCACTAAGCCTGCTTGCACCATTCTCACGGTGGAAGGAGGTCACAACTGCCGTTCCTACTATCACAAGAAATGGACTCAAGAATAAGAAAATTATAACATTCAATCATTACCTTCTATCGTTGTTGTTGTTTGGTGTTATTGCTTCTGATACTGTTATTGTTATCATGTTTCCAGTTTTGTTTTTATACCTGGTGTTATTGTTTTTGTTTCTGCTACAGTCACTGTAACTATGTTTCTTGTTGCTGCTGTGATTGTTTATATTGCTGCTCTTGTTTTTATTATTGTTGCTGTTGTTCGTGATGTTCTGTTATTTTTCATTTTGCTAGTGCTATTGTTATTGTATTAATTTATGTTTTCATTATTCTTGTTGCCCCTTTTATTGTTGTTCTTGCTATTTTATTCTAATTTTTCCTGCTATGATTATTCTTTTACTAGTGCTATTGTTGATAATTTTATTATTATTTCTTTTAATCTTGTCATTGTCCTTGTTGCTCCTATTATTGTTCTAGTTGTAGTAGCTCCTGTCATTGATCTGGTTGTCACTGCTATTATTCTGATTTCTTCTTTTAATGTTCCTGTTCCTCCTACTATTGTTTTGGTTTATTCTATTATTGTTTTAGTTACTACTGTTGTTCTCAATAATAATAATAATAATAATAATAATAATAATAATAATAATAATAATAATAATAATGATAATAATAATAATAATAATAATAATAATTTCTTGATTTATACTAGCAGAGTTAAGGCCATAGGGCCTTCTCTTATATTCTACCAGGTCACAAAGTATACAAGCAGTTAAAATTTAACACAAAGTTACAGAACAGAATACTAATATATTACAAAAAAATAATAATAATAGCATAATAAAATCGACATTAAACAACATGAAAATAATACCATAATAGAACAAAGAAAGTAAAATACATTGAAATATAGCAAAAGCAACTCATTTAGTACAAATGGTTAATATGGAAAACGTAAGGAAGAATATAACAAAATAGAATGCAATAAAATAACAATAAAAAAGAAAAAAAAAAGAAAATTAAATAAAATTCACAATAAAAGGCTATGATAATAAATTCATATCACCTGATAAAGAGAACAAAAAGGGGAAAGGAAGGAAAAGAAATATATAGCCTATATTTTTGCAAAACTATCGCAGAGGAAAGGGCTTATAACTGAAAGGAATCTGAGTTGAAAAAGTGCAATTTTAATTTATTTTTGAAACTAGACGATGTCCGACAGTCTCTGACTCTTTGTGTCTTCTGCTATAATCCTTGTTGTTCTTATTATTATTCTTGATGCTCTCGTTATTGACACTTTTGCTACTGGCTGTTATTTTCGTGTTCCTTCTTTTTATGTCCTGTTACTACTACTATGCTTTCCGTTACCAGTTTTATTGTTTTTATTGCTCCTGTTACCATTATTATTTTATTTGTTACTCATCTATTGTTCCTGTTGCTAATATTAGTACTATTTTTGCTACTATTGTTGTTAATACTCTTCCTGTCGATGTTCTTGTTGCTTCTGTCATTGTCCTTCTGCTTCTGTTACTGTTCTGATTGCTGCTGTTACTGTTCTTATTGCTCCTGTTATTATCATTGTCGCTATTTTATTATTTTCGTTATTCAGTTATTGTTCTTGTTGCTAAAATTATGTTTGTTACTACTGTTATTCATATTGCTCCTGTCATTGTTCTTTCCGCAACTGTTATTATTCTTGCTGCTCCTGTCATTGTGCTTCTGAAGTTAGTGTTCTAATTGCTGCTGTTATTTTTCATTGCTGCTGTTTTTGTTCATATTGTTGCTGCTGTTATTTTTTTCCTGTCATTGTCTAGTGCCTTATATTATTGTTCTTTCTATACTAAAACTGTTTTGTTGCTAATGTTATTATTATTGTTTCTGTTATTATACCTTTTGCTGATGTTATTGTTCTTGTTGCCCCTGTCATTCTTGTTACGCTGCTATTGTTCTTGTACCCCTATTATTCTTCTTACTCCTCCTATTATTCTTGTTGCCCACGATGTTCTTATTGTTACTGTTGTCAATATTTTTCCTACGAATATTGTTCTTTTGCTGCTGTTTTTACTCCTATTATTTCTCTTGTTCCTCTTATTATTGTTCATATGGTACTATTATTGTTTTCGACATTGCTATCATTCCTCTTGTTGGTCATGTTATTTTTCTTTTTGATACTTTTATTCCTCGGTCAGTGAACAGAGTCCATTACTGTAGATCGTTCAACATCCGACCGAGCAGGAAGAATAAAAGATGTACCTACTGTCATTAAGCCTATATCACTCCTTAGTACACTCCAGAACTCGTACTGACAGATGCCAGCTCCAGGAGATAATACAAATTTGGCGTACTGTAGCCCCTTCATTGTATGGGCGCTATCATTATCGAGTTATGCGTGCCTTTTGATCGGTCAAATTATGTGATTTGACAAAACGTGAACGTAAAATTTTGGAGCTAAAGCGACTAATTATACATAGTTATACATGACATATATATAGTTGGTTATTTAACGACGATGTATCAACTACTAGGTTATTTAGCGCCGATGAGATTGGTGATAGCGAGATGGCATTTGGCGAGATGAGGCAGAGGATTCGCCATAGATTACCTGGCATTCACCTTACGGTTGGGGAAAACCTCGGAAAAAACCCAACCAGGTAATCAGCCCAAGAGGGAATCGAACCCGCGCCCGAGCGCAACTTCAGACCGGCAGGCAAGCGCCTTAACCGACTGAGCTACGCTGGTGGCTACATGACATGTAGTAATGGACGAATTTAATATAATGGTGTCTAAATTTCATGTAATGTTATTAATTCTTGAACACAACCACCATGTGGACCTAAAACCTTATATGAACTATCTGTTCCTAATATAAGTTTATTTTATTATTTTTTAAGCGTTAGCCTTGTGCCATGACTAGGCTCTATGGTAAATAATTAGGTATCGCTATTCGTGAATATAAAATGTGTCTTCATTTATGTTGACAACATCGGCATCTATGTCATTATTTCATTTAATAATTTACCGTTACTTTAATATAATCAAAACTTACGGATAAATGGGGATTAAGTCCTACATGGAAGACAGGTTATTTACAGATTCTTGAAGTTAAAATTGCTACATGAACAGAAGAGAAGGCCGACAACATAAACCTGACGTTCTATAGGGCTATAAACACGAAGAAGAGATTTTATCGCGTGTTCCCTTCAATATCATACATCACCTATCACCTATAATTGAATGCAGCCCGAGTGGCCGTGCACTTCCTATGAGTGCAGGAAGTAACACCTGTGACTTAGAAAGTCTCGCAAAACTTAATTATACAATAGAGAATCGCTGTTACACCCAACAGAGTTCAGGCAACACAAATTGCTCCTGACCAAGAGTACGTGGAAATGGTAGACAGCCACCGCGGCGCAGCTCTGTGGGCTAAGGCGCTTGCCTGCCGATCCGGAGTTGCGCTCGGGCGCGGGTTCGTTCCCCGTTTGGGTTGATTGTCTGGTTGGGTTTTTCCGAGGTTTCCACCAACCGTAAGGCGAATGTCAGGTAATCTATGGCGAATCCTCGGCCTCATCTCGCTATCACCAATTCCATCGACGCTGAATAACCTAGTACTTGACAGAGCGTCGTTAAATAACGAAGTAAAAAAATTGCTAGACCTCGTGAAATCGAAAGAGCTTTCATATTTTAACCATTGCGGTTTCATTACAAAATCACATTTCTTAAATTCATTTTTTATCCAAGATAAACTAAATTATTCCTTTATTTAAAATACTATCAATCGAATAATGGTCTTCCTTTTTTGAAGAAGCCATACTAATGGTCAGCTGTTCACATACTATATTGACGTGACGTCATAATAGACGCATGCTGTAGCATCTTGTTTGTGCTGAAGTGACTTCTATTCATGATTAAAAACTAAACTTCGTAGACTGTTACAGTGCATTATAGCAATAAAGACTGATACTACGATGATGTTTCCTACAATTTAAATTATTTGTTCATTGATTTAATTTATTCATTTTTACTGACAGATTTAAGAACATAAGACCCGCCTTTCCACTCAACCAGAATAAAAATGCATGGAAAGTATAAATAACAGCAACACAGAAAACAATGGAATAATAATAATAATAATAATAATAATAATAATAATAATAATAATAATAAACAGCAAAATGTAGATGTATTTAGTTACATGTAATTCCAAGCGAGCCACCGGCGTGGCTCAGTCGGTTAAGGCGCATGCCTGCCGGTCTGAAGTTGCGCTCGGGCGCGGGTTCGATCCCCGCTTGGGCTGATTACCTGATTTGGTTTTTTCCGAGGTTTTCCCCAACCGTAAGGTGAATTCCAGGTAATCTATTGCGAATCCTCGGCCTCATCTCGCCAGATACCAACTCACTATCACCAATCTCATCGACGATAATTAACCTCGTAGTTGATACAGCGTCGTTAAATAATCAACTTAAAAATAATTCCAAGCGTTAAACAATTACAATTTAATGTCGAATAAGACAATTTGTATCAAAGGAATAACATTTCACAAATGGACAATATTGATATACAGTATTAAAAATAAAATTCATATTCCACAAAAGATATATTTGAAGAAAGCTCATAAAATATTCTAGAGATGAAAAGCATTCTCTTTGGCAATCGAATTTTGAAAGTAGTCAATGTTGAAGCTCCTATGCACACTATTTACAAAGTAAGCAGGCTATAGTATTATGAAATAAAGTATCTTTCATTACAATACACAACACTACACATACTAGTAATAGTATAAATGATGTTTCATCAATGTATTTTATTTCATTTCAGTAGGTTATTTTACGACGCATTATCAACAGCTTAGGTTATTTAGCGTCTGAATGAGA
Organism: Periplaneta americana; assembly: GCF_040183065.1. Taxonomy (NCBI): domain Eukaryota; kingdom Metazoa; phylum Arthropoda; class Insecta; order Blattodea; family Blattidae; genus Periplaneta; species Periplaneta americana. The sequence continues at coordinate 43,480,788 of NC_091117.1, read as the reverse complement.
TGAAGGTGATAATGCCGGTGAAATGAGTCCGGGGTCCAACACCGAAAGTTACCCAGCATTTTCTCATATTGGGTTGAGGGAAAACCCCGGAAAAAACCTCAACCAGGTAACTTGTCCCGACCGGGAATCGAACCCGGGCCACCTGATTTCGCGGCTAGACGCGCTAACCGTTACTCCACAGGTGTGAACTTGATCAATGTAGGCCTACATTCTTTATCATAGTGTAAATAGTAAGAATAGCGTATTCTAATGTACATGGTATAAATAATATAAATTATAAATATTAGTGTAATTGTTAAAGTGATCTATGTTTTGTTGTGCCCAACTTGATCGCGAGACCAGACACTAGTACTTCGCTTGCTACAGGCACGATTTCTTTCGCTACACTAAGAACTCCAGTAATACTTAACCTTGTAGCCTTCTGGGACAAAGTACGATCCCTAGTAAACAGTAATCACTCTGCCATTGAGGACGACTGCCTTGTGCAATTACGGGGTGGTAAACACGCATTAACATTCTGTCACACACGCATGGTTCGTCGTGGCGTGTTGCCTAACGTCTCCTACAATGTTGGCCCGAGAAGAGAAGCTGATCCTCTTGTATGATTGGCACAGATGGCGGAACTACTAATCGAAGCAACTTTTTTACGTCTGCGTACGAAAGGAAATCAGTCCAACTTTTACTTTTCCAATATTTTTTTGCTTCAGACGTTTGAGTTGAAAAGTAGAACACGCATCTCTTTCGAAATCGATGCTGAATAAAAGTGCAGTGGATGCAGTGTATGCATGCATAAAACAGTTGAGTGCAATAAGGAAATGACGCAAGCGTTAGCTAGGAATTCCGATCAGAGTGATAGACTAACGTGCTAATAGGCTATAATTCACGCTACAACTCGACATTTTGTGCATAACTTTGCGTTACGGAAATCTCACTGTGAAATTTTAAGTGTTAATATTTGTTTTCATCTCCAGTTAAATTAAATTTGCTATTCACGGACAAAGTAACCAAATCGCAACAACTAAATAAGAGTGTAAACAATAGACTTAGAACCGAAATGCTAAAAGAACTAGTCCCGTAATTGAGGCTTAACAACTTAACGTACATTAGGTCGTTTTTCCATTTCGAGCATAATATTGAATCCTTAACCCTTTGAGTGCCAATCACGATTACATCGTGATTTTATGGTTTTGTTAGAAGTGCCGGTCACGATCTAATCGTGGTATAGTTTCCGCTGCTATTCTCCAGACAGCAAAGATCACTGTTGTATTGTGCTAAGAGCATAGATAGAGAAAGGTTCAGCGGAACAGTTCACTTGTGTGAATTTATTTGGCATTCTTTTTACATAATACTACGCAAAGAGGGTCCTCCTGACGAAATATTACTTCACTAGAGATATTTGAATATCGTTCTGGTGCAATTCTGTTATACCGGATTTAAAATGTTTGTATCTCAGATTCAAGATTTTGTAGTTAAATTCTTGTTCCAGAGAACGCTTCAATTATTTTATCAACCAGAAATATATTATAATCTTCCTGTGACCATAGTCAAATCTATTTTCGTGAAAATCCCTCAGATGAGTTTATTAATTTCCAATAATAATTTGCATTATTTAAAGAAGGAGATCATATTATTTCTCATGAACCCAGCAGAAACGTAAGAAATATATTATAAACTGGCTAAGCGTTCATATAGTTACCCTTCGTTTAGAACTCCCTCGCCAAAAGCAGAAATAAAATAGTAAACCTGCACCAAACTGAATGAAGGTTAGACTTCGAGAGTATGACGTACAGTCCCTAAATGAAGCAACAGAATAACAGTTCGGACATATGAGAAAAAAAAGACATCTACGAATCTTAATAACTTTTGACATGTAACTTGTCTATATTGTATCTATTGTACATTAAAAAAAATGAAAGATTTGGTGGAACGGAAATCACACTGGTCGCCAGGAAAATGCTTACGTCATATCCGACAAATTCAACACTGTGAACGAGTTCATTTCTATACACAAGGAGAGTATATCAACGAACTAGGAAGGGTTTATAATAATCCATGGAAGAGCTCCAATAGAATATTTAAAAAAAATGTTGACAGAAACGTGAAACGATGAGGGTACAGTGCATGCGTAACTAAAGAAAGCAAACACAAGCTTGGCATTACCCTAGATCATATATGTAAAAGATAACTCCTCGCAACGTTAAAATCGGCAGCACTTTGAAGAGAACAACCGCCAGGATCGCCACCCGTCCGCCGTAAACGAACACGAGATGGCAGCACAGTCGCTAATGCATTTCAAATGGGAATTATGACGTGACTCCTTATGTAACAACTAGATGGCAGCGTAGTAAACCTGACAAAAGTTGTTAACCTCAATGCCTATAAGCCCGACATATCTGTTACATATATGATCTAGAGCATTACGTACATTTTTTTTTATTTTATTGGGTTAATTTACGACGCTGTATCAACAGTTGACTTAATATAAAATGTCAACATACATGCCCAACTTGGAGTCAGGCCACAAAGGGAAAAAATACTGGAGGAGAGGGGTTCGAGCCGGTGCTGTTGATTGAACTTCGGCGTAACTCAATGGTGAGAGCGCTTGGTACGTAGAACCAAGGACCCAAGTTCGATCCCCGGCGCCGAGCGAATTTTTCTCCTCCAATATTGATTAACGAGCATAGATGTTACACGAAATTATTGGGATTTCCTTAAACCCCTGTCACTTTTATTTCTCGTATATTTTAGCAACTCAAGTTTGAAAGCTATTTTCACAAAGAACTTGGACCTCTCAATGGAAACCCGTATGGTAACTGATCTATATGCACAAACACACCTTTAATAAGATTTAGATGGATATGAAATAACATTACCACATTGTTTCTAAATCACTTCGTCTAGATTTTCTAACACAATTGAGGCTTTATTTTTATACTCCTATGTTCTTTCATTAATACTCGAAGCAGCAGAACAAACATAGCAAAGACAGAATATAATCAACTTTAAAAGAAATGAACGTGTAGACTTTTAAATGGTGAAAGCAGTTCTTGTAAAATGATTACGCATATAGTTCTTACCTACATTGTTTGGTATGCCAAAATTAAAACAAAATAATGAATCCAGCAAACAAAAGACTACACCCGTGCAGATCAAATATGTTCTACTAGACTGAACGCAAAGAAGAAGATTTGAAACTAGTCTCATATAACCTAATTACAGATTGAATAGAAGATTAATTTGAAGAGAAATTGTGTGCCCTGTCCATAAGAGGACTGACAGAACAAAAGTGCGACGCTTCCTTGTACAGCAACGCGTTCTGTTACATTCAGTTCCTATTATCCGTGTCATTCGAACCGTAAATCAATTCATTCATAACACTCCTAGAATATGTATCGGTTCGCAAGTCATGCTTCATTTGTTTTCTTTCGCAGCTGACATTAAAATAAGAGATAATTTTACAAAGTACTATAAACATCAACCATCTGCCAATAGTCTACTTTCCTGAAGTATAACAATGATTGTTCAGGTGTAGAATGTTTTCTTCATTTCTTCTTTCTCTTATTGAGATGTAAGAGGAGTGGATTTAAGCCTCATAACTGAAATATAATCTACAAAAGGTTATTGCATTATTCAAAATTTACTTAGAAGAACTTTTAAAAGATTGGGAACAAAGTTGTCAAAGTATGAAGATACCAAAGGAAATCAATATCAGTTTGCCCTTAATTTCGCAGATGACCATGTGATATTGTGAAAGATTCTTCTGATTTAGAATTCATGGTTTGGGATTGCTAGTGAACAATAACCATAAAAAAGTGTCGGCTTATTTTTTCTGCTAATTAATCAGAAATATAATGTATCTTATTTATGTGCAATAAAGTTTACGTAATTATGTATGAAAAAGAATTCATGACAAAGCAATTCAAACATGTATAATATTATGAATCATGGAACTTCGTTGTTAGTTTCCAAAAATTCGGAATATTTGACAATTAATAGCATTGAAAAATCAAATTTATTATTCGATACAAAAGCATAAATAAAGCTAGTTGACTATTCTAAATATTCAGAAGTCATGACAGATACGACTATAGGCGTGGGAAAACAAGAATTAAAGTACAGCATGGAACAAAGTAATTGTGAACTTTTGCAGTTGTTCAAGTGCATTTTTGGAGAAGACTAGTTTCTTGAGTTCCCTATAATATTTTTGAGGAGAATGTCTCTACATACTACAGTTCTGTACACATCATTATGGTCCCTTAGTTTTTATTTCGTTCAGGGATTAGGTACAGCTTACAGTAGTAAAATTTTTGGAAATATTCAACATTTTTTTCCTCCATTACTGTATCTTGTACAATAATTAAAATCAGTATGTATAAAACATGTCCTTCTGCTATATGAAAAACATATTTTTATGATTAAATTTTTTTTTCCAAAATTCAAAGCGGTGGCAGTTCACTGTGCAGTGATAAAGCGTTTCTCTCATATAACTCATAAACTTGTTAACTTTTTCATGTTCTCTTTCTTTCATTTTATTGCTGAAACTCACGTTTACAATATTTCAACTACATTCCTTAATAATTTTTTTTTTCTGTTAGAAGAAAATACTGATATTTGACCATGTTTAAAGTGAATTAATTTTTTATTAGACAATCTATAAAAGATAGAGAAGTGATTTTGCATCATATTGTAGATATAACATGCATAAACTTACTGGCTTTTAAGGAACCCGGAGGTTCATTGCCGCCCTCACATAAGCCCGCCATTGGTCCCTATCCTGAGCAAGATTAATAACATGCATAAATACACACAACAAATTCATCACAGATTGTTTGATACTTTTTCAATTATGAGGGAAACGCTTCAACACTGCTCAATGAATTTTGAATTTTGAAAAAAAATAAGTAAATCATTTTTTTAAATCGTAAAAATATTTTTATCATATAGCAGAAGGACGGTGTTTTACACATATTAATTTTCATTATTGCACAAGATACAGTAATGGAGGAAAAAATTGTTGAATATTTCCAAAATTTTACTCCTTTAAGCTGTACCTAACCTCTTAACCAACACTAAGGGCCGCATTCATACACATTCTTAGCGCGGGCTTCCGGTGGATGATCAGCGAACTAACGTTTTTCATAATCATAAACCAGTGTTAGCGATATGATATAATATGAATCCTGTACAAGTAACCAGTCGATAGTCGGGGCTAGTTTAGCACGCTCGTAACACGGGCTAGCGAAATGTCTATGAATAGTACCCTAAATGTTTATATATAACGTAATATGGCTCAATGTAACCAAATGCTAAAACATATAGCAAAATAAAGGTAGGAAACATCTCGCCTTTCTGTACAGAAGTAGAGTATATCGCCCGAGAATATAACCGTGCTTACTAGATTTATTACTGGTAGTCTTAACTACAGATGTTTTATTATATCTCTGCCAATGACTGACCATTGGGTTCGAAATGGCTTAGCTCGGTCGTGGACGTCAGAGTACTAGAAAGTGAAACAAAAGATACCTGGTATTGCTTTCATTTTAATGTTCTGATCACAGCTTGTTTGTGCTGCTTCACATATTGGTACAATCTTTTTACTATCTCTCTTCCCTCTCACTATGAATTGTGACGTTGGACAGAGGCAGATATACAGGGTGGGCAAAATAATAATGACCCGGAAAATCTGGCCATTTTTCTCGTTGCGATTTCGTCGGACTTCGTTCCAGGCTTTCCTGCACTCGAGCAATTGTTTTCTGGTGTTCGAACTCTTTTCGGATAGTTACTGTTTTTATTCGCTACAGAGCCCGTTTCACATAATTTTGCCATTAAGTTTTGCATTGCAGCCTTTGCTGGAGAGTTTGCCAAAACACGTCCAGTCTGAAACTCTTGCGCTAACAGTTCCGCACACCTTTTCCATGAATTGTGCTTCGCATAACACTCGACAATGAACACGCGTTGTTTTATCGTGAGCACCATTTTGTGTTGCATTCAACTGGCCACTAAACACGTTTGCTCTTCTCATTCACGCAAACGTAATGACTCAGAGAAGCTCGGGACAGAGCATGCGGGAGATGCGCATGCGCGGACATGTGACAGCAACCCATTGTTGCATCGAAATCACGGTTTCCTGCATTGTCAGGGTCATTTCCGCGTCAGTCTTACACATATAAATTCATTTATTTCAAATATATTTTCCGCGGGTCAATTTTATTTTGCCCACCCCGTGTAACACAAAGTCTGTACTTCAATCACTGCGGAGAACGCCACCTTTAAAAAACTAGATATTTTTTCAGAGTTATACAACACGTGACGCAATAATCTGGCGTGATATGGCGGCGAATGTAGCTGCCACGCCTTTACAGAGATGTACCAAGGCCATCAGTAACACTGCGAAGACGTCGGCTAATATAGATGCAATCTACGGAAACTAATAGCCTGAACTATCTGCAATGCATCTCTCGACATTTTATTGCCTGTCCACGTGCTGCAGCGAATTGTTACACGTTCTAAACACTCGGGCACACTTGCCAAGAGCCTATCTTGCAATGCGGTAACGCGTAATCCAACTCACACTGCTCTTAAAAATAGATCTCCTTCAATAACAAAAGAATGCTTAGTCTCGCAGACGTTGGAAAGCGGAACTGTTGTCACTTGTTTTATTTGTCGACCTCTTAACCTAAATCAATTGCCATTCTTGTTAATGACTTCGTTTAACTGCTCAAAAAACAGGTTTTACAATTAAAAGCACAAACGGAAAGGTGTGTGAAGAAATGACAACCGTTTCAATAGCGAGTTCTGGACTTTTAGTAAGAATTTAATGGAGTAAAACTTAAGGAAAAGGGAGATTAGAATAAAGGCTGGTTCACAATAAACTGGGAATGGAAACGACAACGAGAACGAAAACGGAAATATTATTAAAATGAATGTATTTAAATGTGACCATTCATAATTACATTTGACGTTTCCGTTCCCGGGCTCCGACAAAGTTCTCGTTAATTGTGAATACTCACACTTAAATTCATTTTAACAATGTTTTCGTTGTCGTTTCCGTTCCCGTTTCATTGTGAACCAGCCTTAAGATGAAGGCTCTAAAAATTAAAACAGTTCAGAAAATTTAATGTTACACAATAAGAGAGCACATGAATTGGGATATTTAACGACGCTCATTGTAGACCACTATTTATTCAAGAAAAAAATTTAACTGTCATAAATTTAATATAATATAATTTAATATAAATGCTATACGTGTCATTTTAACAGGGTCTGCATTTTTTTCTTGTAGAACGAAAATCTTGGATATGCTACTGCTATTTCCTGAAATATAAATACCATATGATAATATACTATTGAAACAGGCGTAATAAGAATTTATGAGGTAGAATTTTGGTATTAAAGGTTTTAAATGTCTTAATAAGTAAATTACTCTTGACAGCCTGATAATAAATTACTATGTTCATCCCATGCTAGTTTATAATCCAATACAAGTCCTAACAATTTTACCTGTGACTGAGCTTCGGCATTGGATGTATTTGTATGTATGTATTTATTAACACTACAATTGGGTATACACCCGGTGGTAGTGATATATAATATACAATAATTACAATTACATGAAATAAAATAAAATAAACGTAAATGAAATAAAATAAAATAAACGTAAATCTATAAATATTAGATGCAATAAACCTAGGACTATAAATAAAAACTATTCTATAATAACGCCTACGATAAGCAAAAGTAAATCTAACTTATAAGTACTTCTACTTCACCCAACTATTACCAATTTAAGTAATTACATATCACCTTAATTAATTACATACGAACTTAATTACATATCATCTTAATTAATTACGTATCACCTTAATTTATTTACATATCAACTAAATTACATATTATCTTAATTAATTACATATCAACTTAATTAATTACATGACACAACTTAAATAATTACACTGCACCTCCGATTAAATTTTCAGTCTAATCTTCTCACCCTTTCCTTAAATGTATTGATTTTAAGAAGACCAATTTTTCAATGAAAACATTATATTTTGAGTTTTATTTGAATTTAGGCTGAAACCATTCACCCGAAACCAATTTACTGCAGTATTATATGATTTTTTCGGATCGAACGCGAGACCTCCTGAATGCGATTCCAGTGTGTCTAAAATTAACTATTATTATGGGCGAATAACTAATTTTGCCTATGTAGAAAGGATATCAAATTCACCAACAGACTTAATGGTGAAAAAAAAAAACAACGTATTGCTACACAGTAGCTGTAAGTAAACAAAACAAAGTAACAACAAAAACAACTTGAATTGCGTCCGCTGTTCTTTTTTAATGTAGCAGGTGACCATTTCACACAGACTTATTTTCACCAGTCACCTTGATCCCATTCATAGTACAGCATCAATTACGCTGAATAAAAACGCCGAATTGCTTCAACCCATAAATTACACGTAGTTATGTGTTAGATATTTCTAAAGACGACAAAAAAAATCGCGGAGACTGAAGTCTGGAATTCTCCTTACATGTGTCAGACCGTGTCATTACACGAGTAAAGGATATTAAACTTTTTACATCGATTTAACAGTTAGTTCGATAGTTAGATCGAAAGTCTATATGGAATGCAGAAAATTGCTACACGACGCATAGATATTTCAGCGTGTCGTGATTACGTTGGCATGCGAACCAACGTGCTATGCTATCGAAAAGTTGAAAGCTATTATTATCCTTTAATATTTCTCTGTATGACGTCTAATTCAATGTAATAATTATTTAATCATATACGTTTGTTACATTACGAATTATTAACTATTTTTATATTCGTAATGATCTCCTTTCAAGGATTCGACAGTCTGGTCCTTCAGTCTTGACTTTTGCGAGAATTACAAAATAATTTAATATAATCACTAGTGGCGTAGCGTCAATGTGAGCTAAAAAGTTTAGCTTCCCCAGTTAATGACTACATAATAAACCTGCAGTTTATGAACAAAATTATTTATTAATTATACAATTTATATTTACGCTTTAAATGTTGTGATGCGGCAGCTCAGGATGATTTGTGATGCAGCAGTAAACATGAAGCCTACACACACCAGCTTCCAATTCCCTCCACTGCACTACAAGAAGACTCGTTTCTTTCTGTGTAACCCACCTCGCATGTTTTCCATCCCTTTCTAACTGAACTACCCTAGCCGCAAAGCTCGCAAGAAGCTAGTTTTGGCATTGGAAAGAATTTAGCTTTTGAGTTATCCCTTTCATGAGTTGTGTTCAGTTGAAGTGTTAGTGTGCACTGTGGCTCATATAATAAATAATGAGTGAAATAACAGTTCCTGACACTAATTTACGTAGTCAAAAATAATCTTCTGATAAAGATTTTAACGTTGATTAACGTAATTTTACTAAAACTGTATCTATTGACCGTTAATACTGTGATTTCTCTAAATATGACAGGTAGTGACCTAAATTATACGTATACGTGTCCATTCGTTAGAGATATGTGTAAACCATGAAATCATATGTACGTACCATTTGACGTTATACCTTATTGGTGTTACTTATGAGGTTCCAACCAAACTTCGGACTGCTGACTTGACATTGACTATTATTTATTTTAAGACTTTTTTTTTTTTTTTTTTTTTTTGCAATACGCTTCCTCAAACATGAAAGACAATTTGAGTTAGCTTCCCCTGCTCTAAATTTCATGCTACGCCACTGATAATCAGTCTCTCACGTTATTTAGCTTTTTGCGAGGTATTGGTTATTTACACCAATGTAGCTTGGTATTACTCGACCGAGGCCAGTGGAGTCCTGCAGCCCGGAGCGCCACTTGTATTGCTCTTGCGTTCGTTTAGCGTCATCGCTATAGTTCACACTACGCCCGCAGATCCATTCGCTTCGGTCGAGTAATAACTACATAACGGGTCGACTGGGTGGCGCAGTCGGTAGAGTGCTGGCCTTCTATGCCCGAGGTTGCAGGTTGTGTTCATTGTGGACATAAGAATCGAACGGTGGCGTGCAATGTGTAAGAGCAACAGATATTGAAAGTTTGCACTTCTGGGTCGTAGTGCCCCCTTCCCGAATTCCATTTCATTCCATTAGTCTACCACTATCGTCTCCGAGTACTGTAAACATTCACAAATTCAGTCGTGAATTATGTGAACCCACTAGAAAGGGTGCGGGGAGTTAAATTAAGGATATATTCCTCCACTCTTCCTCCAGCAGTTGGTCCATAAAGCAACTCAATCCAGCCATATAAGCACCATCATCATTCACACTAACGAGCTCAGAGATTGCAGAACAATGCATAAGCTCTGAGATCCAAAGGCGGCCACACACTGCCGCGAAGAAAAGATCTTCTACATCAGGTTCCTTTGGATAGGAAATACACGCTGAGATGAATACAGGTTGTAATCTTTGTAGTAATTTATTCACTGTTTGCAGCAAACACAAAACCATTGATGTAACGTACACTTCGTACTGCCTAATTCAAAGCCTCTGAGATCCTATCTGCTTTAACGGGTTGTAAACTCGACATCTTAATTTTGTTATACGGTCAGGGCTTGATTGAATTGTACATTGTTACATTTTAAAGCTCACTGCAGTCTCTAGCCTCAAGACTTGTGAATTTGCTACACGAGATGTTTATTTCTTTATTGCTGTTTTGAATAAGCCCGCAGATTTTGTGGCCAGTCTTAACAATAGTTGCCGCAATTCTTAAATGAACATCAGTTCATTTAACGGTCAATTTCTGCTAGCGAGATCGTGAAATTTTCCTATTTATCGGTATTGTAAGAAAACTATTAGACCTAGGGATGTTATATTTCACAAAAACTTCCATCTCTCTCTATTCTAATTGTGTAAAAATATATAATGACAATTACAAATTGTTGGGTAAATTTTCCTAATTTTCCGTTCGATTTTCCAAGGACTCGCTCTTAAGTAGGCCTAAAGCACACACACCTAGACAGACTCGTTTGCCGTTTTGCTAGCATTGCAGGAACACTCATGCTTACATCATGCATACAGAAGCCAATCGTCCGCGCACCATCACAGACTTGGGACTTGGGCGTAGTTACGCGTAGGTCTAATATAATTTAACGAAATTATTTTTTTACAGGAGCACTCCTTTATGCCACACCGAAATTAAAATTGATACAATTTCTTCAGAGAGAGAAAGAGAGAAATCAATAAATATTTTATTTAACTGTTTTCCGTGAGACAGTCTATCAAATACTGATATACCTATTTACACTTCTGTTAAATATAAATTTAAAATATGGTGAATGCATAGTTATGCAAATCATACTCTCAGCTATAATATGAACTTTTGCTAGAATGTCTATCATAAGTTGTTTCAAGTTTACGTCCATTGAAACTGGAGATTTTTTACGGAAATACGATAAATTTAACACATTAAAACAAGAAAACTAATGACTTGCTAATAAAACTCTTAACTAAACGTTTAACTGTCCTATACTTACACAATGAATAGCTCGTTTATACGTCGTGTGTAAATTCCTTACTAATAATCACTAAATACATCAACTGTTACACAGCTACGTCATAATTTCGTCATTATTTCATTACGAAAGATAATAGAATATCTGAGGTTCTCTACTGAATCCGATAGTGTGCGTTATGTGCCGCGCTAAGTATCGATAGTACAACTGGGTCTGATCGATTGCCAGCTATATTTTGGTCAAAGGGTACAGTTACAGCAATATTATTGTAATTATTCTGTGCTCTTTGGTTTGTTGTTCTGCGGTTACAAAGCAACCATAATCATAAAACGACAATCGATACGAACAGCTGTTAAAGGGACGGCCATTTTTCTCTATATACAACGCTTAAATAAGGGGTTTCTTGTATATAACTACTGCAAAGCAATTCCCATGTATAGTTACAGGCTGTTTAGACATCCATCGCTTATGCATGGTTTATTAGTAACGTTTTTTGTGCCAGCTTTGCAAAAGTCTCGTATAAAAACTATACACGTTTATTAGTAATTATTTTAAACGAGATAAGACTTCCCACAATAAAGTATCTCCTACCCCTCTCTATATATATATTTTTTTCGAGGTATTACACAGTTGTAAGGTTTTTTCCTAGATCATATACTGTATATCCAGATTGCTCTGCGTTATAGGCTTTGATGGTAACAACTTTTGTCAGGTTTACTATCCTGCCATCTAGTTATTACATAAGGAGTCACGTCATAACTCCCATTTGAATTGCATTAGCGACTGTACTGCCATCTCGTGTTCGTTTTCGGCGGACGGGTGGCGATCCTGGCGGTTGTTCTCTTCAAAGTGCAACCGATTTTAACATTGGAATGAGCAATCTATATATGATCTGGGTTTTTTGCTGTCCGATGTAATATGGAATGTCCCATATATTAAAGTATCGTTGTTGTTTGCTTGCAGATCCACGCTCGCCAATTGTACGCGGTGACCAGTCGACGTCGTCGTCATGGTGGCAGGAGGACGTGAGCGGTCCCATCCTTCAGCAGCAGTCCGCGGAGCTGGCCGACAACACCAACTTCTTCACGTCCACGCACGGCCTGGTGCAGACGCACCCTCTCGGCGGCAGCGGTTCTGCGAGCATCGGCCTCGGCACCTCTGGTGCCAACCTCCTCAACCAGCCTGGCTACCGCACCATCGACTTCGGACAGCGCGGTCTGCTGGAGCTGAGGCGCAACCCTTCGCTGTCCAGCCCTGAGGAGTGCGCTAGGGCCTGTCGTGAGGATGAGCCCCCCAGGATTTGCTACTACCACTTCACACTCGAGCTTTACAATGTTCTGGGAGCGTAAGTACTGTCTTTCTCTTCTACTTCAAATTATGCGCATATCATTCATTCATTCGATGTTCTGTCCAAGGACAGATCTTTCACTGCAAATCCAGCATTCTCCAACCTTTCTTACTTTATGCCTTCCTCTTTCTCTCCTCATATGATCCATATATCTTAATGTCGTCTATCATCTCATATCTTCTTCTGCTCCGAACTCTTCTATCGTTCACCATTCCTTCCAGTGCATCCTTCAGTAGGCAGTTTCTTCTCAACTAGTGACCCAACCAATTCCTTTTCTTCTTTCTGATCAGTTTCAGCATCATTCTTTCTTCACCCACTTTCTCCAACACAGCTTCATTTCTTATTCTATCTACTTCACACGCTCAATTCGTCTCCAGATCCATATTTCAAATGCTTCTATTCGTTTCCAGATCCACATTTCAAATGCTTCTATTCGCTTCCTTTCACTCGTTGTAATATCCACGTTTCTGCCCCATACAATGTCACACTCTATAAAAGCACTGATTTATTTAACTAGCTACCTAATGAGTACAAATTAAATTTATAAAACAAAAATGTTTCTAGCAACTACCGTAAGAGCCAGGCTCGTGTACAGTGTGGTCTTAGCCGATAATATAACGTAAAATTTACAAGGACAGTTTACTAAATACAGTAAGTAACTTAATTCAAGCCAATAAATAACAAAAAAGAGCAAACAAAAAAAAGAAGAGAAAAAGATAGAAAAAACACATTTAATATAAATTGACAATCAGACAGAAGCCAGTGATATATAAGAAAAACATGAATATAGTCGATAGAAATAAAAGGTAAAAAATATATTTGATAATATCACGAATAATTTTATAAATATATTTTTTAAAAGCTTCAATTTTAAAATATTTCAAATTTGGAAAATGGTGTGTATAATTAATGGGAAAGTAGACTTTTGTCTTCGAGTACGATATTCATGTCCATTAGATTTATGTTTTATTTGTTTTCTGTGGTTTCACTAGTCTCTTCCTTAGTTCTTTTTCCAGAGGTCCGCAGAATGCGTACCTCAACCCCAAGTTATCTGTCGTCTCGTCTTGTGTATTTATGCTCCAATCATAACATAAATACTTAATCTCAGATCCTGACACAATAAGTATACCTCACAACATTCCCGATACGCATCATTCACCGTTTCAATTTCTCGTCATTGGAACTTCCTACCCCATACCTTAAGGGGCTGTCTGACATTCACGAATTTCAAAAACCTTGCAAAAATAGACTGCTTAGACTGTGAGCTTTCCTAAAATATAATCTTTCTAGTATATGATTTTCAATTTTTAATATACCTATCAATTTTCTCTATTATTTTAACAATACTACTACGATTCACATTGTTGTAATATATTACTGGCTCAAATTATTATTATTCAATATTTTAACTGCTTTATTTCATAACTGCCCTTCGTTCATGTTCTTATAGTGTATTCTGCTTGATTAACATTTCTTATAATTTTTATATTGACGGTCTTATGGTTCAGTGACCAGAGTTTTTGGCCACAGTTCATGAGGGTTCCATTGAAATAAACTCATTAGTAGTCACTACTGACTATACTGAAGGTCGAAGTAACGAGAAGACTTGGCAACCGTGGATTCAGTGACCGTAGAAGCAATTCGGAAACAAGACGAGCGGGAAAGAGGAAATGCACAGCCACCAATGCCCCTCTCTGACGTGTTAGGTATACTGTAGCCTACTATTGAATCTTTCGTGCGGTTATATAATTTTGCGACTCAACCGCTACTGTTATATGAACATGTGTTGCAATATTAATGACTACAATGATATTAGATTATTCCCTATTTAGTCCACTTCTACAAGATATACATAATCCACACACCGAATATATCAGTGATTATTGACTTCGCAATTGAATTTAAACTTCACTTAGAGAATTTTGTTCATTTTCTTCTTGTTTAATACCTGTAAGATTTGGTCTGTGATAATTAAAATATGTAACATAGAATGAACGCCTATAGCAAACACCGTATCAATACAGGAACTATAAATAATTATTTCTTGTAGTGATAATTTTATTGCAATATAGTTTTCCATGGATTATGTCTTAGTTTTCTGTTTTCATAGTAACACGAGAAACGTTAGAGTTTGCAGAATAACCTTTCATGTCAAAATGTTACAATTTTTATTTTCTACATCTTGATTATACAACTTTTAACACTGTATCACTTCGGAATACGTATTATAAGACTTTCTTGTGTTAAATTCTTTCGTACCTTGTTTACATGTTTCGACCTATTATGGGTCATCCTCAGAACTGGTCGTTGTTGGTCACACCGCAGAGGTTTTTCCTAAAAAGATAACTGTTACTGTGTTCATTCATGGCCTAGAATTTACGTTAAGTGTAAATTTCAGATCTCTACTGGCACTACATAATAATCCGTGGTCATCTTACCATATAATCGGAACAACGTAACTCCGGCGCTCCAATTTCAGAGTGGGTTTCATATAAACCTTTGCGAAGAGAGAAAACCGGGAATGTCGAAAGACAACCTGATGACATTGTAGAAAGATAATTTTATATCTGAAACAGTTATTTTATTCTCTTCTTCTTTTTCGTCTATTCTGCCTAATTTCCTTCTTCGATCTTCTCCTGTCCTTACTTAGCGACTTCTCTTCAAACATTTCTGTAATACATTTGATCCTCTTCTTCAGTTCTTCTCAATTTGTTCGTAATAATCTGTGGCTCTTCTCTTCTTTTCCTATTCATTATTTCTTCTGTTTATCTTCTTGTGTTTCTATACACCTTCTTCCTTTACTTTTTCCGTTGATCTTCGTTGTTCTTTTCTTTTTCTTCTGCCTCCCTCAATACAAAACTCATATATTCTTGTCGGCCATCAACACTCCTTACAAGCCGTAAGCAGACAATTACGACCGGATGTGATTTCCGCGGTGAAGTACGTTTTTGAACAGGATGTACTCGTACGAGGAGAGAATGGAGAGCCCGTTGAGGTGAGGCAGGCCCATCATCCATCAAAGAATAATGATCGGCATGGGTGGAGAGTACAGAGTTCAAGTACATCCTGCAGAACTCGTGCGCGAACTGGGTTACTTTGTCTTTCTTAGCTATTCAACAATGAGCTGTCATGGAGATAGTTGTGAGTGATGGTCGGAGAGGTGAAGAAAGCGATCGAGGCTTATTTTAAACAACTGTCTGGACCAGTGATCTTCAACCTTTTGTAGACAAAGGGCCAAATTAAGATCGACCAGATCCGGGCTAGTCGCATAATTCTTGTGGTAGATATCTTGACCATGCCTGAATTATTTTTGCTAGAAAGTATTAAAGAGATTTAGAATTACATACCGGTACTTAATATTTATAGAGCCAGTTTCATCAACAGATGTTTTTAAGGTGGTTATTTAACGATGCTGTATCAACTATTGGGTTATTTAGCGTCGAATTGGAGATATTTATCTAATCGAAAATTTATCTACAGTAATCTCACTAGAAGTTTTTATTTATCTAGAGAAAATCAAAACTAGAGTGGAATGTAATTGACTATTACACGATTAGAAGAAAGTATACAAAGATTAGAAGAAATAAAGTACTCCAATATAACAAAATATTAACTGACTTATTAAAATACTAAACTGTCTTGAAAATGTATTATTGTACTATCTCATCATTACAAATATTCCGCTAGATGGCAAGGATGTGTTATGATCAGCTGTTCTGTTACCAGTTGTGCCAACTGTACAATCTTCATTGAACTCTATGGACGATCAACTAGTCAAGAAGGCTTTGTTGATTTCGTTTCATTTTCATTAAAACAGTTGCATTCAACTTCAATTATCAATAGGCTATATATTAAACAATGTGTGATACGTGACTATCCATAATCTCATACTGCAGAAACTATAACATAACCTAAATAATATAAACAATATAAATGACAGAAACGTTTTAATTAAGGACGATAAAATAAACATTAATAATTTTAAAAGGTACAGTTATTGAAAGTATAAAGTTGGTAAACAAAGAAACAAATGCTAGAGAGGCGATGAAAACAAACAAATGCTAGGGAGGTGATAAAAATTGTAGGATAAGCAGCCATGATTGGTTGAAACACGTCATTCCGTACCGTTTTATTTTAGTGTTGCTAAGATAAACCACAGGGTAAAAATCTACAAGTCACTCATCGCTGTATCAATGAGTGACCAACAAAGCAAAAATGGAAATACCACTACCTGCTGGAACTCATCCATGCATCCGATGGCTGCTTATACTGTCTGCTCATTCAATGGTCAAACATGTAACATAAATAGAAAAAAATTGTCGCTAGATTGCAACTCCTAACTGCAAGTGAAACCGCTTGTGGACACAGAATAGATCACAATAAAATTTAAAATAAAAAATTACATAAGCAGGTTTCAAACAAAATATATTAAGTCATATAAGAAAAAATAAAACCTTGTACAATTTAAATTTAGTGTATATCATAAAGATGCTGGCAAAATATCGCTACAGAAAATTGTATTATGAAGGTGACGATGGCATCTTGAAGATCTCTCGTCAGCTTGTATTTTTCACACTTTACAAGATTTTTGGAATGGTGCCTCTCGCTCCGAAGTAGAGACTTCAACAGTTTTTTCTTCTTTGTTAATCCATTAATGAAAGACCAAGAAAACCGGAAAACTTTTCCTGCATGGAACTTCCTTACATTACTAAGTAGAGGTTTCATGAGTTTATCCACAAGAATTTCTAACATAAGTTTCTGCTGGTTATTATTCCTAGCACCTATGCGGATGACGTGAATATGTTAGGAGAAACTCCACAAACTATTAGGGAAAACACGGGAATTTTACTGGAAGCAAGTAAAGAGATAGGTTTGGAAGTAAATCCCGAAAAGACAAAGTATATGTACGAAATGGAAATATAAAAATTGGAAATTTATCTTTTGAAGAGGTGGAGAAGTTCAAATATCTTGGAGCAACTGTAACAAATATAAATGATACTCGGGAGGAAATTAAACACAGAATAAATATGGGAAATGCCTGTTATTATTCGGTTGAGAAGCTTTTATCATCCAGTCTGCTGTCAAAAAAGCTGAAAGTTAGAATTTATAAAACAGTTATATTACCGGTTGTTCTTTATGGTTGTGAAACTTGGACTCTCACTTTGAGAGAGGAACATAGGTTAAGGATGTTTGAGAATAAGGTGCTCAGGAAAATATTTGGGGCTAAGAGGGATGAAGTTACAGGAGAAAGGAGAAAGTTACACAACGCAGAGCTGCACGCATTGTATTCTTCACCTGACATAATTAGGAACATTAAATCCAGATGTTTGAGATGGGCAGGGGATGTAGCATGTATGGGCGAATCCAGAAATGCATATAGAGTGTTAGTTGGGAAGCCGGAGAGAAAAAGACCTTTAGGAAGGCCGAGACGTAGATGGGAGGATAATATTAAAATGGATTTGAGGGCGTTGGAAT